>NC_079190.1:358887809-359247862 GCF_029499605.1 Hyla sarda | reverse complement strand
TCTCTCTCTCTCTCTCTCTCTCTCTTCTCTCCTCTCTCTCGTCTCTCTCTCTCTCTCTCTCTCTCTCATCTCTCTCTCTCCTCTCTCCTCTCTCCTCTCTCCTCTCTCCCTCATCTCTCTCTCTCTCTCTCTCTCTCTCTCTCTCTCTCTCTCTCCTCTCTCTCTCTCTCTCTCTCTCTCTCTCTCTCTCTCTCTCTCTCTCTCTCTCTCTTCTCTCTCTCTCTCTCTCTCTCTCTCTCTCTCTCTCTCTCTCTCTCTCTCTCTCTCTCCCTTCCCTGTCACTGCTTTCTGCAGTGATTTGGGCTTGTGGTGAATCGCTGCTGTAAAGCTGTTTTTCTCTGTGGAACACACACACACTCCCTCTCTCTCTGTAATAAAACACTTAAATGACAATGGCTGCCGATTATGACATCACAGGGCAGGCTGGCTGCTGATAGGCTGCATGCGATTCAGGGTGATCCTGCCTACCCGCCTTCCCAGAGGTTCCTTGCCCCATGTCCCCACACATGGAGCCACCACTTTAGATGCCCTGGAGCCTGAACCGCACTAAATGGAGTTTAATGAAGCTATTAATTTTAACAAATCATGGCGATATTCAGATTCGTTACAAATCAAATTTTTCAGGAAATTTGTAACGAATTCGGATTCGCCAGATTCGATTCACTCATCTCTAATTAGCAGCTAAGGGTCAAACTGAGGGTGCAGCAACATACTTCCTCCCTCCTCTGCCTGCTTTCACTTAATGACATACAGGGCTAGAACCCCTTTCAATAAAAATAGTGCTTAATGGTGCTATATGCACACCTTAAAAGCATAGTTTCCACAGTTCACAAGATACTAAAGGGGTACTCCAAAGGGGGGAAAAAACGTAGTGCTCTCAGCTGCTACCTCTGTTCTTTTCAGGAACTGTCCAGAGCACGAGCAAATCCCAATGGCAAGCCTCTTCTGCTCTGGACAGTTCCTAACATTGAAATGAAAAAGCCATAGTATGTCTCGGCTAGTGTATCTGCTTTGCCCACAGCCTCTTAATATCATATGATGTAGAATGGGGACAGGAATGGAAGTGGCTACAAGGCAGATCCAAGCCATCTAAGGCTGGGTCCACACTACGTTTGTAGTGTACGGGCACCGGATAAGGCTGGCGGGGAGCGAAAACCGGGTGCTCCCGTATCCCAGCCGGATCTGGCCCGAAACCCATTCATTTCAAGCCTACCGGAGTCAAACACAGAGAGTATGTCAATTGGGAAAAAAAGGGAATTAGGAAAGTGAATAATATAGTAGAATGGAATACACTGATTAGGGAATTTAATCTTAGACAGAACTAGTTCTTTCTGTATAACTCAGTAAGGAATGCCTATGAGAGAGATAAAATTAACCCCAGATGGGGAATTAGTAAACACTAGTTTATAGATTATGTATTTAGTATCCCCCAAAAACAAAAAAAGGTACTGAGCAAGCTTTATCGGGGATTGGTCAAAGCCTCCTTAGGAAGGAGAGGAACCTAAAAGCAGAAAGAAATGGTTTGAGGAGGTGGGAAGTCTAGATGAAGTGGAGTGGAGGGAAGTTTTCAAAAATATCAGTAGATCCTCATTAAACATGAATCATAAAATATCACTGATAAAAATTTCGCAAAGGTTGCCATATACACCGACATTCCTATACAATATCAGGAAAAGAGATTAATCTATACTGCCCTAAATGCCAAGACACTAAGCGGACTTATGCCATATGCTATGGGGAGGCCCTAAGAATAACAATTTTGGGTTGCAATTTATAAAATAGTAGAACAAAATTTCAAAGTTAAAATACCTTTTGAAATGAAGACAGCAATTTTGGGTATAGGCCTATGGAGTGGGGTCAGGAATAATGTTATTTTTGGATTAGCAAAGATTTTGATACTGAGGAAGTGGTTTGCGCCAAATGGTCCATCTAAGAAGGAATGGGTCGATGAAGTAGAACAAATAAAGAGATTTGAACTTATATATTATAAAGGAAAGAAAGTAGTCCCTAGAGTTCAAAGTGAATGGAGTATTTGCGAGCAGCAAATCTAGCTGGCTCATGGTAAGGGTGGGTGGGGTGGTTGGTATGGGAGTATAGAGATGAGGAGAGGTAAGTTGTTTATATTATGTACTGTGGGTTGAACTGTAAATACTGTAATTATGGATTTGCACATTTTGGAAAATAATAAAGAAATAAAAAAAAAAACTGCACAGTGAACAATGCAGTAACAACAACAACACACAAAAAAAGTCAGATCTTTTTTTCCCATTCTCCAAGAATAAATTATCAGTTTATATACACATCAAAATATGCTCCATTGAAAAATAAGAGTAATCCCTAAAAAAATAGCCTCTGAGGTTATTTTCCATGAATACTCTAAACACAGTGGCTGTAAATTGATTAAAACAATTGTATGAGGGAAATCATGTGTCGTAAATAGCTTCCCCAGAATGAGTACTTCCAGCCCATCCTTAAACTGGACTTGTAAAGTCTACATACTATTTTCATCTTATCTAGACCATTGGGTTTACCTCCCAAAGAGCATGAAACAGAGTTTTTTGGAAAATGATGTGTTTTTTGGACAAGGTGATACATTTTAATGGTAAGCAATTGGAGCTTTTTGTCCTCCACAAACTAACTTAAAACTGACCCAATTCCAAGGGGGTAAAAGCATAATGCGGTTGTATTGTGACTGTCTTGCAGTTGCCCATATGCAGTTTCCAATACTAAATAATGGAAGAATTTTATACTTGATTGTATGTTTTCTCCCTAAAACTGGAAAATATAAAAAAGAAGAATATTCTGGCTCTAAAAATACAACCTATAGTAGTAGTACACCCACCAGAAATCAAAAGATAAAGATATTCTACACTACAATACAAACATTTTGAATTTCACTTCCTTGAATTTCTGCAGTACTGTCTCTAGTCAGTCTGCATTGAGTCTGTTATAACAAGAACATCATCAAAATAGGGAACAACTCCTGAGAGCCAAGTGAAGTCATCCATCAATCAAACTTAAAACATCCCAGAGCAATATAAACTGTAAATTGCAACTGGGTGACCATGAATGCTGCTTTCTGTATAATGATTGTTGGTCTAGCTATATCATTGGTCTCCTTGAGTAAAATGCCAAACTGGCATTGGGAGTCTTAAAATTATGCAAAGTAGCCCTCCTTCAAAAGTGAAAAAGCTTGAGCTTTGCTGCTACCTATTGGAGGTAGCTCCCCTGTATGTCAACGTTTGACCCCTTGAGGAGCCTTTATACATGAGTAGGATCAGAGATGAGTGATCAACTTTTATTTTAGATTTGACAGACAATTTGGATTCAACCATCCACTCGCTAGGCTAGAACCATTGGGATAGCAGCCTAAGAAGTGATGCACAACATCAGCACCTATTTTGGTCAGGGACAGTAAGTGACAATGCATAAAGCATTGCTGTTTACTGTACTGGATTCCTTGACTCTGTTTGAAGTTTGCGCTAAACTAGAGCTCCATGATAACTATATTTTGAGCAGTGAGGTGTATACTGTATTCCTTGCTGTTCAGTGAACATTCACTGAGCAGAATGCAGAGCAACTGGCAAAGCAAATGTACAGTGCAAGTAGGAGGATCTACAGCTTTTTTTTCCTCTCTGGTAGTGAGCTACTTTATATACTAAGGCCCCATTAACATCACATTTTGTGCCTATGTGGAATACATCTCTTTCTGAAATGTATACTATTTTTATTTTTACAGTACAAAAACTACACTTACTTACTAATCAATTGTTGCCAGAAAGTTAAACATATTTTTAAATTACTTTTCTTAAAAATGCTTAATCCTTCCCGTACTTATAAGCTTCTGTGTATTATAGAGGAAATTCTTTTCTTTTTGAATTTCTTTTCTGTCACGACCACAGTGCTCTCTGCTGACACCTTTGTCCATATTAGGAACTGTCCAGAGCAGCATATGTTTTCTATGGGGCTTTTCTCCTGCTCATGTTCCTAAAATGGACAGAGGTGTCAGCAGAGAGGACTGTGGCTGTGACATAAAAGAAATCCGAAAAGAATTTCCACTGTAGTATACAGCCACTAATAAGCACTGGAAGAATTAAGATATCTTAATAGAAGTAATTTGCAAATCTGTTTAACTTTCTGGCATCAGTTGATTAACCACTTAGGGACCAAGGGCGTACAGGTACACCCTGAAGCCCTGGTACTTAAGGACCAAGGGCGTATCTGTATGCCCATGGGAATTCTGGTCTCCAGGGCTTACCGGGCGGGGACCGGACTGGGATGCCTGCTGAAATCATTCAGCAGGCACCCTGTGCAAACCCCTGGGTCAATTCAGACCGGCGATCTGCGGCGATTTCGGGTCCCCAGTGACCCGGAAAATACAGTGTCCAATACACCCCGATCCCCTTGAAGGGAAAAGAGTGAGGTGGCAGGGGTGCCACCCCTCCTATCCCTGCTATTGGTCAGTCAGAAGCGACAAACCAATAGCAGATCGGGGGTGGGGGGGTTAAAGGTCGGTTCCCCCACTCTGCCCACCCACGTTAGTCCAAGCAGAATGGGGGAACCATGATGTGACCGGCGGTCAACTACCAGCGGCGATCAGCGGCAGTGGGCGGCAATGACGTGCGGCTCCCTGGTGCAGACGACGGAAGCCGGTGAGTCTTTGCCTAGCAACATCTGGAGGGCTACAGTTTGGAGACATCTATACAGTGGTCTCTAAACTGTAGCCCTCAAGATGCAAAACTACAACTCCCAGCATGCACGAACAGCAAACGGCTGTCTTGCCATGCTGAGAGTTGTAGTTGCGTGCCTCCAGTTGTTGCATAACTACATCTCCCAGCATGCCCTTCGGTGATCAGTACATGCTGGGAGTTGTAGTTTTACCACAGCTGGAGGCACACTGGTTGGAAAATGCTGAGTTTGGTAACAGAACCTACCTCAAGGTTTTCCAACTAGTGTGTCTCCAGCTGTTGCAAAAGTAAAACTCCAAGCCTGCACGGTCCGTCAGTGCTTGCTGGGAGTTGTAGTTTTGCAACAGCTGGATGTTTGCCCCCCCCCCCCCCTCCCATGTGAATGTACAGGGTACATTCACACGGGCGGGTTTACAGTGAGTTTCCTGCTTCAAGTTTGAGCTGCGGCAAATTTTCCTCCGCCTTCCCCCCCAATAAAAATGAAAAACATATCATACTGCAGTGTTTCCAAAAAGGAGCCTCCAGCTGTTGTAAAACAACAACTCCAAGCATTCCCGGACAGCCACTGACTGTCCAAGCATGCTGGGAGTTTAGCAACAGCTGGAGGCACCCTGGCGTAGAATCACTGGCGTAGAATACCCCTATGTCCACCCCTATACAATCCCTAATTTAGTCCTCAAATGCGCATGGCGCTCTCTCATCGGAGCCATGTCATATTTCAAGGAAACAGTTTAGGGCCACATATGGGGTATTTCCGAACTTGGGAGAAATTGCGTTACAAATTTTGGTGGCTTTTTCTCCTTTTACTCCTTATGAAAAGGAAAAGTTGGGGGCTACACCAGCATGTTAGTGTAAAAAAATAAAGATTTTTACACTAACATGCTGGTGTTGCCCCCTACTTTTTATTTTCACAAAAGGTAAAAGGAAAAAAGACCCTCAAAATTTGTAACGCAATTTCTGCTGAGTACGGAAATACCCCATATGTATGCATAAAATGCTCTGCGGACGCGCAACATGGCTCAGGAGTGAGAGCGCACTATATATATTAGAAGCCTAAATTAGTGATTTGTACAGGGGTAGCTGATTTTACAGCGGTTCTGACAAAGTAAAAAAAATAAAAATACCCACATGTTACCCCATTTTGGAAACTACACCCCTCATGGAATGTAACAAGGTTTATATAGAGCCTTAACACCCCACAGGTGTTTGACGAACTTTTGTTAATGTTGAGTAACACCAGCATTTAACTAACATGCTGGTGTTACCCTAAATTTTTCATTTTCACAAGGGAAAAACTAAAATGTGTAACCCCATTTCTTCTGAGTAAGAACATACCCCATATGTGGATATAACGTGCTCTGTGGGGGAACTACAATACTCAGAAGAGAAAGAGCGCCATTGGGCTTTTGGAGAGAAAATTTGTCCGGAATTGAAGGCCATGTGTGTTTACAAAGCCCCCATAGTGCCAGAACAGTGGAACCCCCCTACCCCTACATGTGACCCATTTTTGGAAACTACACCCCTCACATAATGTAATAAGAGGTGCAGTGAGATTTTATGCCCCACAGATGTCTGACAGGTTTTTGGAACAGTGGTCCGTGAAAAAAAAAAATGTAATATTTCATTTGCACAGCCCCCTGTTCCAAAGATCTGCCAAATGCCAGTGGGGTATAAATGCTCACTGCACCCATTATTAAATTCTGTGAGGGGTGTAGTTTCCAAATGGGGTCACATGTGGGGGTCCACTGTTCTGGCACCACGGGGGGGCTTTGTAAATGCACATGGCCCCCGACTTCCATTCCAACAAATTCTCACTCCAAAACCTCAATGGCGCTCCTTCTCTTTTGACTATTGTAGTGCGCCAGCAGAGCACTTGATGTCCACACATGGGTATTTTCATACTCAGAAGAAAATGAGGTTACAAATTTTGGGGGCCTTTTCTCCTATTACATCTTGTAAAAATGTAAATTGTGTGGAAAAAAACAGCATTTTAGTAAAAAAAAAATCCATTTACACATCCGGCTTTAACAAAGAGTCGTTAGACACCTGTGAGGTGTTAAGGCTCACTGTACCCCTTTTTATGCTCCTTGAGGGATGTAGTTTCCAAAATGGTATGCCATGTGTTTTTTGTTTTCTTTTTGCTGTTCTGGCACCATAGGGGCTTCCTAAATGCGACATGCCCTCCAAAAACCATTTCAGCAAAATTTGCTTTCCAAAAGCCAAATGTGACTCCTCCTCTGAGCATTGTTGTGTGCCCACAGAGCATTTTATGACCTAACATGGGGTATTTCCATACTCCGAAAAAATGGGGTTACAAATTTTGGGGGGCATTTTCTCCCATTACCCTTTGTAAACATGCTAAATTTGGGAAAAAACTGCACTTTTGTGAAATTTACAGATCCGACTTTAATGAAAAGTTGTCAAACACCTGTGGGGTGTTAAGGCTCACTGGACCCCTTGGTTATGTGCCTTGAGGGATGTAGTTTCCAAAATATTATGCCATGTGTTTTTTTTTTTTTTTTGCTGTTCTGGCACCATAGGGGTTTCCTAAATGCATATGTCCCCCAAAAACCATTTCAGCAAAATTCACTCTTCAAAATCCCATTGTTGCTCCTTCCCTTCTGAGCCCTCTAGTGCACCCACAGAGCACTTTACGTTCACATATGAGGTATTTCCTTTTTCGAGAGAAATGGGGTTACAAATTCTGGGTAGGCTTTTTCTCCTATTCAAAAATTTCTAAAATTCTAAAAGTGGGTCTACAAGAACATGCGAGTGTAAAAAAATGAAGATTTAGAATTTTCTCCCTCACTTTGCTGCTATTCCTGTGAAACACCTAAAGGGTTAAACTTTCTGAATGTCATTTTGAATACTTTGAGGGGTGCAGTTTCTATAATGGGGGTAATTTATGGGGTATTTCTAATATGTAGGCCCTTCAAATCCACTTCAAAACTGAACTGGTCCAGGAATAATTCCGATTTTAAAAATTTTGTGAACAATTCGAAAATTGATGCTGAACTTTGAAGCCCTCTGATGTCTTCCAAAAGTAAAAACATGTCAACTTGATGATGCAAACATAAAGTGGAACATATTGTATATGTGAATCAATATATCATTTATTTGGTGTGTCTATTTTTCTTACAAGCAGAGAGTTTCAAAGTTAGAAAAATGCAAAATTTTCAAATTTTTCATAAAATTTGGGAATTTTTCTCCAAGAAATGATGCAAGTATTGACAAAAATTTACTACTATGTTAAAGTAGAATATGTCATGAAAAAACATTCTCGGAATCAAATTCATAAGTAAAAGCATCCCAGAGTTATTACTGCTTAAAGTGAAAGTAGTCAGATGTGCAAAAAATGCTCTGGTCCTTAAAGTGTACCTGTCAGATCAAACAAAAAAACATTTTTTTTAATATATCACTCAGTACCTAATCCTGACCATGTACATCTATTTTTATGTGTCTAGCACCTTTATTTTTATTATTATACTTTTAATTTAGCTCACTAGTCTGAATTCCTCTCAAAGGGAGGGGGCGTGGCCTCACTGTGAAGTTCCCCGCCCCCTCCCTCAGTATGCTGTCTGCTCACATCTCCCCTAGCATTAGCAAAACTACAACTCCCAGCTTGTCCTCACTGACAGTAGCGGGACACAAGCTGACAGTAGGAGGATTTTTCCACCAGCTTTGAGCCCTGCGCTCACAGCTGTCAATCAAGGAAGTGGGTCCATGAAGCATGGACACAGCAGGACTAGTACGTGTCCAAGCAGGCAGGGAGGACAATTGTTTGACTGGCTTTTTCAGAATGAAATACTGAAAATTTTCTAATAAAAACAATTGCAAAACCTATTGGTTTTGCATGCTTTACAACATATCAAATGTTTTTGTATCTGATAGTGCCCATTTAAGGTGAAAATGGACTTGGTCCTTAAGGGGTTAACCATGATGCACAGTCTGTAAAGGTGTTTGTCAATTTTTTTTTTTTTACAATAAATTTGATTGAAATTTTCACAATTTTACAAACAATGCAATCAAGTCGGGCATACCCGACTAAAGATAGCCAAACACGGAACAAGAGAGCCTACATATAAAATGTCAAGCAGCATAACTCTGTGGTAGAGTACGGCCAAAATAAACAGCTGTGTCTTTCCGAAACAAAAACCCATTCAACAATACCCAACCGCCCCCATAGTTTCGCAACTGCCCTATGCAAGCATAGGGAGAGGACCAGGTAAATTAGTACCAAGCCCTAATATGTCCCTAAACTAGTATAGATTTGCATTCATGCGCTGAACATACACCCCCGCACGTCTCCGGTCTCCGCAAGAAGCATGATCCGCACTTTCAGGTAACTCTCAATCGACCCAAAGACCCAGAAATCTCCCCTCTAAGATACCATGAAGTGTCTTTAAATGGTGTCATAACCTTGGTGATTTCGTCAGCAGATAGGACCGACGTTATAAAAGTTTTCCACTTTAAAAAAAAAGATTTAGCAGACTTCTCCTTGTGTCTTTCTATCTCCATTTGGTCTAAATAAAGATACTTTTTTAGCTGTAGTAAGACCTCATTGACCGTTGGCATAGCAGATTCGAGCCATTGAGCCATGAGACACCTCTTGGCTACCAGAATGATAGTGTGGGTCAAAAGTGAAACAGTGTCCGACTCCTCCATTACATGCAGCAAGAGGAGCAGGGGATCTAGAGGAATATGAACTTGCAATCTAAGTCGTAAAAAGCATTGAACAGCCCTTCAAAATGCACTCGATTTGTGGCAATAGTATAGGCCATGTGGTAGGTCCGCAAGGTAAAGCCGTACAATGCATGATGCATGTTTTTGTACTGTGTTTCTCTCCACACCTCATTCACTACAGCCTTACGTACTTTTTCCCAACCCTCCAGGATCCCTACCGTCAAGTCGCTTTTATCTAATGTCCGTTCCCAATAGGAGAATATTGAGGAAGCAACATCCATGCTACTCTGTCTAGTAATACAGCTATATAATAGAGATAGAGAGTAAGAGCAGTCGGAGGCGTCAATCAGGCAATCAAAGCAGTTCAACCTATGTTCCCTACCAAGGTCCACCAGTCTGGGCTTTAAGAACGCCATAATTTGTGAATATTATAAAATATGGCCCCGCCTAAGGCCAAAATTTGCCTCCAATTCCTGGAGAAAGAGATATCTGGGTTCGGCCGGATGAAGGAGATGTCCTATCCGCTGTATCCCCGCTTCTTTCCACGTTTCGAATAGCCTATCCTCCATCCCCTGTTGAAACTCTGGGTGGGACCAAAGGGGAAGGTGCTTACTCAGTGCGAACGGTAATTGCATAAGTCCTCGACATGATTTCCAGGCTGCAATCATATCCCCTAATAGGACACTTTTTCAAATATGGTGGCAAGTGGCCGAACTTTGTGTGTTCGAGTGCAGCTTAAGTCCAGGGTTTCACCATGCTAGCTTCCAGGCCATAATTAGAGTAGTGGCTGGCTCCTCTCAGCCAATCAATGCTATGCCTGCAGAGACAGGCTAAATTGTAATGACGTAGATCAGGGAAGCCCCCCCTTGTCCCTAGGCAGCATAAGTTTTTTAATGGATATACGCGGCCGCTTTCCAGACCAGATAAATTGCGTAAACGCCGTTGTGAGTTTGGCGATATCCCCCCGTTTCAGGAGAATCGGGATCGTTTGTAAGTGGTACAACAATTTGGAGAAACTCATCATTTTGAGTAAGTGGCATCTTCCAGGAATGGCAGGGGCAGAGATCGCCAAGTCACAAGTTCGGAAGTGATTTTATGAATCAGAGGGGGGTAGTTGAGGGTGTAAAGAGAAGACGGCTTTCTCCCAATCCACACCCCCAGGTACTTAAGGGAGGATCTGGTTACCAGAACCGATGGAGAGCCATCAGTAGGTCGGTAGATGGGAGTGGCAGAGAGCTCTAACAACGTGCTTTTGGATATATTGGGGGAGATTTATCAAACGATTTAGACAGTTTTTTCCTGTCTAAATTTGTCGCACAGAAAGTCACAGTCTAAATATGTGCGACTTTTCTGCGACTTTTGCTGTAGAGGATTTTTAGAACATGTTGCATGCAAGTCTATTTTAGATGGAAATGCACTGGAAAATGCATTGGTGCTGAATTTATCAAGTGCGACTTTTGTGCGACAAGTCGCATCTGCCCAAAATACGCTGAAATGTCAGACCATGTTGGAGCAGGTCTAAATGCAGTTTAAGCTGTAGACCCTGAGGTCTGAGCACAGAATTTATCAAGGGCTGTGAGACCTTTGATAAATTAGGAGCACAATAGACAGGAGACTACCACATACGCTGGTCTATAAGCATACCCAGAATAGACTAGATTAGTAAATGACCCCCATTGACCTTGAAGCCCGAAAGGGTCCCAAAGTAAGTCAGGTAATCCATGACCCGGGGTAAGTCTCCTTTGGGGTTGCTAAGGAATAGTAACAGGTCATCAGCGAAAAGGGCTACTTTCACCTCAGAGCGACCCACAGTGATACCCGCTATATCCGGGGTCTGGTCAAGGAATCTAGAAAGGGGTTCTATAGCCAAATTGAACAGCAGGAGTGACAATGGACACCCCTGCCTCATCCCCTTCTGTGGGACAAAGCCCTGCGAAATGAAACCCGGGGTATGTATACGCGCAACAGGGGATGTATAAAGAGATTGTAAATATTGCAAAAAAGGGCCCTCAAAACCCACCCTGGACAAAACCCTCCACAACAATTCCCACTTCACGTTGTCAAAAGCTTTTTCTGCGTCTATTGAGAGAATGGCCGGGGAGGGGTGCCCCTCTGGACGCAGGTGGACATCATCCAACACCGCTGCCAGTTTCCTGAGGTTGGAGACCGCCGACCTCCCCCTCACAAAACCCACCTGACTAGGGGAGATGAGCTTAGGGAGAATACAGGCCAGTCTATCTGCCAGGATCTTGGAAGTTAATTTCAAATCAATGTTTATCAAAGAAATGGGTCTATAGCCCCCCAGGGATAGAAGGTCCCTTCTGGGCTTCGGGGGTGTTTGGCTATTTTATACCCGTTGAAGCTCCAGTGATGCAACAAGGGGGAAGTAGTGTGGCTGTATTGAAGGAACCAGCTGTGGGTAGAGAAGAACCTATAGTAAAAGAACCATAGTAAAAGCACATGGTTAAAATAGCCCCAAATTGTTAAAAACTTCAGTTCTCACTTACCCAGCCGTAGTCTGTGATGGATGCCATACAGTAACACCCATCATGCATATGCCATAAAGTTAAAGGGGTACTCTGGCCCTAATACATTTTATCCCCTCCCATAGACTTGCATTGAGGGGGCGGGGCGTGATGTCACACAGGGGCGGAGTCGTGACATCACGATACTCCAGCCCCATGGTCATAATGCTTCACACTCTGAGCCTCCAGCGCTGCAGAGAGCTCCCAAATTTGGGTGCGGAATGACAGATAGCAGGGGTCCCCAGCGCCGGGACCTCGCGATCAGACATCTTATCCCCTAACCTTTGGATAGGGGATAAGATGTCTTAGGTCCGAAGTACCTCTTTAAAGAAATGTATAATGCATGGTATATGTTTGCTTATTGGAATCTATTTTATGTAACAGTACAGTCTACTATTCTATGGAATAGAATTTGTGGATGAACTAAGGCAGCCCTGTTGATATGAGTAGCATGTGTGTCGGGAGCTTTCCCAGTGGACATAACAAATACGATGTAAATATTGCCTAAGGCCTCTTTTACATACATGCATTGTCAGTTTTTTTTCCCTCTGGCGCTGAAGAAAATGCAATGGATGGAAAATGAAACAAGAACTGATCCCATTCATTTAACCCCTTAAGGACTCAGGGTTTTTCAGTTTTTGCACTTTCGTTTTTTCCTCCTTACCTTTTAAAAATTATAACCCTTTCAATTTTCCACTTAAAAATCCATATGATGGCTTATTTTTTGCGTCACCAATTCTACTTTGCCGTGACATTAGTCATTTTACCCAAAAATTCACGGCGAAACGAAAAAAAAAACATTGTGCGACAAAATCGAAGAAAAAATGCCATTTTGTAACTTTTGGGGGCTTCCGTTTCTACGCAGTGCATATTTCGGTAAAAATGACACCTTATCATTATTCTGTAGGTCCATACGGTTAAAATGATACCCTACTTATATAGGTTTGATTTTGTCGTACTTCTGGAAAAAATCATAACTACATGCAGGAAAATGTATACGTTTAAAAATATCTTCTGACCCCTATAACTTTTTTATTTTTCCACATACAGGGCGGTATTAGGACAAATTTTTTGCGCCGTTATCTGACGTTTTTATTGGTAAAATTTTTGTTTTGATCGGACTTTTTGATCACTTTTTATAAATTTTTTAATGGTATAAAAAGTGACCAAAAATACGCTTTTTTGGACTTTGACATTTTTTTGCGCGTACGCCATTGACCGTGCGGTTTAATTAATTATATATTTTTATAGTTCGGACATTTATGCACGCAGCGATACCACATATGTTTATTTTTTTTATTTACACTGTTTTATTTTTTTTATGGGAAAAGGGGGGTGATTCAAACTTTTATCAGGGATGGGGTTAAATGACCTTTATTAACACTTTTTTTTTGCAGTGTTATAGGTCCCATAGGGACCTATAACACTGCACACACTGATCTCCTATGCTGATCACTGGCGTGTATTAACACGCCTGTGATCAGTGTTATCGGCGCTTGACTGTTCCTGCCTGGATCTCGGGTACGGAGCAGTCATTCGTCGATCGGACACCGAGGAGGCAGGCAAGGGCCCTCCCGGTGTCCTGTAAGCTGTTCGGGACGCCGTGATTTCACTGCGGCGGTCCCGAACAGCCCGACTGACTAGCTGGGATACTTTCACTTTAGAAGCGGCGGTCAGCTTTGACCGCCGCTTCTAAAGGGTTAATACCGCACATTGCTGCGATCGGCAATGTGTGGTATTAGCAGCGGGTCCCGGCCGTTGATGAGCGTCGAGACCGACGCGATTTGATGCGGGGTCGCAGCGCAACTGATGCCAACTGATCCACTTTTGGCATCAGTTTTGGCAATAATTTTCGGAGCCTGACGCCGCATATATATAACTCTATCCTAACATTACATTACAAACCTGACAATAAACCATTCTATTGACTCCATTCAATGATCCTTTGCATAACAACCAATACGTTGAACTCTCAAACAGTCTAAGGGTGGGTTCACACTACCTTTGTAGTGTATGGTTGCTGGATCCGGTTGGGAGGGGCGAAAACTGGCCATTCCTGTATCCCAGCCGGATCCAGCCCGAACCCCATTCCTTTCAATGAGCCGACCGGAGTCAAACACTGACTCCGGTTGTCTCATTTTTCCCTGTATACGGTTTTCTGACCGGACCAAAAACCGTGGTGTACGACAGTTTAAGGTCCGGTCAGAAAACCGTATACAGGGCAAAAATGAGACAATCGGAGTCAGCGTTTGACTCCGGTCGGCTCATTGAAATGAATGGGGTTCAGGCCGGATCCGGCTGGGATACGGGAGCGGACGGTTTTCGCCCCTCCCAACCGGATCCAGCAACCGTACACTACAAACGAAGTGTGAACCAACCTTAAATCAGAGGTTTCAAACTGGGGCCTCTCCAGATTTTGCTAAACTTCAACTCCCAGCATGCCCGGACAGCCAACGGCTGTCCGGGCATGCTGGGAGTTGAAGTTTTGAAACATCTGGAGGGCCATAGTTTGAGGCCACTGGTAGAAATAATAAATAAATAATTTGTAAATCTGCTTTTGCATGGTGAAATAGTTAATTGTATGTAACTACCGCCATCACATTTTAAAAGTATGCAAAATATTTGTGAGTTGAAAGAAGCAAAAGTCAGATTGTCGGCTCGATGTACTAAACTTTCATCAATATAAATTTACAGTTTAATCAAGGAATGCGCCTCCACGGAGGAAATCAATGCAAACTTATTGGGCTGAAAATGAGATACCCAGTGGATTTAATAGCACCGTCCTGCGGTTATTAAACAAAGGTTGGATTAGAAAGAGCGAAATGGCATTTTGTTATTAGATGGAATTAGTCTTATTCACAATTCTCCACCTAAATATTATTACAGACTTTTAATGCCAAGTAAGCTATGAAAGCCTTGTGTATCCCTTTGTAAATGGCTAAACATTATGTGCGCCAGAGGTAATGATGTTTATCTGGAATTTATTTACAGTAGGTAGGTGTATTTATGTATGTTTTTTGCTACAAAGTTAATGAGCATTAAGAAGCCGACTTTGGAGGTCAGTATATGTGTCCAGCAGAGAACATTTACCGCCGGAGGAGCTAGCAACACGATTTTATGCATATCATTAGACTGTTTGTGCTGCTGTCAATGAAAAGGTTAAATTCATTAAAGGGGTAGTCCGCTGGAAAACATTATTTTTTTTTTAAATCAACCGGTGCCAGAAAGTTAAACAGATTTGTAAATTACATCTGTTAAAAATCTTAATCCTTCCACTACTTATCAGCTGCTCTATGCTCCACAGGAAGTTCTTTTCTTTTTTACTTTTCTTTTTGTCTGACCACAGTGCTCTCTGCTGACACCTCTATCCATTTTAGGAACTGTCCAGAGTAGGAGCAAATCCCCAGAGCAAACCTATCCTGGTCTGGACAGTTCCTAAAATGGACAGAGGTGTCAGCAGAGAGCACTGTGGTCAGACAGAAAGGAAATTCAAATATAAAATAACTTCCTGTAGAACATAGAGCAACTGATAAGTACTGGAAGGATTAAGATTTTTTATTAGAAGTAATTTACAACTCTGTTTAACTTTCTGACACCAGAAATATCATACATGATCATTTTTTAGGAACAGTCAAAGAAGTACGTGCCATTGGGGCAATCCATGTAGCTGCTATGGAGCCTCTGGAGTAAGGAGGCCCAATGCATGTTGGTCTTTTTAATGAGTAGTAAAATGTTGCAGAGGGATGTGGTCCGAACAGGTGCTGCCATGGTGGAAAATATGGAAATCATGAATATGGGAAGACGGTACGAGGACTTCTTCTTGTGGGTGGTTGATAGCTCCAGATAGGAGCCTAATTTTTATATTTGCTATGGGTCCCCTTTGCATTTAGTACAATAAGTAACAACACAATAGTATTTCATTAAAAGGTAGTTGAGAAGACATTGATGGTGCAGGTTGGATCTAAACATGCTCTCCCATTTGCCAGTTTTTGTGCCACACAGCCAATTACTGAATGGCTGAATAACTGGGAAATTCAGTCTGGTTATCTACAGTGATACCATAAGTGGGTTTTCATCAAGTAAAGCAGATGTAATGTGTGTGTTTTCCACGGGGTATGTTTCTGTGACATCATTAATGTAGTTATGACATCAAACGTGAGTTTGTCATTTAACCCCTTAAGGACTCAGGGTTTTTCCGTTTTTGCACTTTCGTTTTCTCCTCCTTACCTTTTAAAAATCATAACCCTTTCAATTTTCCACCTAAACAAATCCATATTATGGCTTATTTTTTGCGTCACCAATTCTACTTTGCAGTGACATTAGTCATTTTACCCAAAAATTCACGGCGAAACGGAATAAAAAATCATTATGCGACAAAATCGAAGAAAAAACGCCATTTTGTAACTTTTGGGGGCTTCCGTTTCTACGCAGTGCATATTTCGGTAAAAATGACACCTTATCTTTATTCTGTAGGTCCATACGGTTAAAATGATACCCTACTTATATAGGTTTGATTTTGTCGCACTTCTGGAAAAAATCATAACTACATGCAGGAAATTGTATATGTTTAAAGATGTCATCTTCTGACCCATATAACTTTTTTATTTTTCCACGTACAGGGCGGTATGAGGACTTATTTTTTGCGCTGTAATGTGAAGTTTTTATCCGTATGATTTTTGTTTTGATCGGACTTTTTGATCACTTTTTATTCATTTTTTAATGGTATAAAAAGTGACCAAAATACTCTCTTTTGGACTTTGGAATTTTTTTTGCGCGTACGCCATTGACCGTGCGGTTTAATTAACGATATATTTTTATAGTTCGGACATTTACACACGTGGCGATACCACATATGTTTATTTTTATTTACACTGTTTTATTTTTTTTAATGGGAAAAGGGGGGTGATTCAAACTTTTATTAGGGAAGGGGTTAAATGACCTTTATTAACACTTTTTTAAAACTTTTTTTTTTTTGCAGTGTTATAGGTCCCATATACAGATCTTACACAGATCACTGACGTGTATTAATACGCCTGTGATCAGCGTTATCGGCGCTTGACTGCTCCTGCCTGGATCTCAGGCACGGAGCAGTCATTCGTTGATCGGACACCGAGGAGGAAGGTAAGGGCCCTCCCGGTGTCCTGTAAGCTGTTCGGGACGCCGCGGTGAAATCGCGGCGTCCCGAACAGCCCGACTGACTAGCCGGGATACTTTCACTTTCACCTTAGAAGCGGCGGTCAGCTTTGACCGCTGCTTCTAGAGGGTTAATAGCACACATTGCCGTGATTGGCGATGTGTGGTATTAGCCGCGGGTCCCGGCCCGTTGATGAGTGCCGGGACCAACGTGATGTGATGCGGGGTCGCAGCGCGACCCTGCTTCATATCGCGGAAGCCGGCGCAGGACGGAAATATACGTCCTGCGTCATTAAGGGGTTAAAGGGGTACTCTGGTGCTCCAGTGTTCTGAACATTTTGTCAGAGGCAATGATCGTGACATCCCAGCCATGCCTCCCTCGTGACACCATGCCACACCCCCTCTGTTCATGTCTATGGGAGGGGGCGTATCGTCCGACATGCCCCCTCCCATAGACATGAATGAAGGGGGCTTGGCCCTGACGTCATGACCACTGCCGCAAGAACCTGGCGTTTGTTTAGAATGCAGGGTGCTGCAGGAGATTGCAGGGGTCCCGCTGCTGGATCCTTTGGATAGGGGATAAGATGTCTAGCAGCAGAGTACCCCTTTAAACTATCGACATCACAACTGTGATTTTATTGCTTAATGAACTGTGACACTTCTATTAAATATGTCAGGTGTGTTGCTGTGACATCACAAGTGGATTTCAGTCAGGTAAGCAGCAATGACATCCCATTTTTTTTATCCGTAAGGTTAGCAACCTAGGATGCAGGAGAGGTATTATAACATATAAGTCAGGTAAACTGTAGTGATATTACAAGTATTTAAGTCAGATAAACTGCTGTGATATCACAAGTATATATGTCAGGTAAACTGTAGGGATATCACAAGTATATATAATCAGGTAAACTGTAGTGATATCACAAGTATATAAGTCAGGTAAACTGCAGTGATATCACAAGTATATATGTCAGGTAAGGCAGGGTTCACACTACGGTTTGTAACTACGGTTCCCGTATACGGCTGGGAGGAGGGGTGGGTGGGACTTAATCACGGCGCCCGCACTCAGCCGTATTCGGGAACCGTAGTCAATGTATGTCTATGAGCCGACCGGAGTGAACCGCAGCCACCGGTCGGTTGCGTTTTCGTCCGTATGCGGTTTCCCGACCGCAGGAAAAAACGTGGACGACCACGTTTTTGCCTGCGGCGGGAAACCGCATACGCCCGAAAAAGCAGCCGACCGGAGGCTGTGGTACACTCCGGTCGGCTCATAAACATACATTAACTACGGTTCCCGAATACGGCTGAGTGCGGGCGCTGCGATTAAGCCCCGCCCACCCCTCCTCCCAGCCGTATACGGGAACCGTAGTTACAAACCGGAGTGTGAACCCTGCCTAAACTGTAGTGATATCACAAGTATATACGTCAGGTAAACCGCAGTGATATCAAAAGTATATATGTCAGGTAAACTGTAGTGATATCAAAAGTATATAAGTCAGGTAAATTGCTGTGATATCACAAGTATATAAGTCAGGTAAACTGCAGTGATATCACAAGTATATAAGTCAGGTAAATTGCTGTGATATCACAAGTATATAAGTCAGGTAAACTGCTGTGATATCACAAGTATATAAGTCAGGTAAACTGCAGTGATATCACAAGTATATAAGTCAGGTAAATTGATGTGATATCACAAGTATATAAGTCAGGTAAACTGCTGTGATATCACAACTATATAAGTCAGGTAAACTGCAGTGATATCACAAGTATATAAGTCAGGTAAACTGAAGTGATATCACAAGTATATAAGTCAGGTAAACTGCAGTGATATCACAAGTATATAAGTCAGGTAAACTGCAGTGATATCACAAGTATATATAAGTCAGGTAAACTGTAGTGATATCACAAGTATATATAAGTCAGGTAAACTGCAGTGATATCACAAGTATATATAAGTCAGGTAAACTGTAGTGATATCACAAGTATATAAGTCAGGTAAACTGTAGTGATATCACAAGTATATAAGTCAGGTAAACTGTAGTGATATCACAAGTATATAAGTCAGGTAAACTGCAGTGATATCACAAGTATATATAAACAAAATTGTTCTTACCGGTAATTTTGATTTCATTGAGTCCTAAGGCAGCACACACCATTGGATATTTCATCCCCCAGACTCCACCCTAGGACCGTCCACCTAGCAAGATAATCAAGAAATTAGCATAGTTAATTGCTGACCTGATAAGAACCCTCTCCTACAGGTCACACCTGTGTATTAAAATAGAGACGAATTCCATAAAAGTAGTATTGGGAGGGTATTTGTGTGCTGCCTTAGGACTCAAGGAAATCAAAATTACAGGTAAGAACAATTTTGTTTTTCCTATTCGTCCTAAGGCAGCACACACCATTGGGATCTAAAATAGAATCCATTGGGAGGGTAAATCTTAAATGACAATAGCATCAAAGGCTGAATTATAAGCCTATACTCGAGAATTTTACACAATAACAGTGTGGAGCAGGAGGCTGCATTACAGACTCAAAAATTGGACCCTCTTTGCCGGTAAGGAGGAAGTTGAACTGGCAGAACAATCTGAAAAATCTGGAAAAAAGAAAATATTTGCTTTCTTTTGCTCAAATCCAAGATATGGAAGAACTAACTCCACCTCAGATCTATGAACTTCAACCTCTTCTGGCCAGGAAGGACAACAATTTGCTGATCTCAGCTAGTCAACGCTTAGTTTAGGACAAGACAAGAGCCTCCTAACATCCAATGAGGTTTATCATTCTACTGTTCTGTAATAGTAGCCTTCAGGTACAGTACAGGGTCTAGTCCAAGAACTTCACCCTCTGGCAGCGGCCTGCGATATATGAAATAAGGGGACCATTTCTTCTATTCTTCTGGTAGATACTTTTCAGAACAAGAGGAATTCTCAGGAGAAAGCAAATACAATTTTCTCATCACCTTATGGAATCTTATGAACAAACATGGTGACTTCACATTCTGTAGTCATTGTATGACAGATGGTTCTTCAAGAAAGGAATACAATTCCTAATGGAGACTCAAGTGTAGCTGAATTTCCTTAGCAAGGGATCCACCATGAAGGGATTTTTTGAGTATTAATCAATTGAAGCAAGTTGCAAAGATAACAGCAATCTTGTCTACAGCAAAAATCTTGGTGAAGAAGAATTGTAGAGAATTCTCTCTCAAATACATAATGGTTTGAAAAACCAGACATTGAAAAGCTGCTTCTAGAGGGTTAATAGCACACATTGCCGTGATTGGCGATGTGTGGTATTAGCCGCGGGTCCCGGCCCGTTGATGAGTGCCGGGACCAACGTGATGTGATGCGGGGTCGCAGCGCGACCCTGCTTCATATCGCGGAAGCCGGCGCAGGACGGAAATATACGTCCTGCGTCATTAAGGGGTTAAAGGGGTACTCTGGTGCTCCAGTGTTCTGAACATTTTGTCAGAGGCAATGATCGTGACATCCCAGCCATGCCTCCCTCGTGACACCATGCCACACCCCCTCTGTTCATGTCTATGGGAGGGGGCGTATCGTCCGACATGCCCCCTCCCATAGACATGAATGAAGGGGGCTTGGCCCTGACGTCATGACCACTGCCGCAAGAACCTGGCGTTTGTTTAGAATGCAGGGTGCTGCAGGAGATTGCAGGGGTCCCGCTGCTGGATCCTTTGGATAGGGGATAAGATGTCTAGCAGCAGAGTACCCCTTTAAACTATCGACATCACAACTGTGATTTTATTGCTTAATGAACTGTGACACTTCTATTAAATATGTCAGGTGTGTTGCTGTGACATCACAAGTGGATTTCAGTCAGGTAAGCAGCAATGACATCCCATTTTTTTTATCCGTAAGGTTAGCAACCTAGGATGCAGGAGAGGTATTATAACATATAAGTCAGGTAAACTGTAGTGATATTACAAGTATTTAAGTCAGATAAACTGCTGTGATATCACAAGTATATATGTCAGGTAAACTGTAGGGATATCACAAGTATATATAATCAGGTAAACTGTAGTGATATCACAAGTATATAAGTCAGGTAAACTGCAGTGATATCACAAGTATATATGTCAGGTAAGGCAGGGTTCACACTACGGTTTGTAACTACGGTTCCCGTATACGGCTGGGAGGAGGGGTGGGTGGGACTTAATCACGGCGCCCGCACTCAGCCGTATTCGGGAACCGTAGTCAATGTATGTCTATGAGCCGACCGGAGTGAACCGCAGCCACCGGTCGGTTGCGTTTTCGTCCGTATGCGGTTTCCCGACCGCAGGAAAAAACGTGGACGACCACGTTTTTGCCTGCGGCGGGAAACCGCATACGCCCGAAAAAGCAGCCGACCGGAGGCTGTGGTACACTCCGGTCGGCTCATAAACATACATTAACTACGGTTCCCGAATACGGCTGAGTGCGGGCGCTGCGATTAAGCCCCGCCCACCCCTCCTCCCAGCCGTATACGGGAACCGTAGTTACAAACCGGAGTGTGAACCCTGCCTAAACTGTAGTGATATCACAAGTATATACGTCAGGTAAACCGCAGTGATATCAAAAGTATATATGTCAGGTAAACTGTAGTGATATCAAAAGTATATAAGTCAGGTAAATTGCTGTGATATCACAAGTATATAAGTCAGGTAAACTGCAGTGATATCACAAGTATATAAGTCAGGTAAATTGCTGTGATATCACAAGTATATAAGTCAGGTAAACTGCTGTGATATCACAAGTATATAAGTCAGGTAAACTGCAGTGATATCACAAGTATATAAGTCAGGTAAATTGATGTGATATCACAAGTATATAAGTCAGGTAAACTGCTGTGATATCACAACTATATAAGTCAGGTAAACTGCAGTGATATCACAAGTATATAAGTCAGGTAAACTGAAGTGATATCACAAGTATATATAAGTCAGGTAAACTGTAGTGATATCACAAGTATATATAAGTCAGGTAAACTGCAGTGATATCACAAGTATATATAAGTCAGGTAAACTGTAGTGATATCACAAGTATATAAGTCAGGTAAACTGTAGTGATATCACAAGTATATAAGTCAGGTAAACTGTAGTGATATCACAAGTATATAAGTCAGGTAAACTGCAGTGATATCACAAGTATATATAAACAAAATTGTTCTTACCGGTAATTTTGATTTCATTGAGTCCTAAGGCAGCACACACCATTGGATATTTCATCCCCCAGACTCCACCCTAGGACCGTCCACCTAGCAAGATAATCAAGAAATTAGCATAGTTAATTGCTGACCTGATAAGAACCCTCTCCTACAGGTCACACCTGTGTATTAAAATAGAGACGAATTCCATAAAAGTAGTATTGGGAGGGTATTTGTGTGCTGCCTTAGGACTCAAGGAAATCAAAATTACAGGTAAGAACAATTTTGTTTTTCCTATTCGTCCTAAGGCAGCACACACCATTGGGATCTAAAATAGAATCCATTGGGAGGGTAAATCTTAAATGACAATAGCATCAAAGGCTGAATTATAAGCCTATACTCGAGAATTTTACACAATAACAGTGTGGAGCAGGAGGCTGCATTACAGACTCAAAAATTGGACCCTCTTTGCCGGTAAGGAGGAAGTTGAACTGGCAGAACAATCTGAAAAATCTGGAAAAAAGAAAATATTTGCTTTCTTTTGCTCAAATCCAAGATATGGAAGAACTAACTCCACCTCAGATCTATGAACTTCAACCTCTTCTGGCCAGGAAGGACAACAATTTGCTGATCTCAGCTAGTCAACGCTTAGTTTAGGACAAGACAAGAGCCTCCTAACATCCAATGAGGTTTATCATTCTACTGTTCTGTAATAGTAGCCTTCAGGTACAGTACAGGGTCTAGTCCAAGAACTTCACCCTCTGGCAGCGGCCTGCGATATATGAAATAAGGGGACCATTTCTTCTATTCTTCTGGTAGATACTTTTCAGAACAAGAGGAATTCTCAGGAGAAAGCAAATACAATTTTCTCATCACCTTATGGAATCTTATGAACAAACATGGTGACTTCACATTCTGTAGTCATTGTATGACAGATGGTTCTTCAAGAAAGGAATACAATTCCTAATGGAGACTCAAGTGTAGCTGAATTTCCTTAGCAAGGGATCCACCATGAAGGGATTTTTTGAGTATTAATCAATTGAAGCAAGTTGCAAAGATAACAGCAATCTTGTCTACAGCAAAAATCTTGGTGAAGAAGAATTGTAGAGAATTCTCTCTCAAATACATAATGGTTTGAAAAACCAGACATTGAAAAGCAGACATGATGACCATCACAATGGATTCAGTGGGGGTCTTCTGTAAGATTTCTTAATGAAGAACATTGGTGGAAAACAAATTCACTAAGAGAACATCTCGCCCTGGTTGATCGGCATCCTGCGGAGGTGCAATCTCTCCAATAACCGGTTGAACTCAGAGGCACCAGACTATTTCCGGATCTTCTAGATTCTTCAATCTCCTGTAAGTAAAAGAGGTTCAAGTCACACTTTGATGGTATAGTCCCTTCTGTCACATAAGATCTTCCAATATATAGCTTTAAGATTCTAGGATAAGCTTTGCTGAATCATTATACACTTGTAGAATGGAATGGTTTTTGGTTTCTTGAATGGATCAGGACTGGATTTCTTTGATACGGTTAAATTGCTTCAAAGTCAACCACATCTTCAGTGATGAATGTATACCATTTTAGGGATGAAGATGTGGCGTCCCACGTGTTCGCAGCCTCCTCCGCTCCTCTCCTCACCGTTTCCCGCATCATCAGCCACCGCCTCACTGCTCTGCCCTGTCATGTCTCCCCCACTCAGCCTCCTGCTCTCCGGTCTCAGCGCCAACTGGCTCCAGGGACCTCGCCTCCACTACAGCAGTCTCATCACAAGCGCAACAGCCGCTCACAAGCCCAGTTGTCTGAGATCACCACATTAGAACTCGCTGGCTATGCCGGGTGGTCAGAGCGGCGTCTCACACGCAATGCTCTGCCCCCTGGCTGCAAACATAATATTGTTATAGACTGTGTGAACAACATACAGCACCTCCTTATCTCTGCTATTCCAAGATATAGTTAGTGGTGGAGAAAGTGCCCTGGACTAAACATACTGGCAGTGTGCTCAAAGATGATTTACATCCAGCACTATAGGTGGCAAATGAGGGGGAGGGTCACTGATGCACTGGATTGACATGATGCTATGTGAACTGAAAAGAAAAAAGGCAGCAGCACAGCAAGAAAGGGGTTACACTATGCTGTAAACTTCTGCCGATAATGATGATGAAAAGCCTTCAGACTAAAGGGAGAGGTGAGAGGTAGATTACATTTAGAAAGGCAGCAATTTGTACATACAATAGGAGGAATACAAATATTCACACAATGGTCAGCTGTCAAGAACTTCATGGGTGGTCAGAAAATACCTTTAAGGCACAATGTGGATCCTCTGGATAGATGCTGATTGCACACACACATGTGGTGTCCCGGTACTGGACTCGGTCCCGTACCTCATGCTGATAGTGCTCTCCTGGTGGGATAACCCCTAGTCACCTCCTAGTGTTCCTAAAATTGTATATATTTAATATGGTATAATGTAGTGTAAGTAATGTACAGGACCTTAGGTCACGTGATCAATGATATTTGTGTTTTATTTGAGGTTAAGGACCTTCGGGTCACGTGACTAGGTCATGTGTTATATCCACAATCCTTTGTACTAGGACTGACAGGTTTGGGGAACCAATAAGCTTTGAACCTGCCCCTTCAGATATAAGGGCGCTGTATCCAATGATCGCTCTATTTCCTCTGGGATATGACAGCGAGCGGAGCTCTGTGTAATTCTACAAGCAAATTAGGCCTGAAGCCTACCAATTTCAGCTGCATACTGAACCGTGAGTTTATCAAACTCCATCCTAAAATCCTACGTGACTACTGAACCTAAAACATACCCCTAAATTAGTGGAACAGCGTAAAGCAAGGATTCAAAGCTTATTCCCTGCAAGGTCCCAGCCAACCTGTGTGGAGCCTAAATTCCGGTCCTCTTGTAAAGACATTTGATAATTGCATCCTGCATAAAATCTGCAGTAAAGTTTCAAGTTCAATACAATTCCGGCTGTGGACAATCCTTTATTCCTCCCTATCGCTCTTGGGATGGGTGGCGGTAGGACATATAGATACAGAGGAAGCCCCCACCCTGGAGTCATGACAATTAAATCTATACCCAGCAACACCTTCCTGCAACACCCCTGTTCACCCCAAGTCATCACACACACAGTCAAACACACATTACAAGGATACGCAAACTCATACAAACGACAAGGACATGCTGTTCAGCATGGTTTTCTAATTGACCGTTAACGGCCATAAACTCTATACCTGCAAAAATGCGTAGCCATAGGGTGTTATTTATTATTGGTGCAGGATTTTGCAGGTAAAGAGCAGTTTTATTTGCAATACTGCAAAACCAATAACAGTCAATGTGAAAATTGTTCCACAAAGCACATCTACATCCCTCACAGCCACTCATTTCATCTCTTCTCCTACATGAGACTGTACTGTTGGCTGGGTTCACACTCATGTAATATGGATGCAATTCTGTTACCATACCCCTCAGTCAGATCAGGAATTGCAAAAATGTGAACGTATCACGATAATGTGAGCCCAGTCTTAGCCTACCTAATCATTTAATTAGTAACACTTGGCTGCTGATTAGTCTCTTAATGATTGTGGAGGTTTTTGAAAAATATTACAAGGTTTTAAATTCTATTGTGTTCTTTGTTTTCACCTGAGGTTAAATGAAATTGAAAGCGTGCGTATTGTTTTTTTCTTACACCAATGACTGTATGCAGTTTAGCAATAAAACCTTTTTCTTTGAACACACTTCATTGGGAAACTATAAATACTAGCAGAAATGGTTTGATAAATGACTGTAAAATATTCTCCTTTGCCATCCGTATCAGACTTATCATAGCTCTGTGCAGCTTTGTGACTAAGAAACCTTTTACATATCATTTTTTTCTGCATGCTGCACTGCCCTGGTCTTCACGGTTTCTTGACATTGTTCTGAAGACATTATAAATTGGAACATGTTTTGCATTTGACATGAGGACTGATGGTGTCTAGTCTTCAACTGCCATCTAGAGGTGAGATGTAGTAATGCATTGGAAAAGCAACATAACTGCTTCAACAGAAATTCCCTGAAAAGAACTCAGTAAATAATGTGAAATATAAGGATCTGTTCACATTCTATTTGTGGTGCACATTTTGTTTATATGGGAAGAAAATCGATTCATTTTTATCACCTAAATCACGTAAATCTACGTCCAGCTCCTGCTCCTATTCTATAAAACGCGCTCAGGAGCTGATCCGGCTTTATATTGGGTTGGTCTCAGCTGCTATCAGTGGCCAGGGCCCATGGCTAATGTCGGAAATCATTGATTTGGACTGATGTCTGGCATTAACCCTTTAGACGCCACGATCCTGAAAATCACTTGCCAATAGCTTAGGGTAACTGTTGATCAGCTGTTAGGATGAACAGAAGTCTTTTATCTTATTCCCTGCCATAAGATCGAGCTCCAATGCTCCAGGATGCCTAAAAACAATGGGGCACCGATGACACTGATCAATGCTTTTTTATGGCACAGAATTGAACACTGTATGCAATCTAAGGGCTGCATGTAATAGTCCTCTATGGGGACAAAAAAATAGTGTAAAAAAAAAAAAGTTAATGAATCTGAAATAACTCCTTCCCTTTTCCGATTTTTTTACCTCTTAAGGACGCGGGGCGTACCTGTACGCCCTGTGGCCGGTCATGGTTTATAAAGCTGGTCGGTCCTGGCGGCTAATGAAAGTCGGGCTGATCGGGACCATCACGGTGAAATTGCGATGTCCTGATTAACTAGGACACGAGCGAAGGGTCCGTTACCTGCCTTTGGTGCATCCGATCGGCGATTGACTTCTCCATGCCTGAGATCTAGGCAGGGGAAGTCAAGCCCCGACAACACTGATCATCCGCATGTGGTTCTATGCCGATGATCAGGGTTAGGAATCAATGTAATGCATATTATAGCATTATAATGCATATAACATAGCAAAAAAAAAGTTGAAAAAAAGTTACCAATGATGAATTAACCCCTTCCCTAATAAAAGTAAAAATCACCCCCTTTTCCCATTTAAAAAAAAAAAAAAAAAAAAACTCTGTAAATAAAAATAAACATATGTGGTATCGCCACGTGCAGAAATGTCCAAACTATAAAAATATATCGTTAATTAAATCGCATGATCAATGGTGTAAACGCACAGATATTCCAAAGTCCAGAATAGCGTATTTTTGGTCACTTTTTATAGCACAAAAAATGGAATAAAAAGCGATCAAAAAGTCCAATAAAAATAAAAATGGTACCAATAAAAACTTTAGATCATGGTACAAAAATGAGCCCTGTACACGAAAAAAATTAAAAGTTATAGGGGTCAGAATATGACAATTTTAAACGTATAAATGTTCCTGCATGTAATTATGATTTTTTTTCAGAAGTAATACAAAATCAAACCTATATAAGTAGGGTATCATTTTAACCGTATGGACCTACAGAATAAAGATAAGGTGTAATTTTTAACGAAAAATTTACTGCATAGAAACGAAACCCCCAAAACTTACAAAATTGCATTTTTTCTTGAATTTTGTCGCACAAAGATTATTTTTTCCATTTCGCCATGGATTTTTTGGTAAAATGACTAATGTCACTGCAAAGTAGAATATTAGGTGCAAAATTGAAAGCATTATGGTTTTTAGAAGGTGATGAGGAAAAAAGGAAAATGGAAAAATGGAAAAACCCTGCATCCTTAACTCTTTGAGGACGAAGGGCGTATGTATACACCCTCGGGTCCCGTCACTTAAGGACTGAGCGCGTATCCATACGCCCTCTGCATTTCCGATCACCGGCGCTCGCCGGGCGGTGATCGGACCGGGATGACTGCTGATATCTATCAGCAGGCATCCCGTGGCAATATCTAGGGGGTCCTGAGACCCCCCCCATGTCAGCGATTGCGGCAAATCGTTGGTCAATTCAGACCAGCGATTTGCCCGCGATCCGGGCTAATCGGGTCACTGGTAACCCGATTGCCCACAAAGTAAGAACGATCAGAGCTGTCAGAGACAGCTCCGACCATCCTAAAGGATAGGAGATAGGTGGCAGTGTTGCCATTGATCGATCAGGCTGACCACCAATGGCAGGAGGGGGGTGGGGGGTAAGAGTTTATTTCCCCTGCTCTGCCCACCGATCAAAGTCGGGGTAGAGTGGAGGGAACACGGGCGGCGAGGTGGGGAGCATGGCCTGGCTTACCGGACCGGCGGAGGCATCCTGGAACAGCGGCAGCGGCGGCGGCATAGACACAGGTGGAGCGGCCGAAAAGTGCGGCGGTGAAGGCTGCAGAGAAGATTGCGGTAACTGATCTTCTCTGTGGCCTTCTAAAAGCTGCAAAACTACAACTCCCAGCATGCCCAGACACCAAAGGCTGTCTGGGCATGCTGGGAGTTGTAGCTTTGCAACATCTGGAGAGTCACAGTTTGGAGACCACTGTGTAGTAGTCTCTAAACTGTGGTCCTCCAGATGTTTCAAAGCTACAACTTTCAGCATGCACTGACTGTCTGGGCATGCTGGGAGTTGTAGTTTTGCAACATCTGAAGTGGCACAGTTTGGAGACCACTATACGGTGGTCTCCAAACTGTAGCCCTCCAGATATTACAAAACTACAATTCCCAGCATGGCCAGACAGTCAGGGATGCTGGGCGTGTAGTTCTGCAATATCTGGTCCTTCTTTTTTTGCAGAACTACAACTCCCAGCATGCCTGGACAGTCTGGGCATGCTTGGAGTTGTAGTTTTGCAACATCTGTAGGGCTACAGTTTGGAGACCACTACTTAGCGGTCTCCTAACTGTTCTTCCCCAGTTGTTGCATAACTACAGCTCCTAGCATGCCCACACTGTCCAGGCATGCTCAGAGTTGTAGGTCTGCAACATCTGAAGGGCCAGATATTGCAGAACTACACGCCCAGCATCCCTGACTGTCTGGCCATGCTGGGAATTGTAGTTTTGCAACAGCTGTAGGCATACTGGTTGGGAAACACTAAGCTAGAGTCTGTTTCCTAACTCAGTGATTCCAACCCGTGTGCCTCCATACTGGGAGTTGTAGTTTTTCCACAGCTGGAGGCACATTGGTTGGAATCACTGAGCTTGAGTCTGATTCCTAACTCAGTGGTTCCCCACCAGTGTCCCTACAGCTGTTGTAAAACTACAACTCCCAGCATGTACGGTCTGTCAGTGCATTCTGTGAGTTGTCATTTTGCCACAGCTGAAGGTTTGGGGCGACCCCCCCCCACCCCCATGTGAATGTACAGGGTACATTCACACGGGCGGGTTTACAGTAGGTTTCCTTCTACAAGTTTGAGCTAGGGCAAATTTTTCACCACAGCTCAAACTCCCAGCGGAAAACTTACTGTGAACCCCCGCCTGTGTGAATGTACACTAAAAACTCTACACTACGCTACACTAACAAGTAATAAAAAGTAGAACACTACATATACACCCCCTTACACGTCCCCCTACCCCCCCCCACCCCCCAATAAAAATGATAAACGTCTCATATGGCAGTGTTTCCTAAACGGAGTCTCCAGCTGTTGCAAAACCACAACTCCCAGTATTGCCGACAGCCATAGACTGTTCTGGCAGGCTGGGAGTCTTGCAACAGATGGAGGCACCCTGTTGGGGAAACACTGCTGTAGGGTTATACTGTAGGTAACCGGGTCCGCCCCTTTTGCAAATTCCTTATTTTGGCCTCAAAGGCGCATGGCGCTCTCTCACTTCAGAGCCATGTCGTATTTCAAGGCAACAGTTTTGGGCCACATATGGGGTATTTCCGTACTCGGGAGAAATTACACTATGAATTTTGGGGCAATTTTTCTCCTTTTAACCCTAATGAAAAGGTAAAGTTGGGGGCTACACCAGCATGTTAGTGTAAAAAAAATTAACATTTTAAAAAGTTAAAAAGAAAAAAAGCCTTCCAAAATTTGTAACTCCATTTCTTCTGAGTATATAAATACCCCATATGTGAAAGTAAAGTGTTCTGCAGGCGAACTACAATGCTCAGAAGAGAAGGAGCACCATTGGGCTTTTTGAGAGAAATAGGCTGGAATTGAAGGCTACGTGTGTTTACAAAGCCCCATAGTGCCAGAACAGTGGACGCCCCACATGTGACCCCATTTTGGAAACTGCACCCCTCATGTAATGTAACAAGGGGTACATTGAGCATTTACGCCCCACAGGTGTCAGACAGATTTTTTGAACAGTCATCCGTAAAAATGAAAAATGAAATTTTTCATTTGCACAGCCCACTGTTCCAAAGATCTGTCAAATGCCAGTGGGGTATAAATGCTCACTGCACCCCTTATTAAGTTCTGTGAGGGGTGTAGTTTCCAAAATAAGTATGCCAAGTGTTTTTTTTTTTTTTACTGTTTTTACTGGCATCATGGGGGCTTCCTAAATGCAACATGCCCCCAAAAACCATTTCAGCAAAATTCGCTCTCCAAAAGCCCAATGTTGCTCCTTCGCTACTCAAGAGAAATGGGGTTACAAATTTTGTTGGCCATTTTCTCCTATTACTCCTTGTGAAAATGAAAAGTTTTGGGTAACACCAGCATTTCAGTGTCAAAAATCAAATTTTTCATTTCCACGTCCCACTTTAACGAAAGTTCGTCAATCACCTGTGGGGTGTTAAGGCTCACTGTACCCCTTGTTACGTGCCTTGAGGGGTGTAGTTTCCAAAATAGTGTGCCATGTGGGTATTTTGTGCTGTTCTGGCACCATAGGGGCTTCCTAAATGCGACATGCCCCCCAAAAACCATTTCAGCAAAATTTGCTTTCCTAAAGCCAAATGTGACTCCTTCTCTTCTGAGCATTGTAGTTCGCCTGCAGAGCATTTTATGCCCTAGCATGGGGTATTTCCATACCATAACATGGGGTTACAAATTTTGGGGGGCATTTTCTCCCATTACCTTTTTGTAAAAATAGTAAATTTGGGGGGAAAAACTGCACTTTAGTGAAAAAATTTTTTTTTCCATTTGCACATCCGACTTTAACGAAAAGTCGTCAAACACCTGTGGGGTGTTAAGGCTCACTGGACCCCTTGTTACGTGCCTTGAGGGGTGTAGTTTCCAAGATAGTATGCCATGTGTTTTTTTTTTTTTTTGCTGTTCTGGCACCATAGGGGCTTCCTAAATGTTACATGCCCCTCAAAAACCATTTCAGAAAAATTCACTCTCCAAAATCCCATTGTTGCTCCTTCCCTTCTGTGCCCTCTACTGCACCCGACGAACACTTGACGTACACATATGAGGTATTTGCTTACTCGAGAGAAATTGGGTTACACATTTTGGGGGGCTTATTCTCCTATTACCCCTTGTAAAAATTCAAGAACATGCGAGTGTAAAAAATGAAGATTTTGAACTTTCTCCTTCAATTTGCTGCTATTCCTGTGAAACACCTAAAGGGTTAACAAACTTTCTGAATGTCATTTTGAATACTTTGAGGGGTGCAGTTTTTATAATGGGGTAATTTATGGGGTATTTCTAATATGAAGACCCTTCAAATCCACTTCAAAACTGAACTGGTCCCTGAAAAATTCAGATTTTGAAAATTTTGTGAAAAATTGGAAAATTGCTGCTGAACTTTGAAGCCCTCTGATGCCTCTGATATGTAGACATATTGTATTTGTGAATCAATATATAATTTATTTGGAATGTCTGTTTTCCTTACAAGCAGAGAGCTTCAAAGTTAGAAAAATGCTAAATTTTTTATTTTTTCATCAAATTTTGGAATTTTTCACCAAGAAATGATGCAAGTATCGACAGAAATTTACCCCTAACGTGAAGTAGAATATGTCACGAAAAAACAATCTCGGAATCAGAATGAAAAGTAAAAGCATTCCAGAGTTATTAATGCTTAAAGTGACAGTGGTCAGAAGTGCAAAAAATGCTCCCGTCCCTAGGGTTATAATGGGCTCTGTCCCCAAGGAGTTAAGGGGTTAAATAAAATAATGTCAACAAAAATAAACATAATCATAGAAGTACAGAAAAACACGGCACTCACTGGATTTGCTTGAAGATCTTTTGCAGTTTTTTGTGACATCACAGCATAAACTTACAAATCATATGGAGATAAGTGCAGGGGCTGACAGAAAATGCCTGTTTCGCCTCATTGAAACCTTTTTCATAGCTCTTTAATACTTAGGTGAGGGGGAGGGGCTAGAAATCATCACAGGTAAGTATCAAATGGAATAATAAAATACAAAAAGTATTCTTGGCTATTTACCCTTTTCAATCAAATAAATTGACTGTACGGAATGAACTCTTATAACGTTGCAGTGCATATTGTTTTACGAAACCCTGTTGTTACTAGGTTATTTTCTTTTACTGATATTAGGACATACAAAAATTCTAATTGTCGATCTCCATATTGAGATGTAAAAAAAACATATTAACAGATTGTAAATGACTTCTATTAAAAAATCTTAATCCTTCCAGTACTTATCAGCAGCTGTATACTCCAGAGGAAGTTGTATAGTTCTTTCCTGTCTGCCACAGTGCTCTCTGCTGACACTTCTGTCTGTAACACGAACTGTCCAGAGCAGGAGAGGTTTTCTATGGGGATCTGCTTGTAATCTGGACAGTTCCAGACATGGACAGAGGGATAAATTAGAGCTTTTTTTGTCTCTAATTACCGCTTTCTGAAAAAGATCGATGTTACCTCCTGTCAGAATGGGAGGATTAAATTTGGATGTGTTACCATCCTGAAATGGAATAGGACAGCTGTCTTCTGGTGACACAAAGTCTTTCTTAGATAGCAGCTCATTTAACATTTGTAAGCATTGATTTTCTTGAGTGTCAAATTCATGTACTGGACAAAACCCTATGATTTTGCATGGGACTTCTACCTCATGTACCACTAATGTAATATACTGCATAGTAGTTTGAAAAGAATGTATGCAAAATGATTTGACAAAGTGCTTTATGAAGATCTATCTGAAATTGGTCATATGCAAAACTTTAATTTATACCAAAGTTCAAACCCTTAGATAGAATGAATAGACATGATTAGAGACGTCGCGAATTGTTCGCCGGCGAACAGTTCCCGGCGAACTTAGCATGTTCGCGTTCGCATCGCCGGGCGAACATATGTGAAGTTCGATTCGCCCCCTATACTTTAACATTGCGGTAAACTTTGACCCTGTGAGTCAGAGTCAGCAGACACATTACAGCCAATCAGCAGCAGTCCCTCCCTTCCAGACCCTCCCACCTCCTGCACGGACGCCATTTTACCTTCATTCGGCATGCTGCAGGCTTAGAAAGGGGAGGGACAGAGAAGCTGCTCCTGCTGTAATGAGGAAAGCCATAGCTAGGTTGCTGCTAGGTGGTGTATTCTGGGTCCACTTTACTCCTAAAGCACTAGTCTAACATCTGCTTTAAGGACAGCACCCAAAAAAGCCCTTTTTAGGGCTCAAATATCAGTCCGTGTGTCTTGCAACAGCTGGAGGCACCCTGGTTCGGAGGGAACCGCTGGTTAAAAGGGGTACTCCAGTGTAAAACTTAAGTTCCTTCAAGCAACTAACTACAGTATTAAAAGGGCTATAAGTTCAGTCCGTGTGTCTTCCAACTGCTGGAGGCACCCTGGTTGGGGACCTCTGCTTAAAAGGGGAACCCCGCTGGCAACCTTTTTTTCTCATTGTCACACTAACGCAAATCACATTTAGTGTGACAGTTGTTCAAATAAAAAAAAATACCTTTTTTGGCTGTGAAATAAAACCAGTGCTGCCTAAACGGGGGCTCTAACTGTGTGCTGCCTAATATGGGGGAATCTATGTGCTGCCTAAAGGGGGAATCTAAATATGTGCTGCCCAAAGGGGCTCTATGTGCTGCCTAAAGGAAGGTTCTAACTATCTGCTGCCTAATATGGGGGAATCTATGTGCTGCCTAAAGGGGGGCTCTAACTATGTGCTGCCTAACATGGGGGAATCTATGTGCTGCCTAAATGGGGATCTAACTATGTGATGCCTAAAGGGGGGATCTAACTATGTGCTGCATAAAGGGGGCTCTATGTGCTGCCTAAAGGGAGGCTCTACCTATGTGCTGCCTAAAGGGGGGCTCTAACTATGTGCTGCCTAATATGGGGGAATCTATGTGCTTCCTAAAGGGTGGCTCTATGTGCTGCCGAAAGGGGGCTAAAGCACGTTATTCCAAAGAATTTAGGAATAACAGGGGATTTATGCCCTTTATGGATTAAAACCAGACTCTGCATCAACTATGTAATTTTCCATGGGAGTTTTGCCATGGATCCCCCTCCGGCACGCCACAGTCCAGGTATTAGTCCCCTTGAAACAACTTTTAAATCACTATTGTGGCCAGAAAGAGTCCCTGCAGGTTTTAAAATTCGCCTGCCCATTGAAGTGAATGGCGGTTCGCCCGGTTCGCCAGTTCGCGAACATTTGCGGAAGATCGCGTTCTCGAACCGAAAATATTATGTTCGCGACATCACTAGACATGATCTTGATAAAGTAATGTCCCTCAAATTTAGAGCTGGTTATGTCTTCTTCCACGTGACATTTTTTATTTTCTTCATGTTCCGCCAAGGCACAGTTTTTCTTCCTTTGTCTTCCCCTTCTGATATTCCATCTAAAGGGGGGGGGGGGGGCAGCTCCACCTTCTAAAGCCGGCATTGGCTGATGCTGTGTCTGAATGCGCAATGATGTACTATAAACTCCTGGGCCGAAGCCCGGAGTCACTAACCCCTCTTTTCCATGCCACCCCTATGGGCACTGTCAGATATAAAAACTTTTTATATGTTGCACATCTTTGCAAAACAATACTTTTTCTAATATACTTCTTTAAAAAAATTAAAAAAAAATAAAAAATCACATTTTATTACAGAAAACTGTCTTTGAAAATCCCACCATTAGGGGTCCCCATACCCCACTGATGAGTCCCACAGTAGCATAAGGGTGTCCAAGGGTCATGGACACAAGATGGCTGATGGACAAGGCTGCAGGAAGAACACAGCCTGCAGAAACACTGCTGTAACACTGAGTTTTACCAAACATGTGCCTCCAGCTGTTGCAAAACTACAATGCCAAGCATGCCTGGACAGTCAAAGGATGCCTGGGCATGCTGGGAGTTGTCGTTTTTCAAAAGCTGTAGGCACACAGCTGAAGGCAACACTGCTGCAAAAAAGAGTTATCCAAACACTGTACCTCCAACTATTCCAAAACTACAGCATTACAGGACTGGCATTGATACACATGAATGACATAAGAACATAAGAAAATGTATGCATAAAAGAACTACTGTACTTTAAGCTAGGGATCGACCGATATTGATTTTTTAGAGCCGATACCGATAACCTGTGAACTTTCAGGCAGATAGCCGATAACTTATACCGATATTCCGTTCATTTTAATTCCCCTCCCCCCCCACCACCAAATATCCTTGTAAAATGAGGTTGCGTGTGTGTGTGCAGGAATACCCTGATAAACTGTTTCTGGCCCCGCAGAAGCAACTGCAGATCAATGATTTAAAGCGGGCGCTTTAAATCAATGAACTGCAGCGGCTTTTGCGGGGCCAGAGACCGCCACCGCCACCCGCTTCTCTCCCCCTGCCTGTCCTGGGGTCCTGAGTCCAACCACCGCCACTGCCCGATTGCTTCCCCATGCCCAGAGACCGCCACCCGCTTCTTTCCCCCTGCCTGTCCTGGGGTTCTGAGTCCAACCACTGCCACTGCCCTACAGTGGTATTTGTGGGGCCAGAGACCGCCGCCGCCACCCGGTTCTCTCCCCCTGCCGGTCCTGGGTCCAACCACCACCGATTGCCTCCCCCTGCCTATCCTCTGGCCAGAGACTGCCCCCGCCACTGTCCTTTTGCCTCCCCCATTCCCGGTTTTATAATTACCTGTTCCTGGGGTCCGCGCTACTTCTAGCTCCGGCGGTGTCCTGAGCTGTCACTGTGCGCCGAGCTACTGATGGTGACGTCCTGTTGTGCACAGCAACAGTGCAGGACGCCGCAGGAGCCAGAAGTAGCTCAGACCCGGGAACAGGTAATTATAAAACCGGGGATGGGAGAGGCAATGGGGCAGCGGCGGCGGTCTCTGGCCAGAGGATAGGCAGGGGGAGGCAATCGGTGGTGGTTGAACTCAGGACCGGCAGGGGGAGAGAAGTGGGTGGCGGCGGCGGTCCCTGGCCAGAGCATAGGCAGGGGGAGGCAAGTGGCGGTGGTTGGACTCAGGACCCAAGGACAGGCAGGGGGAGAGAAGTGGGCGGCGGTCTCTGGCCCCGCAAAAGCCACTGCAGTTCATTGATTTAAAGCGGCAAGATAATTGCCAATACCAATAACTTAGAAAATCGTGAATATCGGCTGATAATATCGGCCAAACCGATAATCGGTCGATCACTACTTTTAGCACTAAACCTTTGCACTTATTTAGAAAGATGTAAGTTATACACTCGCCATATTGTCTTTGGTAGAGTACAGACAATCTTCAATAATCATTGTGTGTATCCAGCATAAATCCAGAGAGGAAAGGGTTACAGAGCAGGACTGCCAGGCTCCCGAGAGCAGTGAATCAGCAGAGTGAGGGAGGGGAGGAGTCAGCACAGTGCAGACAAGAGAAGGACATGTTCCCTCCCTCTAGAAAGATGAGAAAGACATTAAGCAGCTGTAATATGCTATTTTTATTAGCATATTACAGCATAAAAAAAACAAAAAAAATTACATGTACATGATCAGGATAATGTACTAAGTAACGTAACCTTTTTTTTTGTGGGATCTGACAGGTATGCTTTCACATTGATTGACAATTAAAAAAAAAAAAATAAATATATATATATATATATATATATATATATATATATATATAGCAAAATCATCGGTAGTTGCAGTATCTTGTAATACCTTTTTTATTGGACTAACAAGATTTTGTAGAGACAAGCTTTCAGGATTCCTCCCTTTATCAAGTCATAAGCATTTCTGAGCTCACAAGGAGAAAACACACGTTCTATCTCACAAAACATGCAGGGGTTAAAACAACATATGTGGAGAATGGACATTAAGTTGGGCCATAAATTGTATAGCTATAGGAGGATAAATACAGATAAGGATGAGGGGGGGGGGGAGAGCAGAGGTGAGAATGGTGATTACGCTGGACAGAGGAGGAAGGACAATATTACTACAGAACCATAGACTGAAGATAAGACTTAGACAGGGGAGGGGGAGCAGGGGTGTAATGGTGTTAGAGCAGGGAGAGGGAAGACAGTTTAGCATAGGTTATAGGAAATTTTGATAATGGGATAAGAAGCTTAAATCCACATTAAGTCCTCTGTTCTTGGAGTCATAAAAACTATCATTTTGGCTTCAAATGTCTTTCTTTCCTGGGTGTTCTTGAAGTTTCCTTTCAGGATCTTGATTTTGAGGTCCTGTAGGGAGTGACCTGTTTGGGTGAAATGGTGTCCAACTGGGGTGCAATAGTCCTTTTCTCTATGGTTGTTGATGGACGATCTGTGGGGGTTGATCCTTTATTGAGTTGCTGACTGGTCTCACCAATGTAACATCCCAGGTCACACTTGGTGCATTGTATCATGTAGACTACATTCTCTGTGGTGCAGGAGTATTGTCCCTTGATGTTGTATGTCTTGTTGTTGTGAGAGGCCTCAGAATTTGTGCAGATGTGTTGACAGAGTTTACAGCGTGGTTTGGTGCAGGGTTTGGTCCTATGGTCTGTATCTGATGTTTCTGTGGGTAGTTTCCTATTGACCAGCTTTTGTTTTAAGCTGGGTGGTTGTCTGAAGGCCAAGATGGGTGGTTCAGGAAAGATTTGTTTTAACACCTCATCTTCTGCTAGTATTGGCTGCAAGTCCTTGATGATTTCGCGTATTTCCTCAAGGGTGGGATTGTATGTGGTTACCAGTGGTATGCGTGATGAGGTCTGTCTCTCTCTGTATTGCAGCAGGTGTTCACGTGGTGTTTGAAGAGCAGAGTGGATTTTCTTATGGATGGTCCTTGGTTTGTAACCTTTTTATTTAAATATCTCAGCTAGCATTTGTAGATGTGTGTCTCTGTCATCAGGGTTGGAGCAGATGCGGTGGTACCTGGATGGCTTGGCTGTATATGATGCTTTTCTTGGTGTGGGACGGATGGGAATTTGAATTGTGTAGATAGCTGGATCGGTCTTTGGGTTTTATGTATACAGATGTCTGTATTGTGTCCTTGTTTATAGTTACAGTGGTGTCCAGAAAGTTTACACTTTCTGTAGAGAAGACCATTTTGAGTTTGATGGATGGATTAAATGTGTTGAAGGCATCATGAAATTGTTTGAGTTTATCCTCTCCTTCAGTACAAACAATGAAAATATCATTAATGTATCTGTAGTATCTGTAGGGTTTGTGAATTTGGGTATTCAGGAATTGCTTTTCAAGGTCAGCCATGAACAGATTGGCATATTGTGGTGCCATCCTGGTCCCCATAGCAGTTCCCATCATCTGTAGGTATATTTCACTGTTGAAGCTGAAGTGGTTGTGTGTGAGAATGAATTCTATAAGTTTGGTGATGATCTGAGGGCTGTATTTCTGGTTGTGGGTCTGGGAGTAGAGGAACAATGAGCAGGCCTCAATTCTATCCCAATGGTCTCACAACTACGCCTGACATCAATACAGACAACTCTGGAATTATAAACATTTCAGGTTATGAATTTTCCAAGCCTGAGAGATCTGTTCTCTCTAAAGGACTCTCATTCTGTCCAAGCACCAAACTAGATGACATTAAACTATACTCAGACTTGGAAGAATTCTTTAGAAGACTACGACTTAAAGAATTCTTTCATGACAAAGGGGACACAACCACTACCACCTTGGATTACAACATCAAGAAAAAGAATTCCCACTTCACCCCAGCACCAGGACGTAACAGCAAACTGGACAACTACATTGCAAGCTTCAGACTAAGGACAGCATCCTTAGTCACTAAATACCACAATAAAACCTACTACAACCTCTCAGTACTGGAAAGAGAGGCCATCAAAAACTTAAGAAATAATCAAGCCATCACAATCAAACCAGCAGACAAGGGAGGACCAGTAGTGATCCTGAACACCCAGGACTACATCAAAGAGGGAAACCGACAATTTGCCAGACACTACATACTACAAGAAACTGACAGAAGACCCCACCAAAGAATACACCATGGAACTAAGAAAATGGATTCAATCCTTCCCAAAGGACTCACAAAAAGGATTAGAGACACTTATACCCACCGATCCCAAAACAGGGACATTCTACATGCTCCCAAAAATCCACAAATCTGGAAACCCTGGCAGACCAATAATAACAGGTATGGACACTAATTGAACAGATATCTGGTTTGGTAGAAAACACACTAAAACCCTTTGTTACACGCACCAGCAGCTTCATACAGGACACCTCTGACTTTCTTAACAAACTCCAGATTACAAACTTGCCTGCCAACTCCATATTGGTAACAATGGATGTAGAATCTCTGTATAGTAACATCCCACACAGGGATGGAATTGAGGCCTGCTCACTGTTCCTCTCCTCCCAGACCCACAACCAGAAATACAGCCCTCAGATCATCACCAAACTTATAGAATTCATTCTCACACACAACCACTTCAGCTTCAACAGTGAAATATACCTACAGATGATGGGAACTGCTATGGGGACCAGGATGGCACCACAATATGCCAATCTGTTCATGGCTGACCTTGAAAAGCGATTCCTGAATACCCAAATTCACAAACCCTACAGATACTACAAATACATTGATGATATTTTCATTGTTTGGACTGAAGGAGAGGATAAACTCAAACAATTTCATGATGCCTTCAACACATTAGAAAATTCACTCTGCTCTTCAAACACCACGTGAACACCTGCTGCAATACAGAGAGAGACAGACCTCATCATGCATACCACTGGTAACCACATACAATCCCACCCTTGAGGAAATACGCAAAATCATCAAGGACCTGCAGCCAATACTAGCAGAAGATGAGGTGTTAAAACAAATCTTTCCTGAACCACCCATCTTGGCCTTCAGACAACCACCCAACTTAAAACAAAAGCTGGTCAATAGGAAACTACCCACAGAAACATCAGATACAGACAATGGGACCAAACCACGCTGTAAACTCTGTCAACACATATGCACAAATTCTGAGGCCTCCCACAACAACAAGACATATAACATCAAGGGACAATACTCCTGCACCACAGAGAATGTAGTCTACATGATACAATGCACCAAGTGTGACCTGGGATGTTACATTGGTGAGACCAGTCAGCAACTCAATAAAAGGATGAACCTCCACAGATCGTCCATCAACAACCATAGAGAAAAGGACTATTGCACCCCAGTTGGACACCATTTCACCCAAACAGGTCACTCCCTACAGGACCTCAAAATCAAGATCCTGAAAGGAAACTTCAAGAACACCCAGGAAAGAAAGACATTTGAAGCCAAAATGATTGTCCTTTCTCCTCTGTCCAGCGTAATCACCATTCTCATCTCTGCTCTCTCCCCCCCCCCCCCCCCCTCATCCTTATCTGTTTCTATCGTCTTATAGCTATACAATTTATGGCCCAACTTAATGTCCATTCTCCACATATGTTTTCACTGAAAAACACCCTTTATATAAAAATTTTACTTTTATTCTCTACTATTAAAATTGTTCAAAGAAAAAAGATAAAAGTAACATATCTCCATCAAATGTACAAAAAGCGTGTGGAGCCCCCAGTCCAACATAAATAGAACAATGGACTGGTAGGATCCCAACACACAATTTCCGGCTATACACCAAAAAAAAAAAAAAAAACATTCAAATGCACTCACAAATAATAAATGCTATTTGAAGAAAAATCAACTCTCAACGCGTTTCACCCCTCTATTATCGGGGATCCTCAGGAGAGACACCGGACAAATACAGTATATTAATGCAAAATGACAGATTAAAACTTAAGCGTCAGCTGGGACAATACCCCAAACATATATTAGCTGCGCTCAGTGCAAATAGAGATAAACGGACGCTCCCATAATGGAGCACTCACGAGACCCCGCGTCTATGATGATCATATGTTGTTTTAACCCCTGCATATTTTGTGAGATAGAACGTGTGTTTTCTCCTTGTGAGCTCAGAAATGCTTATGACTTGACTTGAAATTTTGTTAGTCCAATAAAAAAGGTATTACAAGATACTGCAACTACCGATGATTTTGCTTTTTGCATCATTGGACTAATACGGCTACTCCTAACTACTATATATATATATATATATATATATATATATATATATATATACATAAAATCCCTGAAAAACTTCAAATTGATACTGTGATAGGAGCAGTGTATAGATAGATATCTTGTAGGGTATAACCCTGATCTCTGTAAAGGAAAGGAACCAGTCCTGCAGTACACCTAACAGCCTCCTAACACAGTATAGACATTAAAATATGTATGTAACGCCATCCCTCAATGTGTTTTTTGTAACATTGGCGTTGTCAAGAGGACACAATAGCAATGGCTGTCCTCTTGACTATGCCATTGTAACTGCGAAACACAGAGATAGGGGATATTGTTTTATCATATGGCAAAACTCCTTTAACAGGGTACTCCGCTGCTAGCCATGTTATCCTCTATTTAAAGGAGGATAACAGGCTGCTGGTGACCCCCGCCCCGCAATCAGACATGTGTTGTACAAAATACTTTTTTAAACGTACTGGAGCGCATTGTACTCCCCTCATAAGTGCATACAACATACGTACATGTAAGTGGTCTACTATTTTGTTCCAGTTAAAGTCTCAAGGGCCTAGATACTGTGAAAGACCAGGCAAAAGTACACACTGGCTGGGGTTGTACACAAATACTTTTTTAAGCGTACTGTAGCGCATTGTCCTCCCCTCATAAGTACATATCCCATATGTACATCTAAGTGGTCTACTATTTTGTTCCAGTTAAAGTCTCAAGGGCCTAGATACTGTGAAAGGCCAGGCAAAAGTACACAACTGCCAGTGTTGTAAGCAAATTCTGTTTTAAGTTTAGTGGATCGTATTTTACTCCCCTCATACCTCATATACGCACTAAGTATGGCAGGCAGAGAAGTTCCAGGACATACACAGAGGAGTGGCAGAGGCCTAAATCCTTCAGGCCGAGGTCGCAGCAGACTAGGGGCGAGTGGCAGCAGGAGTCGCAGCAAGAGGCCTGAGCTCCGGGTATCAGCTAGTGGTCGTGTCTCAACCAGTATCCCATCTGCCATCATGGATTGGTTAACATGGTCATCCACTTCATCACAATTGACATATGACACCCCCAGTCAACAGTCGGTGGGTTCCTCAGACACAAGGATGCTGTTCCCTCTCCCACATAAGTATCATATGCTGTGGGTTCAGCTCCACTAATTAGTGAGGACAATATTTTAGAGGACAGTCAGCAACTACTGCCCAACCAAGAAGTGAAGGAGACATCCACAGCTTCCTCCACTGGGCAGGCAATTAGTGATGAGGAGAGTGGTGTGGAAGGTGGTGTTGTGAGCGTTCAAGCTCCTGAAGCAGACACTGTTGAGGAACCTGAGGAGGACATCAGTGACGTGCAGACACAACTCGATGATGATGAAGCCGATTGCACTTGGGAGCTGGGTGCAGAAGGGGCTTCATCATCATCAGGAGAAGAGGGTTGCAGCTGAGCCAGCAAGGTGGTAGCATAGTTTGCAGTCAGCATGGTGACAGAAGTGGAAAGTCTTGAGCCAAACGTGCCCGGTGTAGACCGCCTGCTTCATGGCAGCCTACCTTCCCGGAAGCTAGTGGAACAGGGGTTCCTGGAGTCAGCGGCAGTAGCAGTCAATCAGTGCAGATTGTTGGTGGGAAAATCAGCTACTCGGTGGTGTGGCAGTTTTTCATCAAGCATTCACAGGATGTTAACATGGACACGCGCAAGATGTGGCAGCAGAAGGTGAAGCATGGCCAGGGTCCCAACATTGGCACCAGGGCCCTGTATGAACATATGCAGCGTAACCATAAAGCAGTCTGGGAGAACCATGGCTCCAATGTGGTGGTCGAGCCTGCTGCATCACCCAGTGGCACGCCGCTCCCTGCTTCAGCCAGCAACGGCTCCCCCACCTTAGCCGAAGTGAGCTGTGTGTCATACCCATCTTCTGTCGCTCCGGATGCTCCTGCTCCTCCTAGTTCGAGTCAGTCATTCCGCCAGCAATCCATCAGCGAAGCCATGTCCAAGAGAGTATCACTCATCCAATGGCACAGAAGTTGAATGTGCTCCTGTCCAAGTTGCTGGTGCTGCAGTCCCTCCCTTTTCAAGTGGTGGACTCTGCACCTTTGAGAGAACTGATGGCTTTTGCCGATCCGAGGTGGAGCGTCCCAAGCCGTCATTTCTTTGCAAAGAAGGCAGTACCAGCCCTGCACAATTTTGTGGAACAGAAGGTGGGCCAGTCCTTGAGCCTATCATTGTGTACCAAAGTGCACGGCAGCGCCGACGTGTGGAGCTGTAACTACGGTCAAGGACAATACATGTCCTTTACGGCCCAATGGGTGAATGTGGTTAATGCACAGCCACAACAGCAACTTGGACAGGTCACCCCCTCAGGCCATTGATCCTGTTACAGTGTGGGACTCCGCCTCCTCATTCTCCACCGTCTCCTCAGCCTCCACTGCACGGACAAGTCAAAGTGCCCATCCAGCATACCATGTGTGCAGGGCACGGTGGTGTCCCGCTGTTCTTCACACGGTTTGCCTTGATGAACGGAGTCACACAGAGGAGGAACTGCTAAAAGTAATTCGTAAAAGAAACTAAATCATGGCTTATTCCACGAAAACTACTGGAAACGGAACCATGGTGACTGAGAAAAGGAAGAACATCTTGTCTGAGCTGCGACAAGGAAGCTGGAGCCATGCGCCCTGCATGGTATACATATTCAATCTGGTTGTCAAGCTGTTCCTGAAGTGCTCCCCCTATCTGCAAGACATCCTAACAATGGGATGGAAACTTTGCATGCACTTCAGCCACTCGTACACCGCAAAGCACACCCTCCTTGAGCTGCAGCGTCAGAACTGTATCCCCCAACATAGTCTGATTTGTGACGTTTCCACACTTTGGAATTCCACCCTCTATATGTTGGACCGACTATACGAACAGTGAAAGCCATCATAGATTTTTTGATGATCCAAGCGGATAAGGGTACTCCCCTGTGCAACTTCAACCAGTGGCAGCTCATACGTGACTCCTGCCGTTTGCTCAGGCCCTTTGTATGGTCCATTGTAATGGCATTATTAATTCCTTTCTTGGCAAGTGTTACTTGCCCTAAAAAGGGAAGCCCCACACAGGAACCTCTCCTTATTTCCCCCTGCAAACACTGCCACTTCCCAGGGTTTTTAAGAGGAAATAGAGAGTTTCCTGTGTGGGGCTGCCCTTTTTAGGGTGACTAACACTTGCCAATAAGGGAATTAATAGGGCAAGAGTAGGGCCTTACAGGGGAAATTTTTACCCCACCCGGTTACAATGGACCATACGTTGTTCCCTTCCACATTTTAGAGGTCTTTGCATCACATCAATACCTGGTGGTGTAGGTGGCACTTTTTTTTTTGTACACCTTTCCATTTGTTTGATTTAAAAAAAATTGGGTTGATATATTTTATCCTAAGCATATTATTATAAGCTAAGTTTTACGTAATGCAAATCCTCAATACTTGCTTGTGCACACTAACACTTTTACAAAAGAGACCGTTTTCTTCTGCCTACCTGTCTCAGCTACTATTCTGATCCTGCCACCTGCCTGATGCCACACATCTAATTCCAAGTTCTCCTTTTTTCACCCACCTTCGTCACCAGGTACTGGTATTGCCACCCACCGTACCACTCTGTCACCGAGTCACTTTCAGCACTCCTGATGCTGCTGCTGCCACCACCAGGCTGTCTCATTCTGCCACCATATCTTCTCTTCATGCTGATGCCACCTCCAGGCTGTCTTATTCTGCCACCATATTTTCTCCTCATGCTGCCGCCAACTCGAGGCTGTGTCATTCAGCCACTATGTCAAACTAACCTGATCAGCTTTTATGAGGAGGTGAGCTCCAAACTGTGCTGGGGGGACTCGTGGGATGTCGTATATCTGGATTTTTCCAAAGCATTTGATACGGTGCCACATAAAAGATTGGTGCACAAAATGAGAAGGATGTGGCTGGAGGAGAATGTGTGTAAGTGGGTAAGTAACTGGCTCAGTGATAGGAAACAGAGGGTGGTTATTAATGGTACTTATTCTGATTGGGTGACTGTTACTAGTGAGGTACCACAGGCGTCAATCTTGGGTCCTGTTCTATTTAATATATTCATTTCACCTTGTAGAGGGGTTGAATAGTAAAGAAGCAATCTTTGCAGATGATACTAAACTCTGTAAAGCGGTAAACACTATAGAGGACAGTGAACTGTTACAAATGGATCTGGATAGGTTGGAGGTTTGGGCTGAGAAGGGGCAGATGAGGTTCAACAAGGACAAATGTAAGGTAATGCACATGGGGAAGAAATATCCGGGCTGGGATTACGTATTAAATGGGAGAACACTTGGAACGACTGACATGGAAAATGACTTAGAAGTCTAAGTTAACAGTAAATTTGGCTGTAGTGACCAGTGTCAAGCAGCTGCTGCCAAGGCAAATAAAATCATGGGGTGCATCAATACGGGCTATAGATGCCCACAACAAGGAAATAATTCTACCGCTGTACAAATCACTAGTCAGAACACACATAGAATACTGTGTACAGTACTGGGCACAAGTGTCCAAAAAAGATATAGTTGATCTGGAGAGTGTTCAAAGACAGGCAACCAAGATAATACGGGGAATGGGAAGACTACAGTACCCAGAAAGATTATCAGAATTGGGGTTATTTAGTTTAGAAAAAAGAAGGCTTAGGGGCTACCTAATAACTATGTATAACTATATCAGGGGACCGTACAGAGATCTCTCCTATGATCTATTTATACCCAGGACTGTATCTATAACAAGGGGGCATCCTCTACGTCTTGAGGGACGAAGGTTTGTACACCAGCACAGACGGGGGTTCTTCACTGTAAGAGCAGTGAGACTATGGAACTCTCTGCCAGAGGAGGTGGTCATGGGGAACTCTGTAAAATAATTCAAAAGGGGTCTGGATGCATTTTTGGAGATTAATAACATTGCTGGTTGTGTCTACTAGATATATAGGGACAGAACGTTGATCCAGGGATTTATTCTGACTGCCATATTTGGAGGCGGGAAATAATTTTTACCTCAAGTATGAGGGTTTTTTGCCTTCCTCTGGATCAACTCAGTAGGGACTCATTAGGGATATAGGTTGAACTTGATGGACTCTGGTCTTTTTTCAACCTTATTAACTATGTTACTATATGGTCTTCTCATGCTGCTGGGACATTACCTAAAAAATTTTATGGTAGCACTAGCTACCATGAATTTTTTATTAAAATTTGAAAATGTATCTTTTAATCTTAGGGATTGAGAGGCCATATGGTCTCATCATGCTGATGGGACATTACCTAAAAAATGCTATGGTAGCACTAGCTACCAAAAATCTTCAATTAAAATTGAAAATGTATCTTTTAATCTTTGGAATTGTGAGGCACTATGGTCTCCCCATGCTGCTGCCACCTCCAGGCTGTGTCATTGTGCCACCATATGGTCTCCTTATCCTGTTGACACCTTAGAATAAACTTTAAAAATGTTCATGTATCTAAAATCTTCAATTAAAATTTTACAAAATATCTTTCATCTTTTATATTGTGAGGCCCCATGGTCTCGTCAGGCTGCTACCACCTCTAGGCTCTGTTATTGTGCCACCATGTGACTACTTGTTAAATTGGGGTTGGTGGTCATACAGTATTAGTTCAAAGTAAACACTGGGACATTAAACTTGGGAATCTAATATAAATCTTAAATTTAAATTAAAAAAAATTGATGTAATCTTTTCAAGACTTAGACCATATGGTCGTCGACGTCAAATATTACCTGTGGAATTACCACAAGAATCCAATTAAACAGCTTGGAGCAATAATAATGAACTATCACTGATTAAATTAAACATTCACATTTTCACAGTCAGGGGGGCACTGAGAGGCAGGGGCTGGAACAGGTGGTATCTCGCCTGGCGGAGGACCACCAGCTCGATGCTCACCAGAATGGGTACTCAAAACATTTAAATAAATTCAAATTAAATAAAATAAAAATTACATAAAAGATCCCTTTATTCTCTTCAATTTAGAGGCCATATGGTCTCCCTGCTGCCACATCCAGACGCTCTGTGGCAGTGATTCTAATAGTGATTCGTGCAATCTGCATGTCATACTTAATAACAGTATTATTTCACTAACACAGCACATTCCCTATGCGTGTTAGGACATGGCAAAATGTTCTACACCCCTATTGAAGTTACATGGTCTCCTCATGCTTCTGCCACCTTCAGGCTGTCATTCAGCCACTATATGGTCTCCTCATGCTCCTGCCATCTCCACGCTGTGTCATTCAGCCACTATATGTTCTCCTCATGTTGCCGCCACCACCATGCTGTGTCATTCAGCCACTATATTGTCTCCTCATACTGCCGCCACCTCCACGCAGTGTCATTCAGCCACTATATGTTCTCCTCATGCTGCCGCCGCCTCCATGCTGTGTGAATCTGCCACTATATGTTCTCCTCATGCTGCTGCAAACTCCAGGCTCTGTCATTCAGCCACTATATGCTGCTGCCAACTGCAAGTTGTGTCATTCAGCCACTATGTGGTCTCCCCATGCTGCCATCAACTTCAGGCTGTGAAATTCAGACACTATATTTTCTCCTCATGCTGCCGCCACCTCCACGCTGTGTCATTCAGCCACTATATAATCTCCTCATACTGATTCCACCTCCAGGCTCTGTCATTGTGCAGCTCTGCAACAGTGATTCTAATAGCGACGCCAATGATCTGCATGTCATACTGAATAACAGTATTATTTCACTAATCCAGCACACACCTTATGCGTTTTACAGCAAGGCAAAGTGTTCTACACCCCTATTGAAGCTCTCTGTAGGCCAGAAATAGCTGTTTTAATAGCGATTTGCTGCAAATGAATTCGGACCAAACCAGATTTTTGGGAAAATTTGGCGAATCGGCCAAATCAAATTTTTCTAAGATTCGCTAATCTTTAGATGTCATGCATCAGGTCAGTGCTGGAGATAAGCCAGGTGAGTGTATCTCTGTATGTCCCATGTGTGAGTCCCATGCGAGACTAGGGCGGACCGGCCAGTAGGCTCACTGATTTAAAGTGGCCGCAGCGCTATTGTGCCGCGGCCACTTTAAAGCGGTAAGCAGCGGCAGGGCCGGCCTAGATGGCCCAAGAAAAAAAAGAATCGGCCCATGAGAGACCCCAGGGTTTTAGCATTACACCCAGGTCTATAGTGCCATTAGCACACCCCCCCCCTCCCCTTTGGCGACACCCCTGAGACTAGGTGTATGTCTGTAATCAGGAGCAGAGCTAGGAGACATGTTGCTCTGGCTTTTTCCAGACTTCAATAGTTTTTTTGGGTGGTTTAGCCCTCTGAAGAGAGGGTATTGGACTGAGAACTCTTTCTACAGCCCTTCTGAAAACTTCTGACTAGAAGATTTGATGGGGAATGTGTCATGTGACCAATGAATCACCCATTTGATACAAGGATATGCAAATATTTAACCCTTACTCTCTCAGAATACCTCACTGTATGTTGTTATGGCAATGTCATTCATAGAATTGATATGCAGGTCAACACACAGTACACATACTGTACACAGATTTGAGCAAATAGGAGTAGGTTTGCCACATGGCAACTTTTTATATTTTGTAACCAGAACACTGCATTATAGCTCTTTATAGGGGGCTTTCCATTAAAATAAGTTTAAATGTAACTTGAGGTTAAACCAAATGATCATCTTGTTAGTTACATATAAGCATAATTGAAATCTAATCAGCACCCTGGTACATGTGGAAAGGCTTCTGCCCATGTTGCAAAATTTACAAATTTGTTATGCTTTGCTTCTCTAATAAAGCATACGAATGAAGAGATAGAGAGGTGGGACTTGGGGGTGGAGTGGAGGGACGGGTTAGAATAGTTAATAGACATAGGCTTCATAGGAAGAAAAAACATACACCTCTGAATTGCATGTTGACTAATGCCAGAAGTCTGACCAATAAAACAGACAAACTGGAGTGGTTGATGTCTGAGGAGGATTATTATATAGCGGGTATAACAGAGACTTGGTTGGACAATACCTGTGACTGGGCGATCAACATACAGGGTTATAGTCTATTCAGGAAGGATCGGACAAAACGGAGAGGGGGAGGAGTTTGTCTTTATGTGAAATCGAGTCTGAAGGCCGCACTGCGGGAGGATATATGGGAGGGAAACCATAATGTGGAGTCATTATGGGTAGAAATATTTGGAGATAAAAACTTAAAAAAAATTCTGATAGGGGTTTGTTATAATCCACTAAACATAATGGAAGAAGCAGAAGATCAATTACTGAGGCAAATAAACAAGGCAGAAAATCTGAATGAGGTGATAATAATGGGGGACTTTAACTATCCTGATATAAACTGGGACGTGTGAATCTAATAAAGGAAACAGTTTTCTGACTAAAGCTAAAGACAATTATCTGTCCCAAATGGTGCAGGGCCCAATCAGAGAAGGCGTCCTACTGGACTTAATATTAACCAACAGACCTGAGTAACTAATGTGCAAGTAGAAGGACACCTAGGAAATAGTGATTATAATATAATACATTATAACTCGTTCTTCAATAAGGGAATCTCTCGAGCGGTCACAAAAACAATGAACTTTAGGAAAGCAAAGTTTGATTAACTTAGAGAAGCCCTTAACAATATAAATTGGGATAATGTCCTCAAAAGCAAGAATACTGACAGTAAATGGGAGACTTTTAAAAATATCTTAAACGGGTACTCGGGTGGAAACGTATTTTTTTTTTTTTGTAAATCAACTGGTGCCAGAAAGTTAAACAGATTTGTAAATTACTTCTATTAAAAAAAAAAATCTTAATCCTTCCAGTACTTATTAGCATTTGTATACTACATTCTTTTCTTTTTGGATTTCTTTTCTGTCACAAACACAGTACTCTCTGCTGACACCTCTGACCATTTTAGCAACTGTCCAGAGCAGGATAGGTTTGCTATGGGGATTTTATCCTGCTCTGGACAGTTCCAGACATGGACAGAGGTGTCAGCAAAGAGCACTGTGTTCGTGACAGAAAAGAAATCCAAAAAGAAAATAATTTCCTCTGTAGTATACAGACACTAATTAGTAGGATTAAGATTTTTTTAATAGAAGTAACTTACAAATCTGTTTAACTTTCTGGCATCAGTTGATAAAAAAAAAATAAAAAAAAAAGTATATACCTTATGGGAATAAAATGGTCAGAAATAAAAGAAAATCAATATGGATGAATAACAATTTTAAGGGGGCAACAAACTACAAAAATAAAGCATTTAACACCTTAACGACCATGGATGTGTATACACGTCCAGGCAGGATGCTTGTTCCCGCACCAGGACGAGTATACATGTCCATGGTTCTCGTGGGTGCTGCCCAGTGCACCCACAAGATTGCAGCAGGACCCTGCCGCACTGTCAGGACCAGAGTAAACTTTTTAACTCTTACAGCTGCGGTCGGAAGTGACCTCGGGCTGTAAGTGTTTTGACAAAGGGAAGGAGCTCCCTCTGTCACCCCTGCAGCACCCTGAAGCGTGATCGTGGGGTGCTGTGTGTGATCCCCGGCGGGCAGGGGCCTACCGCACATCCGGAACCGAAGTAAACTTTGGTCCCGGCAGTTTAACCCTTACAGCCGCGGTCGAAACGACCGCGAGCTGTAAGGAGTTTTGACTGAGGGAGGGGGCTCCCTCTGTCTCTCTCCTGTAGCACCATGCAAAGATCGCGGGGCGCTGCTAGCTACCTGGGCAGTCGGGGGGGGGGTCTTTACAAGGACCCCCAAGTCTGCCCCGGTGCCAGAGGCATGTCCTGATATGCTGCCTGCTAGTGTAAAACTAGCAGGCAGCATAGATCTGCAATGCTTTGGAATACTAAGTATAGTACTCCGGTGAAAAACTTTGTTTTTAAATCAACTGGTGCCAGAAAGTTAAACAGATTTGTAAATTACTTCTATTAAAAAATCTTAATCCTTAATGTACATATTAGCTGCTGAATACTACAGTAGAAACTCTTTTCCGTTTGAAACACAGAGCTGTCTGCTGACATCTCTGTCCATTTTAGGAACTGTCCAGGGTAAAAGGAAATTACCATAGCAAACATATGCTGTTCACGACAGTTCATAAAATGGACAGAGATGTCAGCAGAGAGCACTGTGCTCGTGTTGTCAGCAGACAGTTCTGTGCTTCAAAAAGAAAAGAATTTCCGCTGTAGTATTTAGCAGCTAATAAGTACAGGAAGGATTAAGATTTTTTAATAGAAGTAATTTACAAATCTGTTTAACTTTCTGGCACCAGTTGATTTAAAAAAAAAAAAAAGTACCACTTTAAAAAAAAGTGTTAAGAAAAAATATAAAATAAGTAAAAAGTGTAAAAACAATAAGCTAAAAAGTGTAACAATTTTTTTAAAGGGTACAAAAAAATTAAATAAAAAAACATTTATTAAATAAATATAATGAAAAATCTAAATGCATAATGTGTAGGATCACCTGGCGCACATCCGCAGCATATTACATGCTGCAATGCCCGCCAGCAGTCACAATAATGACCTCCCTGCTGCGGCTTGGTAGCTTTGTGTGTTCTCTCATAGCGGCCGATTTCCTGCCAGCAGTCATGAGCGGACACATTGAGCTACCCAGCCGCAGCAGTGATCTCGCCGTTGTGACAGCCAGGGGCATCCGCGGTGTGAAATATGTTGCGAATGTGCTCTATGTGACCCTACACTGCATCCGGTTCATATTGCGTTTCAGCAGTATGTTAGAGGTATCCGTTAGCATCACGTCAAAAACAGTGATTCTGATGTGGCCATGCAACCAAATATGGCCTAAGCGGGAGTATTACAGAACAAGTGACAAACAACATAATAAAATATGGGGTGCATTTTCTACTTCTCAGATGCAATGTACAAAAAATATGTCCAACAAATGATGCATTTGTGGGGAAAAAAAGAAAATGTTAATTTTTCCACTGATTTTGTAACCATTCCAGCCTTACAAAAAGGACTCAAAGTACTCACTTGTGGTCTAGGTGAATACTTTAGGGGGAGTAGTTTCCAAAATGAGGTCACTTGTGGGGGTTCTATATGGTTCTGGCAGCTAAAACCCTTTGCAGGCATGAAGTGCGGCCAATAACCCATTCGGCCTAAAATGATGCCCTGAAAGCCAAATGGCGCTCCTCTCCTTCTGGGTCGTAAGAAATTATAAACGTCGATCAGAAAAAAGCAAATATATTAAACAAATTCTTCTCCACTGTATTCATAGAGGAAAATGAAAAGCCAGGTGAAATACAGCGAGATAAGGTAAACTCCCTAAAACAGGTCACCTGTCTAACCCAGGAAGACGTACAATGCGCCTACAAAAAATCAAAATACACAAATAGCCAGGTCCAGATGGCATTCACCCTTGTGTTCTAAAGGAATTAAGTAATGTAATAGACAGACCCCTTTTTTTAACGCAGGGCGTAACGGGTCGGTCCCTGGGCTAATAGCGCGCAGCACAGATTGTTGTGCCGCGCGCTATTAACCCATCAAAAACTAAAGTAAAGGCTTCCTGGCAGCTCAGTCGGGTTGATCGGGACTATCGCGATAAAATCGCGATGTCCCGATCAGCTAGGACGCAAGCGGAGGTCCCCTCACCTGTCTCCGTCACGTCCGATTGGTGTTTGATTGCTCCAAGCCTGAGCTACAGGCTTGAGCAATCGAGCCTCTATTACGCTGATCCATTCAAAGCTATATAGTCCCCTATGGGAGCTATAACACTGCAAAAAAAAAGGTAAAACTATTTTTAATAAAGGTCATTTAACCCCTTCCCTAATAAAAGTTTGAATCACCCCCCATTCATTTCCCATAAAAAACTGTGTAAATAAAAATAAACATATGTGGTATCCCCGCGTGCATAAATGTCCAAACTTTAAATATATATAATTAATTAAACCGCAAGGTCAGTGGCATACACGCAAAAAAAAAATCCAAAGTCCAAAATAGTGTATTTTTGGTCACTTTTTGTATCATAAAAAAATGAATAAAAAGCAATCAAAAAGTCTGATCAATGCAAATATAGTACCCATAAAAACCTCAGAACACGGTGCAAAAAAGGAGCCCTCATACCGGCCTGTACACAGAAAAATATAAAGGTTATAGGTTTCAGAAAATGACAATTTTAAACGTATACTATATTTTCCTGCATGTAGTTATGATTTTTTTCAGAAGTACAACAAAATCAAACCTATAGAAGTAGGGTATCATTTAAACGTATGGACCTACATAATAAAGATAAGGTGTCATTTTTACCAAAAAATTCACTGCGTAGAAACGGAAGCCCCCAAAAGATACAAATTTTTTCTTCAATTTTGTCGCACAATTTATTTTTTTTCCGTTTCGCCGTGGATTTTTTGGTAAAATGACTAATGTCACTGCAAAGTCTAATTGGTGGTGCAAAAAATAAGCCATCATATGGAATTTTATGTGCAAAATTGAAAGCGTTATGATTTTTTGAAGATGATAAGGACTCAGCTTTTTTCAGTTTTTGCATTTTCATTTTTTTCCTTAAGGGGTTAATATTCAGGGACTCTATAGTAACAGGGACTGTCCCCCAGGACTGGCACATGGCAAATGTGGTGCCAATATTTAAAAATGGGTCAAAAGGTGACCTCGGGAATCATAGGCCTGTAAGTTTAACCTACGTTGTATGTAAATTGTTTGAGGGTTTTCTAACCCCTTGGGGACGGAGCCCATTATAACCCTAAGGACGGGAGCATTTTTTGCAACTCTGACCACTGTCACTTTAAGCATTAATAAGCATTATTTTACTTATAAATTTGATTCCGAGATTGTTTTTTTGTGACATATTCTACTTTATGGTAGTGGTAAATTTTTGTCGATATTTGCATCATTTCTTGGTGAAAAATTCCAAATTTGAAGCTCTCTGCTTGTAAGGAAAATAGACATTCCAAATAAATGATATATTTATTCACAAATACAATATGTCTACTTTATATTTGATTCATAAAGTTGACATGTTTTTACTTTTGGAAGACATTCGAGGGCTTCAAAGTTCAGCAGCAATTTTCAAATTTTTCACAAAATTTTCAAAATCAGAATTTTTCAGGGACCAGTTCAGTTTTGAAGTGGATTTGAAGGGTCTTCAAATGAGAAATACCCCACAAATGACACAATTATAAAAACTGCACCCCTCAAAGTATCCAAAATGACATTTTTGTTAACCCTTTAGGTGTTTCACAGGAATTGCAGCAAAGTGAAGGAGAAAATTCCAAATCTTCATTTTTTACACTCGCATGCTCTTGTAGACCCAGTTTTTAAATTTTTACTTGTAGTAATAGGAGAAAAAGTCCCCCAAAATTTGTAACCCAATTTCTCTCGAGTAAGAAAATACCTCATATGTGTATGTCAAGTGTTCGGCGGGCGCAGTAGAGGGCTCAGAAGGGAAGGAGCAACAATAGGATTTTGGAGAGTGAATTTTGGAGAGTGAATTTTGCTGAAATGGTTTTTGGGGGGCATGTAACATTTAGAAAGCCCCCATGGTGCCAGAACAGCAGAAAACCCCACATGGCATACCATTTTGGAAACTAAACCCCTCAAGGCATGTAACAAGGGGTCCAGTGATCCTTAACACCCCGCAGGTGTTTGACGACTTTTTGTTAAAATCGTATGTGTAAATGAAAAAAAAAATTTCACTAAAATGGCGTTTTTTCACCAAATTTTCAATTTTTACAAAGGGTTATGGGAGAAAATGCCCCGCAAAATTTGTAACCCCATCTCTTCTGAATATGGAAATACCCCATGATAGGACGTAAAATGCTCTGCGGGCGAACTACAATGCTCAGAAGAGAAGGAGCGCCATTGAGTTTTTTGAAAGAGAATTCGTTTGGAATGGTAGTCAGGGGCCATGTGCGTTTACAAAGCCCCCTGTGGTGCCAGAACAGTGGACCCCCCACATGTGACCCCAGTTTGGAAACTACACCCCTCACAGAATTTAATAAGGGGTGCAGTGAGTATTTACACCCCACTGGCGTTTGACAGATCTTTGGAACAGTGGACTGTGCAAATGAAAAATAAAATTTTTCATTTTCACGGACCACTGTTCCAAAAATCTGTCAGACACTTGTGGGGCGTAAATGTTCACTGTACCCCTTAATACACTACATGAGGAGTGTTGTTTCCAAAATGGGGTCACATGTGGGGGGGTCCATTGTTCTAGCACTATGGGGGCTTTGTAAACACACGTGGCCTTCAATTGCGGACAAATTTTCTCTTCAAAATCCCAATGGCGCTCCTTCTCTTCTGAGCATTGTAGTGCACCCATAGAGCACTTTACATCCACATATGGGGTATGTTCTTACTCAGCGGAAATGGGGTTACAAATTTTGGGGGGCTTTTTTCCTATTTTCCCTTGTGAAAATGAAAAGGGTAACACCAGCATTTTAGTGAAAACATTTGTTTTTTTCATTTTCCCATCCAAATTTAATGAAAATTCGTCAAACACCTGTGGGGTGTTCAGGCTCACTATACCCCTTGTTACGTTCCGTGGGGGGTGAAGTTTCAAAAATGGGGTCATGTGGGTATTTATGTTTTTGCGTTTATGTCAGAACCACTGTAAAATCAGCCACCCCTGTGCAAATCACCAATTTAGGCCTCAAATGTACATGGTGCGCTCTCACTCCTTAGCCTTGTTGTGCGCCCGCAGAGAATTTTACGCCCACATATGGGGTATTTCCGTACTCAGGAGAAATTGCGTTACAAATTTTGGGGATCTTTTTTTCCTTTTACTGCTTGTGAAAATAAAAAGTATGGGGCAACACCAGCATGTTAGTGTAAACATTTTTATTTTTTTACACTAACAGGCTGGTGTAGCCCCGACTTTTCCTTTTCATAACGGGTGAAAGGAGAAAAAGCCCCCTAAAATTTGTAGTGCAATTTCTCCCTATTACAGAAATACCCCATATGTGGCCCTAAACTGTTTCCTTGAAATACGACAGGGCTCCCAAATGAGAGAGCGCCATGCGCATTTGAGGACTATATTAGGGATTGCATATGGGTGGACATAGGGGTATTCTACGCCAGTGATTCCCAAACAGGGTGCCTTCAGCTGTTGCTAAACTCCCAGCATGCCTGGACAGTCAGTGGCTGTCCAGAAATGCTGGGAGTTGTTGTTTTGCAACAGCTGGAGGCTCCGTTATGGAAACACTGCCGTACAATACGTTTTTCATTTTTATTGGAGGGACAGTGTAAGGGGGTGTATATGTAGTGTTTTACCCTTTATTTTGTGTTAGTGTAGTGTAGTGTTTTTAGGGTACATTCACACTGGTGTGTTACGGTGAGTTTCCCGCTAGGAGTTTGAGTTGCGGTGAAAAATTTGCTGCAGCCCAAACTTGAAGCAGGAAACTTACTGTAAACCTGCCTGTGTGAATGTACCCTGTACGTTCACATGGGGGGGAGGGCAAACCTCCAGCTGTTTCAAAACCACAACTCCCAGCATGTACTGACAGACCATGCATGCTGGGAGTTGTACATTTGCAAAAACTGGAGGCACAATGGTTGGAAAACCTTCAGTAAGGTTCTGTTACCTAACTCAGTATTTTCCAACCAGTGTGCCTCCAGCTGTTGCAAAACTACAACTCCCAGCATGTACTAATCGCCGAAGGGCATGCTGGGAGATGTAGTTATGCAACAGCTGGAGGTTACACAACTACAACTCCCAGCATGCCGAGACAGCTGTTTGCTGTTTGGGCATGCTGAGATTTGCAGTTTTGCAACATCTGGAGGGCTACAAGTTTAGAGACCACTGCACAGTGATCTCCAAACTGTGACCCTCCAGATGTTGCAAAACTACAAATCCCAGCATGCCCAGACAGCAAAGAGCTGTTTGGGCATGCTAGGAGTTGGAGTTTTGCAAGATCTGGAGGGATACAGTTTAGAGACCACTGTATAGTGGTCTCAAACTGCAGCCCTCCAGCTGTTGCACAACTACATATTCCAGCATGCACAAACAGCTGTCTGGACATGCTGGGAGTTGTAGTTTTGCAACATCTGGAAGGCTACAGTCTAAGACTGTCGCCCTCCAGATGTTGCTAGGCAACTTACCGGCTTCCGTAGGATCTCCGTCGCTCGCAGCCTCCAGACGGGTAAGTGGATCTTCGGCGCCCGGTCCCCTTCGGTTCCCTATTCTGCCTATTGTGGGTGGGCAGGACGGGGAAAACAAAAGTTAACCCCCCCCCCCCGTCCCCGATCTGCTATTGGTGGTCGCGTCTAGACCTCGCTCCTATCCCTTCATGGGGATCGTAGGTGTCAGACAATCGCGATCCCCCTTATATTCCGGGTCACCATAGACCCGTATGACTCAGAATCAGCGCAAATCGCAAGTGTGAATTCACTTGCGATTTGCGCAGATCGCCGACATGGGGGGGGGGGGGGGGTTTCTAATGATCCCCCTGGGCATTTGCACGGGGTGCCTGCTGATAGATATCAGCAGTCACCCCGGTCTGGTCCCCGCCCGGCACGCGGTGGGGAACGAAATTCCCGCGGGCGTATGGATACGCCCTTCGTCCTTAAGTACCAGGACGCAAGGGCGTATGCATACGCCCTTCGTCCCCAACAGGTTAAGAGATGCTTTTTTGAAATATCTTGATAAAAATAAATGTATGACCACACATCAGCATGGCTTTATGAGGGATCGGTCCTGTCAAACTAACCTGATCAGCTTTTATGAGGAGGCGAGCTCCAGACTGGACCAGGGGCAATCGCTGGATGTCGTATATCTGGATTTTTCCAAAGCATTTGATACGGTGCCACATAAAAGATTGGTACATAAAATGAGAAGGATGGGGCTGGGGGAGAATGTGTGCAAGTGGGTAAGTAACTGGCTCAGTGATAGGAAACGGAGGGTGGTTATTAATGGTACTTATTCTAATTGGGTGACTGTTACTAGTGGGGTACCACAGGGGTCAGTCTTGGGTCCTGTTCTATTTAATATATTCATTAATGACCTTGTAGAGGAGTTGAATGGTAAAGTAGCAATCTTTGCAGATGATACGGAACTCTGTAAAGCGGTAAACACTATAGAGGATAGTGAACTGTTACAAATGGATCTGGATAGGTTGGAGGTTTGGGCTGAGAAGTGGCATATGAGGTTCAACACTGATAAATGTAAGGTAATGCACATGGGGAAGAAAAATCCGGCCTGGGATTATGTATTAATTAGGAGAACACTTGGGACAACTGAAGTGGAAAAGGACTTAGGAGTCTTAGTTAATAGCAAATTTAGTGGTAGTGACCAGTGTCGGGCAGCTGTTGCCAAGGCAAATAAAATCATGGGGTGCATCAATAGGGGCATAGATGCCCATGACAAGGAAATAATTTACCGCTATACAAATCACTAGTCAGACCAAACATGGAATATTGCGCACAGTACTGGGCACCAGTGTACAAGAAAGATATAGTGGAGCTGGAGAGGGTTCAAAGACAGGCAACCAGAGTAATACGGGGAATGGGAGGACTACAGTACCCAGAAAGATTATCAGTAGAGATGAGCGAATCGAAGCTGACGAGACAGAATTGGTTACGAATTTAATGAAAAATACGATTTGCAGCGAATGCGAATATCACCGCGATTCTATCGCGTGAATCGCTTCATTAAACTCCGTTTACTGCAGTCCAGGCTCCAGGGCATCTAAAATGGAGGATTCACATGGGGCAAGGAATGTTGGGAAGGCTGGTAAGCGGGATGACTTTGATTCACATGCAGGATGCAGTCTATCAGTAGCCAGTAACCCCTGTGATGTCACAGCCCTATATATTCGGCAGCCATTTTCTGGCTTGTCTTTTCATCCAATACACTGCAGAGACATAGGACAGACATCCCTGTGTGTGTGTGTTACACAGGAAAGCTTGTTGCAGCACTGTTTCACCGTGTCACCTCACCTCTGTAGGACAGAGAGCACCGCGTTTTTGCACAGAAATTAATTCTTACTGCAGCGATTAACCCCTCAGTCACTGTGAACAGTATTGTATTACAGAGAGGGGCAGAGACCTGTGTGTTGCCTCAGCTGCAGAAATGTTTCCACAGGAGGGAAAAATTATTTTTTGGGGCAAATCTGTGTCTTTGTTCCACAACAACTGGTCTGCTGCTTATACTAGTCGGTAGACGGTATACTCAATACTCAGCAGTCCATTCCTAATAGTATTTGAGAGAGAGTCTTTTTTCTATTCTTTAGCATACAGCAGCGCATTTTTCTGCCCTCATAAGTGCATACCACATGCCTTCATCTAAGTGGTGTACTATTTTGTACCTATTAATCTGTCAAAGGCCTACATACTGTGAAAGGACAGTCAAAAGTAATCAACAGCTGGTGTTTTACTCCAATACATTTTTTTTTAAGCGTACTGTAGCGCATTTTTCTGCTCTGTTTGTTCCACCACAAATGGTCTGCTGGTTACACTAGTCTGTAGACGGTATAATACATACCCAAGAGTCCATTCCTAATAGTCTGTGAAAGAGTGCAATTTTGTGTTTAGTACACAGTGACTGTGTGCTGAAGCACTGTTGTGTACTGCTGGTGTTTTTTTTTTTTTTTAAGGTAGAACATTTACCTGCCCTCATAAGTGCATACTAAATACCTACATCTAAGTTGTGTATTATTTTGTACCTGTTAATCTGTTACGGGCCTAGATACTTTGAAAGGCCAGGCAAAAGTACTCACCGGCTGGTGTTTTTACTCAATACTTTTCTAAGTATACTGTAGTGGGTTTTTCTGCCCTCATAAGTGCATACCACATACGTACATCTAAGTAGTGTACTATTTTGTACCTGTTAATCTGTCAAGGGCCTAGATACTGTGAAAGGACAGTCAAAAGTACACACCTCCTGCTGTTCTAGACAAATACTGTTTTAAACGTAGTGAAGCGTATTGTACGTCCCTCATATAGGCACTAAGTATGTTAGGCAGAGAAGTGCAAGGACATGCACAGAGGAGTGGCAGAGGCCTAAATTCATCAGGCAGAGGTCGCAGCAGACTAGGGGCGAGTGGCAGCAGGAGTCGCAGAGAGAGGCCTGAGCTCCTGGTATCAGCTAGCGGTCATGTCTCGACCAGCAACCCATCATCGATGGGTTAACACTGTCATCCACTTCATTACAAGTGACATCTGATACCTCCAGTCAACAGTTGGTGGGTTCCTCAGACACAACCCTCAGTTGGCATGGCCCGGGAGCAGTCCCTATCCTCCCATTGCCTCTGTCCTATGCTGTTCCCACCCCTAAAGAAGTATCTTATGCTGTGGGTTCAGCTCAACTATTCAGTGAAGATGATCTACTAGAGGACAGTCAGCAGCTACTGCCAAGCCAAGAAGTGTAGGAGACATCTGCCGCTTCCCTCGCTAAGCGGGCAAGTAGTGATGAGGAGAGTGACGTGGGAGGCGGTGTTGCCAGGGTTCAGAGTCCTGAAGCAGACACTGTTGAGGAACCTAAGGAGGACATCAGTGACGTGCAGACACTTGTTGATGATGATGAAGCCGATCACAATTGGAAGCCGGATGCAGAAGTGGCTTCATCATCATCAGGAGAAGACATGTTACCCGTGAGGCAGCAGCAGAGCAAGCAAGTTGGTAGCATGGTTGGCAGTCAGCATGGTGGCAGAAGTAGAAATTCTGGAGCCAAAGGTGCCAAGGGGAGACCACATGCTTCGCGGCAGCCTACCTTTCCGGGAGGTAGTGGAACAGGAGTTCCTGAAGACGGCGGCAGTAGCATTCAATTAGTGCGGACTGTTGGTGGGAAAATCAGCTCCTCGGCGGTGTGACAGTTTTTCATCAAGCATCCGGAGGACATCCACATAGCCACATGCAAGATATGTCGGCAGAAGGTGAGGCATGGCCAGGGTCCCAATGTTGGCACCATGGCCCTGCGTCAACATATGCTTCGCCGCCATAAAGCGTCCTGGGAGAAACGTGGCTCCGATGTAGTGGTCCAGCCTGCTGCATCACCCAGTGGCCAGCCGCACCTTCTTTCAGCCAGCCACAGCTCCACCACATCAGCCGAAGGGAGCTGTGTGTCATACCCTCCTTCTGTCGCTCCAGATGCTCCTGCTCCTACTACTTTTAATCAGTCATTCTGCCAACAATCCATCGGCGAAGCCATGTCCAAGAGACTACAGTATGCGCCCACTCATCCAATGGCACAGAAGCTGAATGTGCTCCTGTCTAAGTTGCTGGTGCTGCAGTCCCTCCCTTTTCAAGTGGACTCTGAACCTATCAGAGAACTGATGGCTTGTGCCGAGCCGAGGTGTAGAGTGCCAAGCCGTCATTTCTTTGCGAAGAAGGCAGTACCAGCCCTGCACAATTTTGTTGAAGAGAAAGTGGGCCAGTCCTTGAGCCTGTCGGTGTGTACCAAAGTGCATGGCAGCGCCGACGTCTGGAGCTGTAACTATGGTCAGGGACAATACATGTCCTTTACGGCTCACTGGATGAATGTGGTTCCTGCACAGCCACAACACCAACTTGGACAGGTCACGCTGCTTCCTTTGCCATGCTTTCAGGCCGTTGGTCCTGTGACCGTGTGCAACTCCGCCTCCTCATCCTCCACCGTGTCCTCAGCTTTCACTGCCCAGACAAGTCTCAGTGCCCCTTCAGCATATCATGTGTGCAGGGCACGGCGGTGTCACGCTGTTCTTCACATGGTTTGCCTTGGCGAAAGGAGTCACCCAGGGGAGGAACTGCTAAAAGTAATTTGTAAAGAAATCGGAGCATGGCTTACTCCACGAAAACTAGAAATGAGAACCATGGTGACTGACAACGGGAAGAACATCTTGCGTGCGTTGTGACTGGGAAGGCTGAGCCATGCGCCCTGCATGGCACACGTGTTCAATCTGGTAGTGAAGCAGTTCCTGAAGTGTTCCCCCCATTTGCAAGACATACTAACAATGGAAAGGAAACTTTGCATGCACTTCAGCCACTCATACACCGCAAAGAACACCTTCCTTGAGCTGCAGCGTCAGAACAGTATCCCCCTACATAGTCTGATTTTTGACGTTGCCACAAGTTGGAATTCCACCCTCCATATGTTGGACCGACTGTACGAACAGAGAAAAGCCATCACCGATTTCTTGATGATTCAAGCGGATAGGTGTACTTCCCTGTGTAACTTCAATGTGAACCAGTGTTGGAAACAATGGCTGGTCAGGGCACTGGAGATGTGGCGTCTACATCTCACGCCCACATGAGTGGGGGCTGATCTGGAAGAGGAGGGAGAGGGGTACAGTGGAGCACAGATTAGGTTTCGCCAAATGGGCAGTTTTTCGAGTAATCTGACAGGAAAGGAGGAGCAGGGGCAGCCAGAGGAGCTAGAGGGTTATGAGGAAGGTGAGACAGAGGACCCATACACACTGTGTCAGTATGTAGTGTAGATGAAGGCAGGGAGTCCCTCCGAGTCCCTCGCACAAATGGCACAATGCATGCTCATGTGCTTACGTAGTGACAGCCGAATTGTCACCATTCGGCAGCGGGATGACTTCTTGATCTCTAGCTTATTGGACCCTCGCTACCGCCACAAAATAGGGGCCTTATTTACACCCACTGAGAGAGAGGCATCCTATGTAGTCAGTCGGCCGATGCCAAATGGCGCCATCGTCCATCCTCTTACAGGTCTGAATCGGGGGGCCCCCTGTGCTCACCTTCCACTGCCATGGCAGCTGGGGAAGGGAGGGGTGGCAGGAGCAGTACTAGCTCCATTAGCAGCAACCTGAGTCTACAGTCGCAGATGAGTAGCTTTCTTCACCCGCATAGTGAAGCAACTCATCAGAAGCAGATAGACCCGGAGCAGGACCTGAACCAGCAGGTGGTGGCATACCTTGACATGCCCATGCCAACACACCTTAAAGATCCACTGGACTTCTGGGTAGCAAAACTTGATTTGTGGCCTCAACTAGCAGAGCCCTGGAAAAGCTGTCCTGCTGGCCAAAAGTGTGCCATCAAAGTGGGTTTTTAGTGCAGAGAACTCGTCTGTCCACGAAAAATGTGGAGAGACTGACCTTTGCGAAGATGAATCAGGCATGGATCAGCTAGGATTTCCAACCACCAATGCCTGATGTATCAGAGTAGATTGACCATGGTGCCACACCAACACTTCACAAATATGGATAGTACCAAACAGATTTAAGGCGCTGCTCCCCAGTTAGAAACATTCCTCCGCATCAGACCTTCCTTCACCCACCTTCGTCACCGGGTACTGATATTGCCACCCACCACACCACTCTATCGCCGGGTCACTGAGGACTCCTGATGCTGCTGCTGCTGCCACCTCCAGGCTGTGCCATTCAGCCACTATATGGTCACCTCATGCTTTAGCAAACTCCAGGCTGTGCCATTCAGCCACTATATGGTCTCTGTATGCTTCAGCCACTTCCAGGCTGTGCCATTCAGACACTTTATGGTCTCCTCATGCTGCCACAAACTCAAGGCTGTGCCATTCAGCCACTATTTGGTCTCCTCATGCTTCAGCCTACTCCCAGCTGTGCCATTTAGCCACTATATGGCCACCTCATTCTTCAGCAAACTCCAGGCTGTACCATTCAGCCAGTATATGGTCTCCCCATACTGCCACAAACTCCAGGCAGTCATTAAGCCACTATATGGTCTCCGCATACTGATGCCACCTCCAGGCTCGGTCATTGTGCTCCCATGTGACTCCTTGTTATATTTGGTCCTTTGTACCCACACGCCCGGGCCCGGGCCACTAAAACTTGGGAGTTAAAACTTCAATTTCAAAATCCACAATTTCAATATCTTAAATTTCAATGGCCTCCTCATGCTTCTGCCAACTCCAGGCTGTGCCATTCAGACACTATACGGTCTCCTCATGCTTTAGCCAACTCCAGGCTGTGCCATTCAGACACTATATGGTCTCCTCATGCTTCAGCTACCTCCAGGCTGTGCCATTCAGACACTATATGGTCTCCTCATGCTTCAGCTACCTCCAGGCTGTGCCATTCAGACACTATATGTTCTCCCCATGCTGCCACAACCTCCAGGCAGTCATTAAGCCAATATATGGTTTACTGGTGCTGCTGGGCCTAGGCCTAAACATTTTTATGTTTTTTTTCTCATTATTGCTAAACATTTTTATGGTAGCACTAGCTCCCATAAATCTTCAATTTAAATTTCAAAATTCATCTTTTAATCTTAGTGATTGTGAAGCCCTAGTGTCTACTCTTGCTGCTGCCAGCTCCAGGCTGTGTAATTCAGCAACTATATGATCTCCTCATGCTGCCAACACCTCCACGATATGTCATTTAGCCATTATATGGTCCTCCTCATGCTGCCAACACCTCCATGCTGTGTCATTCAGCCACTATATGGTCTCTCATGCTGCCAACACCTCCACATTGTGTCATTCAGCCACTATATGGTCTCCTCATGTTGCCAAAACCTCCACACTGTGTCATTCAGCCACTATATGGTCTCCTCATGTTGCCAACACCTCCACACTGTCATTCAGCCACTATATGGTCTCCTCATACTAATGGACACCTCCGGGCTCTGTCATTGTGCCTTTCTGCAGCAGTGTTTCTAATAGCCCTGCCTGTAATCTGCATGTCATACTGAATAAAAGTATTATTTCATTACCCCAGCACACTCCATATGCATGTTAGAACAATGCAAAGTGTTCTACACCCCTATTGAGGCTCTCTGTAGGCCAGAAATAGCCGTTTTTTTATCCCCTTAAGGACCCATGACGTACCGGTATGTCATGACTCCGCTCCCGTTCTATAACTCGGGGCCCAGCCTCCAACAACGGCCGGGACCAGTTGCTAATAGAGTGCAGCACTGATCACGGTGCTGTGCGCTACTAACCCTTTTGAACTTTGAACGCCGCGTCTAAAGTGAAAGTAAACTAATGCCGGTTAGCTCAGGGAGCTGTTCGGCATCGCTGCAATGAAATTGCGGCATCCTGAACAGCTTACAGGACACCCGGAGGGTCCCTACCTTCCCCCATGCTGTTGGATTGCCTAACTGCTCAGTGCCAGAGATTAAAGGGGTATTCCAGGCAAAACCTTTTTTATATATATATCAACTGGCTCCGGAAAGTTAAACAGATTTGTAAATTACTTCTGTTAAAAATCTTAATCCTTCCAATAGTTATTAGCTTCTGAAGTTTTCCCTATGGGAGCTATAACACTGCAAAAAAAAGTGAATAAAGATCATTTAACAGCTTCCCTAATAAAAAATTGAATCACCCCCCTTTTCCCATTTAAAAAAAAAAAAAGTATAAATAAAAATAAACATATGTGGTATCGCCGCGTGCGGAAATGTCCGAATTATAGATTTACATATCTTACTGTATTTTGAGAACAAGAGCTCCATAGGGTAAAAACCAATCACACCTGGTGTGAAAGAATAATAAAATAACTGCTCACCCTGGGGGGTTGTGTAAGCTCATACCCAACAATGGTTCAAGCACAAAGCAATAGGTGGTCGTCTTCTGCCCTCCAGGTAGTGTGATGAGATTAACCCCTTAAGGACCAGGGGTTTTTCCGTTTTTGCATTTTCGTTTTTTGCTCCTTGCCTTTAAAAAATCATAACTCTTTCAAATTTGCACCTAAAAATCCTTATGATGGCTTATTTTTTGCGCCACCAATTCTACTTTGTAATGACGTCAGTCATTTTGGCCAAAAATCTACGGTGAAGCGGGAAAAAAAATCATTGTGCGACAAAATTGAAAAAAAAAAACGCTGTTTTGTAACTTTTGGGGGCTTCCGTTTCTACGTAGTACATTTTTCGGTAAAAATGACACCTGATATGTATTCTGTAGGTCCATACGATTAAAATGATACCCTAATTATATAGGTTTGATTTTGTCGGACTTCTGGAAAAAATCATAACTACATGCAGGAAAATTAATACGTTTAAAATTGTCATCTTCTGACCCCTATAACTTTTTTATTTTTCCGTGTATGGGGCGGTATGAGGGCTCATTTTTTTGCGCCGTGATCTGAAGTTTTTAACGGTACCATTTTTGCATTGATGGGACTTATTGATCGCTTTTTATTCATTTTTAAATAATATAAAAAGTGACCAAAAATGCACTATTTTGGACTTTGGAATTTTTTTGCGCGCACGCCATTGACCGAGCTTTTTAATTAATGATATATTTTGATAAGTCGGACATTTCCGCACGCGGTGATACCATATATGTTTATTTTTATTTACACTGTTTTTTTTTTTTATTGGAAAAGGGGGGTGATTCAAACTTTTAATAGGGGAGGAGTTAAATGATCTTTATTCACTTTTTTTTTATAGTGTTATAGGTCCCATAGGGACCTATAACACTGCACACACTGATCTTCTATGTTGATCACTGGTTTCTCATAAGAAACCAGTGATCAACGATTCTGCCGCATGACTGCTCAGGCCTGGATCTCAGGCACTGAGCAGTCATTCGGCGATCGGACAGCGAGGAGGCAGGAAGGGGCCCTCCCGCTGTCCTGTCAGCTGTTCGGGATGCCGCGATTAGCCGCGGCTATCCCGAACAGCCCGACTGAGCTAGCCGGGAACTTTCACTTTCACTTTTAGCCGCGCGGCTCAGCTCTGAGCGCGCGACTAAAGGGTTAATAGCGCGCGGCGCCGCGATCGGCGCTGCGCGCTATTAGAGGCGGGTCCCGGCTTCACTATGACGCCGGGCCCGCCGTGATATGACGCGGGGTTACTGTGTAACCCCGCGTTATATCAGAAGAGCAGGGCCAAGGACGTACCGGTACATCCTTGGTCCTTAAGGGGGTTAAAGGGGTACTCCGGTGGAAAACTTTTTATTTTATTTTATTTATTTTAATGAACTGGTGCCAGAAAGTTAAACAGATTTGTAAATTACTTCTATTAAAAAATATTAATCCTTTTAGTACTTTTTAGCAGCTGTTTGCTACAGAGGAAAAGCTTTATTTATTTATTTATTTATTTATTTTGTGTTGTCCAAAGTGCTCTCTGTATCAGGAACTGTCCAGAGCAGGAGAAAATCACCATAGCAAACCTATGCTACTCTGGACAGTTCCTGACACGGACAGAGGTGTCAGCACAGAGAACTGTGGACAATACAAAAAAGAAATTAAAAAAGTAAAGAATTTCCTCTGTAACATACAGCTGCTAAAAAGTAATTAAAAAATCTGTTTAACTTTCTGGCACCAGTTCATTAAAAAAAAAAAAAAAAAAATAATAATAATAATAATTTCCACCGGAGTACCCCTGTAACGATGAGCGCCGTAAATGTACGGCACTGCTAAGTGTCACTTTGCGCACAGCGCCGTACATTTACGGCGCTGCATTTCTTGATCACTACGTCTCCGGATGCGGTGATCGGAACGGGATGTCTGCTGATATCTATTAGCAGCCATCCAGGCATATCGCCCAGGACCCCCCCTTGTCGTCGATCGCCGTGATTTGCCGGTCAATTCTGACCAGCGAATCACGGCTTTTCCGGTCTGATCGGGTCTCTGGTTACCTGATACCACGGAAAATAGGGATTATCGGCGCTGTCAGAGACAGCGCCGATCATCCTAAAGGATAGGAGCAAGGTGGCAGGGGTGCCACCTCCTTCTATCCCCTGTGATTGGCCGATAGCGGCGAATCAATCGCAGGGCAGGGGTGTGGGGGTCAAAGTTGGGATCCCCGCTCTACCTACTCTGGAAGTCTGGGCAGAGTGGGGAAAAGATGGTGGGGGTGGTTACCGGGGGGACCGCGGCAGACAGCGGGGGACCAGCGGTGGGGAGGACCGGCAGCAGACAGAGGGAGACCAACGGCTGGGAGGACCGGCGGCAGCAGAATGCAGCAGTGAAAATCTGGTAAGTGATCTGCATTGCTGCATAGTTTCACAACTACAACTCCCAGCATGCCCAGATAGCCAAAGGCTGTCTGGGCATGCTGGGAGTTGTAGTTTTGCAACAACTGGAGACACACTGGTTGGGAAACACTGTCTGTTTCTTAACTCAGTATTTCCCAACCTGTGTGCCTCCAGCTGTTGCAAAACTACAACTCCCAGCTTGCATTGACAGACCATGCATGCTGGGAGTTATAGTTTTGCAACAGCTGGAGGTACACTGGTGCGGAAACACTGCAGTAGTCGGTTACCTAACAGTGTTTCCTAACCAGTGTGTTTCCAGCTGTTGCATAACTACAACTCTCAGCATGCATGGTCTGTCAGTGCATGCTTGGAGTTGTAGTTTTGCAACAGTTGAAGGTTAGCCCCCCACCCCATGTGAATGTACAGGGTACATTCTCACGGGCAGAGGTTTACAGCGAGTTTCCCTTTCATTTTGAGCTGGAGCAAATTTTCCGCTGCAGCTCAAACTCCCAGCGGGAAACTCGCTGTGAACCCTTGCCCGTGTAAATTTACCTTATAAACACTACACTATACTAACACAAAATAAAGGGTAAAACACTACATATACACCCCCTTACACTGCCCCCCCCCCCCAATAAAAATTAAAAATGTCAGTGTTTCCAAAACGGAGCCTCCAGCTGTTGCAAAATAACTCCCAGTATTGCAGGACAGCCATTGACTGTTAAGGCATGGTGAGTAGTTTTGCAACAGCTGGAGGCACCCTGTTTGGAGGAACACTGCCGTGTCCATCCCTATGCAAATCCCTAATTTAGGCTTCAAATGCGCATGGCACTCTCTCACTTCGGAGCCCTGTTGTATTTCAAGGCAACAGTTTAGGGCCACATATGGGGTATTTCCGTACTTTTGGAGGGCTTTTTCTCCTTTTACCCCTTATGAAAAGGTAAAGTTGGGGTCTACACCAGTATGTTAGTGTAAAAAAATTAATTACACTAACATGCTGGTGTTGCCCCATACTTTTCATTTTTACAAGAGGTAAAAGGGAAAAAAAGACCCCCAAAATTTGTAGCGTAATTTCTCCTGAATACGGAAATACCCCATATGTGGGTGTAAAGTGATCTACGGGTGCACAACATGGCTCAGGAGTACATTTGAGGCTATGGCTATGTACATTTGAGGTCTAAATTGGTGATTTGCATAGAGGTGGCCAATTTTACAGCGGTTCTGACATAAACGCAAAAAAAAAATCACACACGTGACCCCATTTTGGAAACTTCACCCCTCACGGAATGTAACAAGGGGTATAGTGAGCCTTAACACCCCTCAGGTGTTTGACAAATTTTAGTAAAATTTAGACATGAAAATGAAAAATCTGATTTTTTTCACTAAAATGCTTGTGTTGCCCCAAAGTTATTTTCACAAGGGGTAATAAGAGAAAAAGCCCCCCAAAATTTGTAACACCATTCTGAGTATATAAATACCTCATATGTGGATGTAAAGTGCTCTGCGGGCTAACTACAATGCTCAGAAGAGAAGGAGCACCATTGGGCTTTTTGATAGAGAATTAGGCTGGAATTGAAAGCCATGTGTGTTTAAAAAGCCTCCATAGTGCCAGCGGAATGTAATAAGGGGTACAGTGCGCATTTACACCCCACAGGTGTCTGATAGATTTTTGGAACAGTGGTCCGTGAAAATGAAAAATAAAATTTTTCATTTGCACAGCCCACTGTTCAAAAAATCTGTCAAATGCCAGTGGTGTGTAAATGCTAACTGCACCCCTTATTAAATTCTGTGAGGGGTGTAGTTTCCAAAATGGGGTCACATGTGGGGGATTCCGCTGTTCTGGTAGCACGGGGGCTTTGTAAACGCACATGGCCCCCGACTTCTATTCCAAACAAATTCTCTTTCCAAGAGCCCAATGGTGCTCCTTCTCTTCTGAGCATTGTAGTTCGCCCACAGAGCACTTTACATCCACATATGGGGTATTTCCATACTCAGAAGAAATTGTGTTAAAAACATTTTTTTTTTTTTTTTTTTTTTTTTGGGGGGGGGGGGGGGGCTTTTTCTCCTATTACCCATTGTAAAAATAAAAAATTTGGGTTAACACCAGCATTTTAGTGAAAAAAAAAATTATTTGCCATGATTTTAATTTTATTGTATTAACCATTGAACAACCATTTTGTGTTTCTGTTGATTCACAGTTCACAAGTATACTAACTTTATACATTATATACTGAAATAAACATACCTCATCCAAATATTCTGAGCCCCAATTTCTGTATTCTATTTCACATTTTTTGGTACCGTGAGTATAGGTGTTATTTGGGCAGCTTGAGTCTAAGGTTGCCAGGTCAATAGGAGCCTCTCTACCACTCTTTTTTCTTTTTATTTTCTATTATATCCATATAGCCATACAAAGGCTGTTGGGGAAGGGTGTTGTTGGCCTATTGTCCTCCACCTTGTTTCTATGCGTTTTTTTTATTGTTTTTGTGGCCTATAGTGGGAAATATTATTTGTGTATACTGATAAAAAATATTGGTTTTTAACTCCTTAAGGACACGACGTACCGGTACGTCATGAGTCCGCTCCCGATCTATAACGCGGGGCCACGGCGGGTCGGGCCCGGCCCGGCCTCTAACAACGCCTGGGACCCGTGGCTAATAGCGCGCTGCATTGATCACGACGACGCAAGCTATTAACCCTTTAGACGCGGCGTTCAAAGTTGAACGCCGCGTCTTAAGTGAAAGTGAAAGCATGCCGGTTAGCTCAGGGAGCTGTTCGGGATGGCCGTGGCGAAATCGCGGCATCCCGAACAGCTTACAGGACAGCTGGAGGATCCCTACCTGCCTCCTCGCTGTCCGATCGCCGAATGACTGCTCAGTGCCTGAGATCCAGGCATGAGCAGTTACATAGTTACATAGTTAGTATGGTTGAAAAAAGACATACGTCCATCAAGTCCAACCAGGGGATTGAAGGGAAGGGTGTAAGGGGATAAGGGATGTAGTTTTATAATTCTGCATAAGCATTAATGTTATTTTGTTCCAGGAATGTATCTAACCCTGTTTTAAAGCTGTTAATTGTTCCTGCTGTGACCAGTTCCTGAGGTAGACCGTTCCATAAATTCACAGTCCTCACGGTAAAGAAGGCGTGTCGCCCCTTTAGACTAAACCTTTTCTTCTCCAGACGGAGGGAGTGCCCCCTCGTCGCAGTCAAGCGGCAGAATCATCGATCACTGGTTTCCTATGAGAAACCAGTGATCTATGTAAAAGATCAGTGTGTGCAGTGTTATAGGTCCCTATGTGAGCTATAACACTGCAAAAAAAAGTTTAAAAAAAAGTGAATAAAGATCATTTAACCCTTTCCCTATTAAAAGTTTGAATCACTCCCCTTTTCCCATAAAAAAAAACACAGTGTAAATAAAAATAAGCATATATGGTATCGCCACATGCGGAAATGTCCGAATTATAAAAATATATTGTTAATTAAACCGCACGGTCAATGACGTACGTGCGAAAAAAATTCCAAAGTCCAAAATAGTGCATTTTTGGTCACTTTTTATATAATGAAAAAATGAATAAAAAACGATCAATAAGTCCTATCAATGCAAAAACTTCAGATCACGGCACAAAAAATGAGCCCTCATACCGACCCATACGCGGAAAAATAAAAAAGTTATAGGGGTCAGAAATTGACAATTTTAAACATATTCATTTTCCTGTATGTAGTTATGATTTTTTCCAGAAGTACGACAAAATCAAACCTATATAAGTAGGATTTCATTTTAATCGTATGGACCTTCAGAATAAAGATAAGGTGTCATTTTTACAGAAAAATGTACTACGTAGAAACGGAAGCCCCCCAACATTTACAAAACAGCGTTTTTTTTTTATTTTGTCTCACAATGATTTTATTTTCCGTTTCGCCGTAGATTTTTGGGCAAAATGACTGACGTCATTACAAAGTAGAATTGGTGGCACAAAAAATAAGCCATCATATGGATTTTTAGGTGCAAAATTGAAAGAGATATGATTTTTTAAAGGCAAGGAGGAAAAAACGAAAATGCAAAAACAGAAAAACCCTCGGTCCTTAAGGGGTTAATTTATTGTGTGTATATTTTTTATTTGCCTGTCTTTCAATTATTTTCTTGAATTATAATGTGACCATAGTTTAGCTACACTATGTACAGGTAGTCTGAGACACGCCTCCTGCCTCATCATTGGTCCAGCCTGCTGCCCCTCCCACTTCAAACTGGCTGTGATGTATAAAGTACAGGCTCCAGGAAGTCAGTACCAATAGAGCTGTTTTTTTTTTTAATTAAAGCATGCACAGGATTATTATAAAATATAGATCACTAAACCAGCAATGAGAGTAAGATGAATATGCCAAGGCTTAGTAAGAGTGAGCCCGGAGGGTTGCATTAAGATGATATGCATATTTTACATATTCTTTATTTAATAAGGCAATTTGGTTTTAGATTTATTGCTTCCATAACACCTTCAATAGTGAGTGCCATTTGTTTGCATCGGCTTAACATGCTGTGAATAGCCTCATACTTAAAGCCCAGCTGTCAATGTTTTTATATTCCGCCTCTGGACAAATACTTTCTATAGCTGACAGTGTATGTGTTGGCAGTCTGAAAACATCCATGAGTAATCCTTTGAGGTTCTGCGTGCTAGCTCCCTTTCTCCCTTTTTGTTTTTCCTGTAAACAAATATCTAAGAAGAAACAAATGTACTTAAAGGGAATCTGTCACAAAGAACAAGGTGTCTTATCTACAAGAAAAGATGTTTTAGAGCAGGAGCTGCTAAGAAGATTGATACATAGTTTATGGGAAAATAATATCAATATACAGTGCATTTAGGAAGTCAACCCTTTCACTTTTTTCATATATATTTTTTTTTATATTGCGAAAATCAAGTCCCATTTCCCCCCATCATTCTGCACTTAATACCCCATTATGACATAAGGGAAAGCAGAATTTAAAGGGGTTATCCCGAAATCGAAAAACAGAGCTTTTTTTTCTTTCAAAAACAGCTCCGTCTGTCTCCAGGATGGGTGTGGCATTACAACTTCACTCCATTCACTTCAATGAAATGGAGCTGCAGAACCACACCCAAACTGGAGACGGATAGGGAGTGGTTTTTGAACGGAAAAAAAAAATCTGTTTTTTGATTCCTGGATAACCCTTTTAAAAAAAATTAAAAATAGCAAATGTATCTAAATGTAAAAATTAAAATTTTGCATTGACTTACTTAGTCAGACCCTTGACAGAGATTACAGCCTCCAGTCCTCTGGGTATGATACTACAAGGTTTGCACACCTGGATTTTGGGTATTTTTGTCCTTCTTCTCAAGCTCTTAAAGGTTGGATAAGGACCATTGGCAGAATCCATTTTCAGGTCCCTCCAGAGATGTTTGATTGGTTTAGAGTCAGTGGCTGGGCCACTTAAGGACTTTCATAGAGTTATTCCTAAGCCACCCCTGTGTGGTCTTTGCTGTATTTAGGGTTACTGTCTACTTTGAAGGATAAGGTTTTTAATAAAAATTTGCTGTATATTTACCTTTTCGTCAACCCTGACCAGTCTGTCTGTGCCAGCCACTGAAAAACACCTCTATCAGCATGACACTGTCCTGCCACACTTCAGAACATTTGAGCAACAGAACTTCCGAGCAGAAATCCACTCTTAAATCCCATTCAGAAATTCTGATGCATCAACTTTCTATTGGATTCTGTTGCACCGTACACACTGCTGAATTTCTGCAGTATTTCCGAGAATTCCACGGCAGAAATAAAAATTATGGACTCGTTCATTCTTTTGGGGGATGCACTCAGAAATGCATTGCTTAGACAGAAATTTTCAGGCTAGAAATTCTGTTGTGTAAACTCAGCCATAGACTGTGAGAAACTAGATTCTCAGGTCTGATGAAAGCAAAATTGACCTTTCTGGCCTCAATTCTGAGTTGTTTCTGTGCAAACACAAGGTAGGCTTTTATTTGTTTTTTTGTTTACAGAGAAGAAGCTTTGTTCTGGCCACTCTGCTGCAGTGATGGCTGACCTTCTGGAGGTTTCTCCCATGTACACACAGGGTCTTTGGAGCTTATCCAGAGTGACCAATGTTTTTTGGTCACCTCTTATCGGTGCCCTTCCCTCTCAATTATTTAGGGTGGTTCGGCCAGGGACATGAAGAGTCTGTTTGTTTTAAACGTCTTTGAATTAAGAATTTTGGGAGTCACTATTTTCTAAAAAAAAATATATATATAAAATTCTGTCTTTGTATGGGATATTCAATGCAGAATTATGTGAAGAGTGCTTTTTTTTATTTTAGCAGAATGCTGTATCATAACAAAACCTGAAAAAGTTAAAGGGCCCCTAAACATCTTATCCTCTATCCTAAGGAAAGGGGATAAGATGTCTGATCTTGGGGGTCCGGTCGCTGGGACCCCCGACCCCCCAGCACAGCACCCCAATCATCTGATGCACGGAGCGAACATTGCTCCGTTCCGGATGACGGGCGACCACAGCTGCCACGCCCCCTTCCATTCATGTCGGTGGGAGGTGGTGAGACAGCTTTCCCCATAGTCCCAACAGCAGCACAGAAGGGATATTCTAGTTTGCCATCCCAAATCAGGACCATCCCCCTAGAACAGACAAATAATAAATAAACAAATAAAAAATAATTTTTAAGTCCTCCTCCAGATGTGGATCATTCTATCCTGAGGATTCAGCCTTGCAGGGTCCTGGCTGCTACATCTGGACGGTGCGGGGGTCTCGGGCCTTCTACTTCCTACCAGTGCCGGGTCCTAGTAAGGATTATTTCGGGACTAGCAAGTATGTGCTGGTGCGGGGTCCCGGCGGAATTCTGACTTGCCCATTCTTTAATATACAGGGGTTGTAAGTTGTCATTACTTATTGCTAGTACCGTCATTTTGTCAGTGCGGGGTCCCAGTTACCTCTGCTTTTCTTATCTTGCCAACAGGGTCTGTTATGTTGTGGGCTCCTTTTATCCCTATTGATGCTGCCCTTATCGGGCTGCAAAGAGATTCTGCTTGTGTGTTATGCAGAGTTAAAGTTTCTTACTTGTTCTCTGGTACCTAGCTGGAGTTTTCCCTCTTGTTCCGTCCCTGTTGTCTGACAGCAGCGCTGGCTTGAACAGCTTTTTTCTGTCTGGCTAAATTCCCTAGTCGGAGCTCTGTGCACATCCCTTCTCTGCTTGTCTGTGCGTGCCTGAGCACGGTCCCAGCTTTTTCCTCCTAGTCGGCTGGCGGGGCGCGCGCTGGTGACGTCAGAGTGGTCCAGCGCTGTGGGGAGTCGTCGAGAAAGCTTATCAGACCAGTTCCTGGCGGCTTCGGTCTCTCTGAGCTGGGCAGCCGGGTTCTTGGTTTGATAAGGTATTGTAAAGTGTATGTAAAGTGAAAGTAAAAAGCATACTTTCCTGTTAATATACTTGCGTAGGAAGGCTTTTATGTGCTCTCTCTCAGATATCTTCTGAGGCTGGGTCCAGGAAAAGGAGGTCTAAGACTAAACAGATGTTGCATATCTTGCGAGCAGCCCTTACCGGATGATTGTCCCTCTGATGACTGTGAAAATTGCGCATCTAAGAGTAAAGTGTCTTCCTGATTAAAGTCAAAAGATGCATCAGCTGTTTGCAGAAACTAAGAGGGTTAGCCATCTGAATTATGTGGTCACTGTTCTCCCCCGGAAAAGTCGCCAGATTTGGCTACGGAAGCCAAATCTTTTTTCAGCTGGTTCCGTGAACATTTTTCAAAAGGCAAAGCTATTTCCTCCAAGAGAAAGAAACATTCTAGGAAGAAGTCATCTTCCTCGGATTCTTCCTCTGCTTTGGCCCAAGCCCAAGCGCTCTGCCCATAAAGGGAAAAACAGGTAGAAAAATACTAAAAGTTTTGTCGGTGTCTTCATCTGATTCTTCTACCTCTGTTGCAGGTCCTTCTAGCAAAAGAATGAGAAAGAGGAGTTCTTCCTCTTTGGATTCGACCTCTGAATCTGAGTTGATTTCTGAACATATCTCTTCAGAACAGAAAATGTGGAAGGGCTGATAAAGAAGGTTAAGCATTGCATTGAATCAGGTAGACACGAGAGGTCTAGCCAGGATAAGGAAGCACTTTTTTACTTTCCTAAGAAGAAGTCGAGTGTCCTTCCTGGTCATCATGTCCTTAAATTATTATGGACAAGGAGTGGAGAAGGCCAGATAAACTGTAAGATCTCGGATCTAGATTTAAAAGTATGTACAGGCTGGATCCGGCTATGTCTTTAGATTGGGATCAACCTGGGGGAGTTGATCTAGCCATTGCTAAGGTCTCAAGAAGTCATTCTTTCCAGTGGAGTCCATACTGTTAAAGGACCCTATGGATAGAAAAGCTGATACGTTGCTGAAGAGATCTCACATTAACCTGGCTTCTCTTAGTAAGGCTGCTCGCTCTTCTGTGCCAGTGTCCAGAGTTCTGAGATTGTGGTTAAGTCAGTTATCCCACGATATTCAGGACGGTGCTTCCAGACAAGATATGGGTCAGCAGCTTACATCCTTGAAATCTGCAGTGGAGTATTTGTGAGACTTCTTGATGTCTTAAAAATTGCAGCCAAGACCCTGGCAGTGACTAACTCCACACATAGAGCTATCTGGCTGAAACCATGGACTGGTGACACGTCCTCCAAGTTTTACTTTTATGCCTTGATCTTTGAACCAGGAAGACTCATTGGCAGGCAATTGGATAAAGTGCTGCAGCAAAATAAGGACAAACTGTTTGCTCTACTGCAGTCCTGTCGGAAGCCCTTCAGAAAGTTTCAAGAACAAGGTTCTAGGCCTGGGTTCTGTAGAAGACAGTACCAGAGCAGGGGAAAAAAGTTCCAGTCCAGGTATCAGGAGAAAAATAAGAAGCAGCAGCTCCTCAGATCTAGTGGGAGCATGACTACTAAGATTTTCCAGAGAATGGGAAGCTGTAACATCAGACTCTTAGGGTTATTCAAATAATTCACCAAGGTTATGCTCTGGGATTTCTGCATTTACCAAGGAAAAGGTTTCTCATAAATCAAGATTTAGTCTTTTCTCTCCTGTCAGAGTTTATGCAAAAAGACACGCTTGAGCCTGTAACCAACCCCCCCCCCCCCCCCTCCAGAGAAGAATTCTTGGGAGTGTATTCTCATGTGTTCCCTGTTCCCAAACCAGATCACAAATGGTGGCTGATAATCGATCTTCGATTCCTCAACAAGCATTTGGTAAAAAACAAATTCAAGATGGACAATCTCAGGTCTCTTTACAAAATTGTCCAGAAAGGGGATGTGATGGTGTTTCTCGATTTACAGGACGCATATCTACATGTCCCAATTAAGAGGGAAGACAAAGTATCAGAGTGTCAAAACATATGTAGAAGTATCAGAGTGGCTCTCCGTGTACAGCAGCAAATTCTCCATTACCGATTCCAGGCACTCCCCTTTGGGTCGTCTTCAGCCCCGAGAATCTTCACAAAATTAGTGGTTGTTCTGGTGGCAGCACTCAGTCTTCAAAAATTAAGTAGTATACCTTACTTAGACGATTGGCTAATCATAGCCAACAGCCCGGAAACCTTGAAGCTTCATCTTCATATTTGTCTACAGTTACTACAAAATGTGGGGTTTCTGGTAAATTTGCAGAAATCAAAACTGACTCCTACCTCTCGCATTCAGTTTGTAGGTCTGACTGTGGATCTTCAAGAAATGAAGATTCATGCCAGAGGACAAGATTCATCAGATAAGATTTGAGGTCCTGAAGCTTTTCCGTTTTCCAAAGATTTTTTTATCAAGAAAGCCATGAATGTTCTGGGGATGCTGACTGCCATCATACTGTAGAGGCTGTACCATGGGCCAAAGCTCATTTTACAGAGTTTCAACTCGAGATTCTCAGAACTTGGAACAAGAAGGGGGCTTCTCTAGGATCCTTCATCAGGGTGTCTTCCAAGGTCCACCGAAACTTCCGGTGGTGGACTATCCGTTCCAACCTACTAAATGGAAAGAATTTTCTCTGCAATGACGAGGTGATCATTACTGTAGATGGCTCTGCCACCAGTTGGGGTGCCCACTTAGGAGGACAAGTGGACCCAAGGTTCCTGGGCAAAAATAATGAGGTTGAAAACTCCCAATTTCCGAGAATTGAAGGCCATTCAGCTAGAAAATCCGTGTTATTGCCAACCGACAACGCCACTGCGGCATTTTACATAAACAAACAAGTGGGCACCCATTGTCTAGCATTACAAAATCTGTGTGCACAGCTCATGGCCTGGGCAGAGCCAGTAGAGAGGGATCTCAGATATACACATATCAAAGGAATCCTGAATCATCAGGCAGAGTTGCTGAGCCAAGAGACGCTAATAACAACCGAATGGTCTCTGAATCCAGTTTATTTTAACAGTCTAACAGACAAGTGTGGTTATCCGGACCTCAACCTGATGGCTACTCAAGAGAATCGGAAGTTGGAGAAATTCAGATCCCTGAGGGTTTGGGATCATTCAGATGTCCTGGACGCCTTTTCAATACCTTGGAACAAGAAATATCTCTACATTTTTCCTCCACTTCCAGTTCTGCCCAAGGTTCTCAGCAAAATCATGAAGGAACATCCAACTGTGATCCTGGTGACATCATTCTGGCCATGCAGAGCCTGGCTTCCATTCGTCCTGCAGCTTGCGGAAGGGAAATACCGTATTTATCGGGGTATACCATGCGCCGGCCTATAACACGCACCGTCATTTTACCAAGGATATTTGGGTAAAAAAAGTTTTTTACCCAAATATCCATGGTAAAATGAGGGTGCATGTGTGCGCGTGTATACCCCGATACACCCCCAGGAAAGGAAGGGGGGGAGAGGCCGTCGCTGCCAGCTTCTCTCCCCCTGCCTTTCCTGGGGTCTAGAACCCTGCTGCCGGCCCTTCTCTCCCCCTGGCTATCGTCGCCGCTGCCCGTTCTGTCCCCTTGACTATCGGTGTCGGCGCCCCATTGCCGGCGCCGATAGCCAGGGGGAGAGAAGCAGCGCCGACAGCCAGGGGGAGAGAAGGGGCAGCGGCACCCATTGCCGGCACCACTGCCCCCCCCCCCATCCCCGGTTGCATAATTACCTGTTGCCAGGGTCGGGTCCGCGTTGCTTCAGGTCTCCGGTGTGCGTCTCCTGCGTCGTTGCTATGCACTGCACGGCACGGCGCACGGACGTCATGCGCCGTGCTGTGCAGCGCATAGCAACGACGCAGGGGACGCACACCGGAGGCCTGAAGCAGCGCGGACCCGACCCCGGCAACAGGTAATTATGCAACCGGGGATGGGGGAGGCAACGGGGCAGTGGGTGCAGCTGCCCCTTCTCTCCCCCTGGCTATCGGCAACGGCAATGGGGCGCCGGCACCGATAGTCAGGGGGACAGAATGGGCACGGCGCCGATAGCCAGGGGGAGAGAATGGCCGGCAGCAGGGCTCTAGACCCCAGGAAAGGCAGGGGGAGAGAAGCCGGCAGCAACGGCCTCTCTCCCCCTGCCTTTCCTGGGGGTGTATCGGTGTATAACACGCACATAGACTTTAGGCTAAAAATGTAAGCCTAAAAAGTGCGTGTTATACGCCGATAAATACGGTACTTCAAGTTTCCGGTTGTTCCAGATTTATTGCTTCAGAAGGGATTTCTCCATTCTCATCCAGAGAGTTTACACCTAACAGCTTAGTTCCTGAAAGGGAGAGATTAATTAAGCAAGGTTTTTCTAGTGAAGTCATGGAATCTCTAATGGCTTCTAGAAGGTCTTCCACATTAGCTCTGTTTAATCTCCATATTTCCATCAAGGAAGGTTACAATAAGGGATTGAAACCCAACACACATGACGGCTATCAATGCCATGATGGAAAATTTGCTAATGAGCCACTCATCACCAGATTTTTTTAAACCTTAAAGAAATTTAGGCCTGCCGTCCATCCTCCAGTAGCCTCATGGGACTTAGCATTGGTCCTGAATGCTCTGACCAAGTCTCCCTTCGAACCTATTGAAGATATTGATCTTAAATGGTGATCTATTAAGCTTTTGTTCCCGATTGCGGTCACTTTGGCTAAAACAGTTGGGGAACTTCAGGCTCTTTCCTCCAGAAAACCTTATTTTTAAATCCTGCCAGAAGGAGTTAAACTTAGGACTATGCCATCTTTACATCCTTAAGTGTCTTCCTCTACTAATAACAACAAAAACTTTCATACCAGTCTTTTTTTCCAGAACCTATTTCTGAACAACAGAAATTTCATCTGCTAGATGTAAAACGCCCATTAACCAGTTATCTTAGCCAAGTACAAGAGTTTCGTAAGGAAGAAAATTTCTGTCTTGCCAGCTGGTGTCAATAGAGGTAGCAAGGCATCAAAAGATACCCTTGCAAGATGGATTCTCACTACTATTGTGGAAGCCTACTCTCGTGAAGGGAAAGAACCATCTAATCCATTGAAGGTGCACTCTACTCGATCTACCTCTGCTTCCTGGGCGGAAAGAGAACATGTCTTGTTGATGGAGATCTGTAATGCAGCATCCTGGTCATCATCTTCCACCTTCGCCAGGCACGACAGGCTCGATAAATAATGATAACCCCTAAGTTAGATCCCCTCTGTGCTGCTGTAGGGATGATGAGGAAAGTGGGTATTTTACTTACCATAATTCTACTTGCCTCGAGTCCTGAAGGCAGCAAAACACCCACCCAATAAAAATTTTTATTTGCATCAATCTGTCTATTTTATTACACAATGTATATGCGCTGGGTACCTTTATGGAGTCTCTAGCCCATCCCAGCAATTAATCAATCAATTATTAGTTTGTTCTAGGGGATGGTCCTAATTTGGGATGGCGAACTAGAATATTCCTTCTGTGCTGCCTTCGGGACTCAAGGAAATTAAAATTACGGTAAGTAAAATACCCACTATATACTAGCCGTCACGCCCCCTTCCATAGATAGGAATGGAGGGAGCGTAGCTTGACGTCACAAACATGGAAGCTCCAAGCTTCTGTGTTCAAAACACCAGGGTGCTGGCCCGGTGTCAAGTGGCGGGGTACCCATTTAATGCATTGCATCATATAAGTATTATTAGTCTAGTGGTCAGACAGAATCTCACTGACAGCTATCTCAGCATGCATTCTTATATAAGTGAGTGTCTTTTTTTTGTTTGTTTTGTTTTTGTTTGCCTACTGGACTCATAAGCTCAAAACATCACATTCTGAGTTAATTACTATATACTGAAGATTTTTCTCTTTGTATTGTTATTAAGTTTGTCATACTGGAATGCCCCTTTAAGGCTTCATACATAGTAAATTATACAGTTGGCTCAAAAGATAGCAGAATGGGGGGCATTTATCAACGGTTTTAGTCAATTTATTTCTTCTAATTTTGTCGCTAAATTGTTGCAGTTGCGCCTGCACGATCTTCCATGCGACTTTTTGTTCTGACAGCTAGAAAAGCAAATTTTTTTTCCTGCATTTTTTTTTTTAGAAAAACAATTTTGACTTGCAGTGGTCAGAAATTTATGAAGTGCGACAGTCGCAAAAAAGTCACAGGGCATGAAAAAACCTACTAAATTTACTCCAGCTCAGACATGGAGCAGAAAAAGCCTCTACCAAAGTAAAAAAAATAAATAATAATTGCTTAAGTGAAAGAAATTTATCAACAGGGTGAAACCAGTTGATAAATACGTCACACATAAGCAAAACATTTTTAAGAAAAAAATTACTAAAAAAAGGAATACATAAGCAAACATTGATAAATGCCCCCCAATGAGAGGATGTAGTAAAGAAGATTTCGCTTCTTTTTAGGTAAGCCATCCTTCACACAAAGATGTTATAGGGGCTTTATGACATCCTCTCTAAAATGCCAAACATCAAAGATGCCAATTTTGTCCTTGGGGGCTGCACATAATCTAGTTGCCCTTGAACAACAGGTTGCACACCCAAGCATTACACAGACCGCCCATATATTTTAGTAGGAATCTTGTAATGTTCTACGTCCTCTTAGTGCTGCCATGTAATTAGAACTTTGTTCTCACCCACAGATACACGTTTGTCGATAAATTTTGTTCTTTAAGGGTGTGTTCACACATACAGGATCCTGCGCAGATTTGATGTGCTGGATTTTCTGCTGCAGATTTCAATGTAAACTAAATGACTGAGCACAGCTTCTAATCTTCAGTTACAAATCCTGCACATCAAATCTGCGCAGAATCCTGTGCGTGTGAACGTACCCTTGTATGACTAAATATGACAGCTTCCGTTTTGACAACGCTAGTAGTGATCTTGTTGTGTTACCTCATCTTTGGGCCTAAGAAATGAGTAAACTATGAAAAATAATAATGCAGCACACAATCACAATATATGGCATGCTGCCATGCATAATTATGAAAATAATAAATAACCTCTAGAATTACATGTTCGAAGTTACACCACATGTTGTTACAGAAATAAATAACGATAAGTAAAATGACAATGCTATTGCAGCCATGATTATAAAGTACAGCATATAATCACAGCAATTTAGCAAACTTCACAATACATGCTGTCCTACTTAAATAAAAGGAATATAAGAACAGCTCTTGAACACTGGCACTGCTCACTTAACCATAGGAAGATTAGTTAAGAATTAGTAGGACAATGGGGGATTTGAAAACAGGACGAACATATAAGGCAATTGTAAGGATGCATCTGTTTCTGTATTTCTCCAAGGGAAACAAAGATAATTCATCTCGCTCGCGCAAGCCTGTAATTTAAATATTTAAATACTACTGGGTAAACGAGAATATTAAATATTCAGTGTTCCAAACTATGGCCACCGTTTGTTTCAAAGCCGTTGCAGGAAAGCTTCATTATACAAGTGTTCATTTAATTCCAGGATAGCAAGTCAAGTTCACATAAAATGTCATTTTATTTCCTCTGGGTCAAAGTATCAGTAAGATTGGAGTAAAAAAATTAGGCATTTTTTGTTCATGTTTAAAAAAAATAAATAAAAAAAAAAGATGCGCTGTTGAATAATTCCAGTTAGCATTGCATTGTAAGGGAAAAAAGAGGACTCTGCAACAGGCTTAAAGTGCCCTTAACCCCTTCAGGACGGAGCCCATTTTGGCCTTAAGGACCGGAGCGTTTTTTGCACATTTGACCACTGTCACTTTAAACATTAATAACTCTGGAATGCTTTTAGTTATCATTCTGATTCCGAGATTGTTTTTTCGTGACATATTCTACTTTAACATAGTGGTAAATTTTTGTCGATACTTGCATCCTTTCTTGGTGAAAAATCCGTAAATTTGATGAAAAATTTGAAAATTTTGCATTTTTCTAACTTTGAAGCTCTCTGCTTGTAAGGAAAATGGATATTACGAATAAATTTTTTTTTGGTTCACATATACAATATGTCTACTTTATGTTTGCATCATAAAATTGACGTGTTTTTACTTTTGGAAGACACCGGAGGGCTTCAAAGTTCAGCAGCAATTTTCCGATTTTTCACAAAATTTTCAAACTCAGTATTTTTCAGGGACCAGTTCAGGTTTGAAGTGGATTTGAAGGGTCTTCATATTAGAAATACCCCATAAATGACCCCATTATAAAAACTACACCCCCCAAAGTATTCAAAATGACATTCAGTCAGCGTTTTAACCCTTTAGGTGTTTCACACGAATAGCAGCAAAGTGAAGGAGAAAATTCACAATCTTCATTTTTTTACACTCACATGTTCTTGTAGACCCAAGGGGTAAAAGGACAAAATTTTTACTTGTATTTGTAGCCCAATTTCTCTCGAGTAAGGACATACCTCATATGTCTATGTAAAGTGTTCGGCGGGCGCAGTAGAGGGCTCAGAAGGGAAGGAGCGACAAGGGGATTTTGGAGAGTACGTTTTTCTGAAATGGTTTTTGGGGGGCATGTTACCTTTAGGAAGCCCTTATGGTGCCAGAACAGCAAAAAAAAACCACATGGCATACCATTTTGGAAACTAGACCCCTCGGGGAATATAACATGGGATAAAGTGAACCTTAATACCCCACAGGTGTTTCACGACTTTTGCAAATGTAAAAAAATAAATAAAAATTTTACCTAAAATGCTTGTTTTCCCAAAATTTTTTTATTTTTAAAAAGCGTAATAGCAGAAAATACCCCTAAAAATTTGAAGCCCAATTTCTCCCGATTCAGAAAACACCCCATATGGGGGTGAAAAGTGCTCTGCTGGCGCACTACAGGTCTCGGAAGAGAAGGAGCCACATTTGGCTTTTTGAACGCAAATTTTTCTCTGGGGGCATGCCGCATTTAGGAAGCCCCTATGGTGCCAGGATAGCAAAAAAAAAAAACACATGGCATACCATTTTGGAAACTAGACCCCTGGGGGAACGTAACAAGGGGTTAAGTGAACCTTTATACCCCACACGTGTTTCACGACTTTTGCATATGTAAAAAAAAATTATTTTTTTTTTACCTAAAATGCTTGTTTTCCCAAAAATTTTACATTTTTAAAAAGGGTAAAAGCAGAAAATACCCCCCAAAATTTGTAACACAATTTCTCCCGAGTACAGCGATACCCCATATGTGGCCCTAAACTGTTGCCTTGAAATACGACAGGGCTCCAAAGTGAGAGCGCCATGCGCATTTGAGGCCTAAATTAGGGATTGCATAGGGGTGGACATTGGGGTATTCTACGCCAGTGATTCCCAAACAGGGTGCCTCCAGCTGTTGCAAAACTCCCAGCATGCCTGGACAGTCAACGGCTGTCAGACAATACTGGGAGTTGTTTTGCAACAGCTGGAGGCTCCGTTCTGGAAACAGTGGTGTACCAGACGTTTTTCATTTTTATTGGGGAGGGGAGGGGGGCTGTGTAGGGGTATGTGTATATGTAGTGTTTTTTACTTTTTATTTTATTTTTTGTGGTAGTGTAGTGTAGTGTTTTTAGGGTACAGTCGCACGGGCGGGGGTTCACAGTAGTTTCTCGCTGGCAATTTGAGCTGCAGCAGAAAGTTTGCGGCAGCTCAAATTTGCAGCCAGATACTTACTGTAATCCTCCGTCCATGTGAGTGTACCCTGTACGTTCACATTGGGGGGGGGGGGGGGGGGGACGACATCCAGCTGTTGCATAACTACAACTCCCAGCATGCCCGTTGGCTGTCGGTGACTGCTGAGAGTTGCAGTTTTGCAACAACTGTAGGCACACTGGTTATGTATCACTGAGTTTATGACCTAACTCAGTGTTTCACAACCAGTGTGCCACCAGCTGTTGCAAAACTACAACTCCCAGCATGTACTTACCATGGTGTACGGTGACTGCTGAGAGTTGTAGTTTGCAACAGCTGGAGGCACACCGGTCGTGAAACACTGAGTTAGGTAAAAAAAAACTCTGAGTTTCACAACCAGTGTGCCTTCAGCTGTTGCAAAACTACAACTCTCAGCAGTCACCGACAGCCAACGGGCATGCTGGGAGTTGTAGTTATGCAACCAGCAGATGCACCACTACAACTCCCAGCATGCACTTTAGCTGTTTGTGCAAGCTGGGAGTTGTAGTTAGACAACAGCTGAAGGTACACTTTTCCATAGAAAGAATGTGCCTCCAGCTGTTGCAAAACTACAAGTCCCAGCATGCCCATAAGGGCATGCTGGGAGTTGTGGTGGTCTGCCTCCTGCTGTTGCATAACTACAGCTCCCAGCATGCCCTTTTTGCATGCTGGGAGCTGTTGCTAAGCAACAGCAGGAGGCTGTCACTCACCTCCAACGATCCAGACGCTGCAGGTCAGTCCCGCCGCCGCAGCTGCTCCTGGGGCCCCGATCCCAACAGGGGCGCCGGGGATCGGGGTCCCCAGCACCCGGGGTGCACGTCCCGCACCCGCTCACGTCCTCCAGAAGAGGGGCGGAGCGGGTGCGGGAGTGACACCCGCAGCAGGCGCCCTGATTGGTCGGCCGGTAATCCGGCCGACGAATCAGGGCGATCGTGAGGTGGCACCAGTCTCTGACGGCCCCGAACAGCCAGAAATTCCGGGTCACTGGAGACCCGATTGACCCGGAATCGCCGCAGATCGCTGGACTGAATTGTCCAGCGATCTGCGGCGATCGCCGACATGGGGGGACATAATGACCCCCCTGGGCGATATGCCGGGATGCCTGCTGAACGATTTCAGCAGGCATCCGGCTCCGGTCCCCAACCGGCTAGCGGTGGGGGCCGTAATTCCCACGGGCGTATGGATACGCCCTCGGTCCTTAAGGACTCGGGATGCAGGGCGTATCCATACGCCCTATGTCCTGAAGAGGTTAAACATTCGGCCATTGGGAACTTTTTCTGTTACCGTGTAAACAATGGGTTAAAAAAGGAGTACGGCGGGATATGAAAAAGTAGTGTCAGATCATGGCCTCCTGAAGGGTGTGGCATGTTGACCAGTGCATGAAGAGAGATGAAGCGCTGTACTCTGGTACCTCAAGCTCTCCCATTGAGCTGCATTAAGAGGGCTTGTTGGCCACATCTTTATGCGGTGGTCGACATGGCCCCTTACATGCAGAGAGTTGGGGTGCCGTGTGAAAGATCAAGAGGGATCCTAGCGGTCAGACACCCTGTGATCTGACACTTATCACCTATCCTTAGCATAGGGAATATATTTCTATATCCCGGAGTACACCTTTAACCACCTATGGCTGCATGTATACTTCAAAAGGGTTTTTCAGGGATTTTCCATTAATGTTATTTTATAAAGATGGGCCATTAATATGAGATCAGTGGGGGTCTTGCCGGCAGGAAGCTTACCAAACACAGTAATGATCTATCTGAAGGATAGTTTCTACAGAAATTACCAAAAATGAGAATGGACACAGCACAAGGGAGAACAAAAACCTCCATTCATTTTTTAGAATAGGGTTTTTAATAGACATAAACCCCCCCCCCCCCCAAAAGTTAGAGGTGCTCAAATATAAACATTTTAGTAAATAATACAGACCTGATGTCATGCAGACAATAGCAACCAGATCACCACAAACTTTCTGAGCTAGGCTGGATACTGCATGCAGTAATGTGGCTGGTATGGTCTGTCCTACTTTGTATACTTGTGTGCATGAGAATTCATAGATTCCCTTTAAAAGATATTACACATCTGCCTGGCAAAGTAAAATGCCACAGAAAAATATAAAATAACTCCTGTAGACATGAAAAATTTGTTGCCCCATTAAACGTAACTCCCGCCACCTATCTTCCATACCTCTCTCCTACATAAAAGTACCATGGTGTGAATTCAAGATAATGTTTCTCCATTATTTTCTATCTTTCGTGAATTATTGCTACACGTCTGTGATACAATGTATTTGAAGCACTGCCGGGCCAGGAAATATTTTACAGCCTGCAAGGATAAAACAAAACCTGCCCTATTCCCCTTTTTTATCCTTGTTGAGCCTGGTGATGCTGCACTCTAGTACATAGATGGCCATGTGTTTATATGTCTGCTATGTAATACATTTCACTTGCAACAAATGCATTCTAAATTGCAATTTTATGGTGTGACAAACACTTTGTGACCATTTTTAATGCATGTGGAAACATTAAAAGGGTCTTCTCAACATGCAAAAGTATAACAAGCTGATCGATGGGGGACTGGACTCTGGTACCCCCATCATAAGAACAAAGGAAACCTATTCTAACAAATTAATGGAGCACACTGCGTGTGGATAGATCATTTTGAGAGCTGGGGAACACCTCTTTCAGATATTTTAGGAAAGGTGCAAAAGCATCTTTAAAATCAGGTCTTACCATTGGTACTATTTACATTAACAGCATATGTTCAGTTTGGGTTCAATTACCGATTAAAACTGTGCAATTGATACTTTGCTTCCATTAGGTCCCAAGAGCGGATGAAAATACCAGCATGGTATCTCTGCCAGATAAGCACAGAAACCGTCACATTTCCCAACAGTATACATGCAGGGGAGTTTTTCAAGAGATAATGAGCTACTTTCGCCAAGTACAATGTAAAATTTATGTGTTATTCTGTCTCCATGTACGTGTACACTGAATGCACTTGGCATTAAAAGAAACTTTGCAACCACCACCCAAAGGCTTCAGCATAGGGTCTTAAATTATTCAAAGAAAACCAGACACGCACAAGATGTTTTCGAACAGATTATATTGTGTGAATACATAACAGTACCAGAACATTAGCTTCCAATCATTGAGTTACAAGAATATAGCTTACTCCTGTTAACCCCATCACTGTTAAAAATGACATGCATTGATGATCTGTTTCTGCAAGCCTTTAGAGGCAGATTTAGGATCTAGCTAACCAGCAAACATGGGAATGTAAGAATGTATATCAAAAGGGACTCAGCCTTTGCAGATCATCCATTCTAACTAAATATCTTATGATATTCTCAAAGAAGGTTTCAAAACTTGGATATTTGAGTCTACAATTAAATGAACTGTATCTTTACAAAATCTGATTACCATGGTGAGGGCGGAGCACCCCAAGCAAGACTGGTTGCTCGAGATGGCCTGCTTAACCACCTCTTTTAGGCTGCATTCACATCTGTTTTACACTACAGGTGCCGGATCCGACTGGGGGAGGGGCAAACCGGGCGCTCCCATACCCCAGCCAGACCAGCGCAAAACTCCATTTACTTTAATGAGCCAACCGGAGTCAGACGGAAACTCCGGTCGGGTCATTTTTGACCCGTATCCAGTTTAGTGACCGGACCTAAAACCGTAGTATACTACGGCTTTAGGTCCAGTCACAAAACTGGATACGGGTCAAAAATGAGCCGACCGGAAGTCACCGTTTGACTCCGGTCGGCTCATTAAAGTAAACAGAGTTTAGCGCTGGTCCAGCTGGGGTATGGGAGATCCCGGTTTGCCCCTCCCCCAGCTGGATCCGGCACCCATAGTGTAAAACGGAGATGTGAATGCAGACTTAGAAAGGTGCATATCCATAGGAATCAGTCTCTCTGCGCTGTGTAAATGGATCTGTACTGTGGTGACAAAGCAAACTAGCAGCAGTCTGAATGCTATTACCCCATCCCTGCAATTTTATTTATTTATTTATTTATTTTTTAAATCAATGGAACAAAATCCAAACAATGGTTGACCCACGTATTTTTTCATTTTTATAGGGCAGGCTAGTAGTAAAATTTTGAGTCAAAATAAGAAGTTGGAAAATAAGTATAATCGGACCTAAAATATAAATCCGCATAGCCAATGGTCAAGTGTATCTTAACACCCAGGACAAAACATTACATTATACAACACAGTACAGTACACAAATGTATCTATTGTACAATTTATGGTAAGAATTTTGGGTTACAAAAAGAAAAAGATATTTACCGTTTCAATATTTATTACATACAAAACACTGGCAAAATAAAATACAGTTTAAAATCTTTCAGGTTAGGAGTGTATACAATGATATGAAGTAGTTAATAGTCACATTAAACGCAAGTTATCGGTGTCAGATGATTCATTAAAGAGGAAGGTCCTCAAATTATCTTCAGATGTCATGAAAAAGAAAATTGGAAATTACACTGTTGTGGGTGGGGGTGTCTATGGGTTAGAAACCTATATAGGAATAAGTGGGGTCTCATGCTCTGTCAGAAGATAACTAGAGGTGGAGCTCCATCTTTAAAACAGAAATTGGGTAAAATGTGAATATTTGGTCATACCCATGTAACATTACAGCATTAGCCAAATGGGGTAGCATTTCCTACACTGCCTTCTGGGTAAAAGCTCTTTAAAACGGACCGAATATTAGGTGAATGTTAGTCGGATAGTTAGCCCATGTAAAAGTGGCAGCTATCTACCAACGAAATGATCTTTTGTATAGCCAATAAAATCATAGCTATCGGCTGTAAGTTGCCCTGTGAAAACAGGTGATGTGCAGCTGATAAGGTTATCGAAAGAGCACACGACTAATTGGCCATTGTGAAGGCTAGGTAATGGAGTACAGATCAGTGGTCAATTTTTGTCTCCTGTCGGCCTGTACTTGTATCACTGCTACTTGGCTGTGCTGGCCAATGCAGGTTTTAAGTGTGGCCTAGAAATAACAAAATGAGGGATATTCAGAATGATGGAAAGTAACTTTATTTTTAGGAAATACTGCAATATATGGGTGTGGCCTTACTTTTTTTTTTTTTACTGATCCCAAACTCAGACATATATAACAAAATGTTTAATAATGCGTAGATTGTCACATTATAAATTGCAGTTATAGTCTTACCAGATTGTCACATAAGCTTTATCTTTTGAAAGGCCGAGTCCCCAATGTAAATGTTATAATACACTCAAGTGAGTATGCAGAATCCAGAGCAAAGAGAACATCAGTTGCATGGAGTGTAGAGTAATGTCACCTGATTCTAAAGTACTCAAAAGTTTGCAATTCACTGTATTTTTGGTAGACGTTACAGTCAAACAGGAAGTGTAGCACATTTTAAATTCCATTTCTAAAGCAGTCTACAGTTTTATGGTAGATGCCTAGAAAACTGCTCATTTTGAAGGTCATAGCTTACATTTGCAGATCTCACGCAACCCACTGAGCCAGTCATAAAACAGCTCCACTTCTGCCAGAAGCCATATAAATTCATTGTAGCAGCACATATTACCTTAGCCACCTCATCCAAAAAAAGGTGTAATATAAAAGGCATCAGGGCAAGTGGCTACATACTCATCTCGGCTATTTATCACCATTCCCAACATTCTGCTGAGGACATAAAAAAAGCCTTTGTCCTTTGCCATCTCTAAACAATTTATGTGTATTCATTTCATGGAAGATTAACCATTAAAGAGCTATTTCAAAGCTTAGTGTTGAGGCAGTAAGATTGAAATACATTTATATCTACAGTTCACCAACACAGATCTGCATTAAGGATGCTTTCATAAAATGTCATTTCATAGTAGGATAACCAATTAACATAATATAACAGTTTTGGCATATAAAAAAAAAAAAAAAACACAAACAGAAACAATGATCCAACAAACAGGTATGTGCAATGTGTACAAAAATATCTTATCGCAAGTATATTTACATATATAACAATAAGCCTTGAAGCCTATAATCTTTGGTTGCCATGTATGGAAAATTATTCAACGAGGAGTGGAATTTTAGTGCACGGATGAAAAAATCATTGTAGTGTTGAAATAAACCTAGAGATATGTGTTTGAAAATAAATAGTGATGTTATTTAATAGTCTTACATTTTCCGTGTATACAGCTTCTGAGCAGATCTGTGTCGCCATAGTTACTACAAACAAACCTTGAATGGAGTCAGCTTATCCTGCTGTGTTACTAAACCTCCTATTTGCCCGCTTTACTTTCTAACGTTCAAACAGGAGAAGTTTAGGCAGAAGAAAAATAAGGCTAGGTTCACATATCTGGCTCAAAGAACCCAGCCTAAGGGTATGTTCACATGAGCGGATAACCTGCAGAATTTCCGCAGCGGATTTTGCTACCATTGACTTCAATGGGCCAGAAGACAATTCTGCAAATCTACCTCTATAGTGGATTTTCTGCTGACCCATTGAAGTCAATGGTAGCAAGATCTGCTGTGGATTTTCCGCAGGTAATCCACCTGTGTGAACGTAACCTAAAACTGACCACAACTCAAGCACTTTGTCATTAGTTGTTTAGTATGTGGCGGTCAATAACTGTGCAGACTGGACATAGGAATGTAGCAAGATGGGTTTCTGTGTCCAAACATCCAGCATCCAAATTCAGGCGCTAGATAAATGCGAACAGTCCCATTCAAATGAATAGAATCATTTCTACAATCAGTTTTCCTCTGGTGCCGGTAGAAAAGCCAACAGATGTGTGTGAAGAGGGCCTAAAACTGCAAGATCAGACTACACAAGGCTTGTTTGTAGTCTGGAACCAAGGGAACAGAACATAAAAAGGGTCTAGCTGGTCAAATTCGACTATTATACTGCACAATGCCTTAGTTGGTAATGCTTTATTTCCACTTTAACTTAAAAAGTGCCCACATTTCTACTTCTATAGGCAAAGTAGTCTCAAAGGTGAATTTCAATGAACAGATGTCAAATGTGGATGTAAAAGTGTTAGGGTTAAAAAAAAAACCTTAACTAAGGATGTAAACCATGGATACTAAAATAATCATAAACAATGAGTCAACCTATATAGAATAATGGGTCTGTGCAAGAACAGAACATAAACATGCATAAAAATATTGTCATATGTGGGGTACAGTAAGCATATTTAAAATATATGCAAATATAGAGCAATTCATATCAGAGGATGCCAAAAGTCACATACAAAACATTCAATAGGTGCCTTTCATTAAGCCTAGCAGTACTGTTAAAAGTCATTGACTCACTTTAAATGGTGCAAGGATTGCATCTATATGTGCATCTGTATAAGGATTTATGGTAAAGCAGCAAAGAAAATATTGTTGTGCAATTATTCAGTGTGCAGAATACATGGATTATTATTAACTAGTAAGGAAACATCTACTCAAGGGCTGTCCAATACAATTGGTATAGAACTAAAAACAATATGACCACCATGATCACCATACACTTCTAGAAAGCATTTAGGAGGCTATTGCCTTTGAAAAACTTTCACTACACCAAAGCACCTTAAAAAGATAAAACAAACTTTTCAATCAGTCTTTACTAAAGATTCTGTAGCATTTTGTGTACACAGCTCCTTCGTAGACCTATGTGTATCCATGGTCACGGAACACAAATACTGCATTGTCTGATGTTGCAGTTACACCTTTACATGAAGCCAGTTTCTCTCGCAGGAAAGATAGATGGGAGTATAACTTCTTTTAGATTATACAAATATGTATCTAAGTAGAAACATACATCTGCAGAGCAGGAAACGCCAAGATATTTTTAATTAAGACTGTTTAAAAAAGTTGCATAATTTTTTTTCTTTTTAAGATGCACCGAAGCACAAAAAAAAAAAATGGGTTGCCGTGTACATACCCTTTAAAGAAGTTTCCAACTTGAGAAAAGACTTTATATTTTTCTATACTTAACCCAAAGGAGCACTGAATCTAGAAAGGAAAAAGCCACTAGTATCATTCCTATGAGTGTATATCAATTTTTAAAAAGTGGAAATATGTGACATACAATGGGACAACAGCGGTGAAGATTCTTTTCTTAACTTCTCAGTAATCTTACAGATCATCATTACAACCCGCCTCTCCAAAGCCATTGATTCCATTCAAATGGTGCATGTTATATTACGTAAGTGTGCATTAACTTTAGAGTACTGCCTTCTTAACACCTTTAGGCCAAGTTTCCACTTGTCTTTTTTCTGGCAGTTTCTGGAATACTGCCACTGCAGTTTTTGAGCCAAAGCCAGAAGTGTATTCAAAAGGAATGGGGAATATAAAGGAAGGACTTACACTTCTCCCATATGGATCCACTTCTGACTTTGGCTCAAAAACTGCAGTGGCAGTATTCCAAAAACTGCCAGAAAAAAAACCAAGTGGAAACTTAGCCTAAGGATGCAGCAATATTTACATTTTGCATCTTATTTCCTCGACACCTTTCAATTTTCCACCTAAAGGGCCATATGAGCTCTTGTTTTATGCAGGACCTGTTGTAACTTGTAAACAAATAAAAGCTAAAATTATTTGAAGAAAAAAAACTGAAAAACCCTGCTCTTTTGCTAGTTTTCTAGGGTTTCGTTTCTACGCAGTGTATGGTAAAAACTACCTGTTATGTTTATTATGTATGTAATTCCAATTGCAAAATCTAATTTACATAGATTGTTTTATTTTACTACTATAACATTTAGGAAAATTGGTATGCTTAAAATGACCCTATTCTGACCCCTATAACTTTGTTTCCCCCCCCCCCCCCTTTAATTTTAGTGCAGTGATCTGTAGTGTTTATTTCTGTACCATTTTTTATTTTGATGGGACTTTTCAATTGCTTATTTCTGATATATGAAGTGACCAAAAAGAAAATTCTAGCGTTTGGAATTTTTTAATTTTACGTTTAGACTGTTCGCCAAGCGGGATCACAAACATTTTTAAAAGACAATTTTACATGTTGCAATTCCAAAACATGTTTAATTTTTTTTTGTTTACATGACTTAATTATAAAAAGGGGAAAAAGAAGGGGATATATATTTTAAGTTCCTCAAGCACTTGAGTTCAAGTTCCTTTAAGGAAATATTCATAGAAATCAGATTGCTTATACTATTCAGTGTTATGCAACGGCATAGCACTGATCAGTATTATCGGCGATCCACTTTAAATAGTTTTTTTGGAATGTTAGTGTAGGGACACACAAGTGATTAAAGACTCGAAGTGGGTTGCAAGCTTGTGTATTATGGCCAAAATATCAACTAGTACCTCATGTTTATCATATAGAGAATATTTTTTATAATGTGGTCTGGCCTTGTGATGCTGGGGGAGCCCGGGGTGACAGTGCTTTGTGAGGTGCATATGTAAGAAGCTGGGCAGTCCTCCCAATTGAATAGTATGGGCGACACTAATAGATTGTAAGCCAGCATGGTGCACTACACTTTCATGTAACTGGCACTGTCTGTATGCCTTATCTGTGTACAGCTATACCAAGCATCTACCCCACTCATGAATAGTAGGCATGTGAGTGGTTGTTCAGTATTTTGCACCTGTACAACCTCCCCCATATAGCATTGTTGTTGAGCTGCATCATGGTTGGGATTTTTGCCCCTTCGTCTATTATTTTATCTTCTGTAAATAAAAATGATTTCAAGAGAGTGATACAGAGGTGAATAAGAAACCTCTGACCGTCATCTTTACTCACCAGACCCCCGTCATTGCTCAGATAAGTGCCCCCCGACCCCAGACTATCACGGATGTCTGGCATGAGTGGTGAGTCTTGACTGCTGATAGCAGCAGTAATTCACTGACCTTAAAGCAAGCTCAGCTCCTGAGCAAGCTTCAAAGTCCCTTAGCGCAAGCAGGGAGTAATTGTACTCCCCTGTACCAACTAAGGGAAAACTAAACCTGGTTCTGAATGATAAGATTCCATTAACATGCCATTCAAGATTGTGAGAAGGGCAGAGGGAACTGGATGGAAGAGTTCCCAAAAAGGGAAAAACAAATTATATATAAATAATGTTTTGAAGAATTAATGAAATGGTTGAGCATCCCTAAAGGGATATTATGGCACCAATGATTAACATCTTTCTATGGTTTAAAATGGTTCAGTGTATTGACTCAATGTACTGCATGTTATAGTCCGCTATGGGGGCTATAACATTGCAAAAAAAATTTGTATGATTTAACCCCTTCCCTAATAAAAGTTTGAATCCCCCCCACCCTTTTCCCATAAAAAAAAAATGTAAATAAAAATAAAAATCATGTGGTATATATAATTAATTAAATCGCATGGTCAATGGCGTACGTGCAAAAAATGAATAAAAAGCGATCAAAAAGTCCCATCAAAACAAAAATGGTACCGATAAAAACTTCAGATCACGGCAGCTAAAATTAGCCCTCATACCGGCCTGTACATGGAAAAATAAAAAAGTTATAGGGGTCAGAATTTTCCTGCATGTAGTTATGATTTTTTTCAGAAGTAATACAAAATCAACCTATATAAGTAGGGTATCATTTTAAAGGGGTTATCCACCATAAGGTGATTTTAGTACATACCTGGCAGACAGTAATGGGCATGCTTAGGAAGGATCTGCGCTTGTCTTGGGGCTAAATGGCTATGTTGTGAGATTACCATAACACTGTGGCTAGCTGTTTGTGAACTGGTATTTCCTGTTTCAGTTTTCTTTTTTTTTTTTTACTACAAATCCCCTAATTCCATTTTCCTGCCTTCCACACATCAGCCACCCCACCCTTTGAAACATAAATGAGCTGCATCCATTCAAAAGACCTGTGGTTTTGAATCAGGGTGCCTACAGCTGTTGCATTAGTTGCAGATTGATCTCTTTCCCACCAAGCGATTGCTCCACCCATTGAGGCAGACAGGCTCCCTGGCATCAGCTGACTAGTGAGTCAGGTCTCGGCCGCATTGCAAGCTGGGAAAAATCTGAGACAACAGTCATTTTGTATGCTGTTAAAAATAAATATTGGGGTGAAAATCACAGAATTGTGAGAAAACAGTCACAAACAGGTACAGACACTATTATTAACTACACTAACTTTACAGCCCCTGTAGCATAGTCAAATAAAAAATATTCCTGGAATACCCCTTTAATTGTATGAACCTACGGAATAAAGAGGTAATTTTTACCGAAAAATTTACTGCGTAGAAACAGAAGGCCCCAAAATTTACATAATGGTGCCTTTTCTTCCATTTTGTCGCACAATGATTTTTTTTCCCGTTTGTAGTAGATTTTTGGGTAAAATGACTGATGTCATTACAAATTAGAATAGGTGGTGCAAAAAAAAGCCATCATGTTTAGATGGATGTTTAGATGCAACATTGAAAAGGTTATTATTTTTAAAGAGTAAGGAAGAAGAAACGGAAAAATGCTTTGTCCTTAAGGGGTTAAAGGGATACTCCACTGTAAAACATTTTTTTAATGAACTGGTGCCAGAAAGGTAAACAGATTTGTAAATTACTTCTATTTAACCCCTTAAGGACGCAGGACGTAAATGTACGTCCTGGTGAGGTGGTACTTAACGCACCAGGACGTACATTTACGTCCTAAGCATAACCGCGGGCATCGGAGCGATGCCCGTGTCATGCGCGGCTGATCCCGGCCAGGGACCCGCCGGCAATGGCGGACGCCCGCGATCTCGCGGGCGTCCGCCATTAACCCCTCAGGTGCCGGGATCAATACAGATCCCGGCATCTGCGGGAGTTCGCGATTTAAATGAACGATCGGATCGCCCGCAGCGCTGCTGCGGGGATCCGATCATTCATAACGCCGCACGGAGGTCCCCTCTCCTTCCTCCGTGCGGCTCCTGCTCTGGTCTGTGATCGAGCAGACCAGAGCAGGAGATGACCGATAATACTGATCTGTTCTATGTCCTATACATAGAACAGATCAGTTTTAGCAATCATGGTATTGCTATGAATAGTCCCCTATGGGGACTATTCAAGTGTAAAAAAAAATGTAAAAAAATGTAAAAGTAAAAGTAAAAAAAAAGTGAAAAATCCCCTCCCCCAATAAAAAAGTAAAACGTCCGTTTTTTCCTATTTTACCCCCAAAAAGCGTAAAAAACATTTTTTATAGACATATTTGGTATCGCCGCGTGCGTAAATGTCCGAACTATTAAAATAAAATGTTAATGATCCCGTACGGTGAACGGCGTGAACGAAAAAAAATAAAAAATGTCCAAAATTCCTACTTTTTTAATACATTTTATTTAAAAAAAAATTATAAAAAGTGTATTAAAAGTTTTTTAAATGCAAATGTGGTATCAAAAAAAAGTACAGATCATGGCACAAAAAATGAGCCCCCATACCGCCACTTATACGGAAAAATAAAAAAGTTCATCAAATAAAAAAGAGGTCATCAAAATAAAGGGATTATAAACATACTAATTTGGTTAAAAAGTTTGTGATTTTTTTTAAGCGCAACAATAAAGTAAAAGTATATAATAATGGGTATCATTTTAATCGTATTGACCCTAAGAATAAAGAACACACGTCATTTTTACCATAAATTGTACGGCGTGAAAACAAAACCTTCCAAAATTAGCAAAATTGCGTTTTTCGTTTTAATTTCCCCACAAAAATAGTGTTTTCTGGTTGCGCCATACATTTTATGATATAATGAGTGATGTCATTACAAAGGACAACTGGTCACGCAAAAAACAAGCCCTCATACTAGTCTGTGGATGAAAATATAAAAGAGTTATGATTTTTAGAAGGCGAGGAGGAAAAAATGAAAACGTAAAAATTAAATTGTCTGAGTCCTTAAGGCCAAAATGGGCTGAGTCCTTAAGGGGTTAAAAATCTTAATCCTTCCAGTACTTCTCAGCTGCTGTATGTTCCAGGGGAAGTTATTTTCTTTTTGAATTTCCTTTCTGTCTGACCACAGTGCTCCCTGCTGTCTTCTCTGTCCATTTTAGGAACTGCCCAGAGTAGTAGCAAATCCCTATAGCAAACCTATCCTGCTCCGGACAGTTCCTAAAATGGACAGATGTGTCATCAGAGAGCATTGTGGTCAGACAGAAAGAAAACTCAAAAAGAAAAGAACTCCCTCTGTATACAGCAGCTGATAAGTACTGGGGAATTATCATTCACCTGTTGATTAAAAAAAATAATAATAATTATAATAATTTTCCAGGGGAGTACCCCTTGGAGGTTTGGTGTTCTAGGAGAAAATAACCAAATGTAAACCAATACAAGCATTATTTTAGTAGTTATGTGGAATCTGAATAATCTGCTTCTGGAATATATTACACATTGTTACATGTAATGGATGATTGCAATGCAGAAACTGAAAAAATCCCCTATTAGATTCATAATAAAAACAACAAAAATGACTATAAAGTATCAGGGAGACAATCTAAAAAGACGGCTAGACAAAATGACAGGCTGGGTGAGCATCACAGACATTACAGTTCAGCTGGAACAGAAGAAATTGTCTTAGAAAAAAAGATCGGGGACATTAACAAAATACATTCCGTCACAAAGGAATTATTTCTATTTCCCCTCAATTATGAATGCATACTTTCTTTGTAGTGGCACAAAAGGAAAGAATGTATGCTTGGATTGTTGCATAATAAAATCTGATCATGGTAATAAATGTCATGGACATTGTTAACATTACTGATTATAAATGCAATCCTTGGTCACGAAGCTACAGAATAATGCATCAATTTGATTCTCCACATGTAGGCGCTGCATGCAACTAATCTGTCAGGTTCATCATTCAGCTGATGCTAATAAAGCAATGGGTGAATGACTGCAATGGACTTTTTACCAAGTTTCCATAAAGGCCTAGAAAAATGTCTGATCTCTTGGGTGGTCTAAAAATATTAACCTATACAGTCTATAGGTTAGGCTTGGAATGTCTCTACTTACTTTCTGCTTCAACATTCACAGATGTAACTTTCTAGAGCCTTTATAATAAGCACAGTTATGTATTTCCAACTGTGCTACATGTATATGCGGATTTCTCAGTAATGGTGTGCAGGTACATGCTTGCATCTAAGCATAGTCACAAAATATTTGCAAACGTTATAAATGGATCCACCTGCAATAGTAACAATAGAACTTGGAAAAATGCTTATGCTCTTTAGTTTACTCAAATGTTAGGATGCCACATAACCATCCTGTTTCCATCAGTCTGTAGAAGTGCTCAAGTAAGGACCGGTCCAAGCTACATAGTGTTGCTCCTGCTGCAGTTTGATGCAGAGGATATTTGCATTGGTCCATTAATGTGTTTGTAAACAAACCCATTGTAGCACTTTTTGGCCACTGATTCAATTCTGAGGTAGTCAATACAAAGTCAGCTGACTTGCAGATTCCTTTGGTCTCATTAAGTTGTCTCCTTGTAATCATCAATATTAAGAGTCCTGCCCAGGTTGTAGTCCTGGTCATATGACCTTGTGCAAGGTCTCGGAAGGGGGCGCTCTTCTGCCTTGACTAAAGGAGCCCCTTCATTTAAGCTTTTCTCGTGGACTTGTATAGGATGGTGACAGAAGTGAGGTTGTGCTGTTGGAAGGTTGTCATCTTTCTTTAAACTCCAAGACTGACAGGGAAATGAATCTAAAAAGGTACAAACAAGTAAATTACAGGGTTTTATTAAACTGTATACAATTGTTCAGCTAAGTAGCAGCAATATTTTTTTTCTTAAGAACTCACTTCACAGCGAGTTAAAAAAAACTGCAGAGCAGTATTATATACACAAAACATTGACAATAGGTTCTTAGTGATCTTGGCTAACTCCTTTAACCCCTTAAGGACCAGGCCATTTTACACCTTAAGGACCAGAGCGTTTTTTGCAAATCTGACCACTGTCACTTTAAACATTAATAACTCTGGAATGCTTTTAGTTATCATTCTGATTCCGAGACTGTTTTTTCATGACATATTCTACTTTAACTTAGTGGTAAAATTTTGTGGTAACTTGCATCCTTTCTTGGTGAAAAATCCCCAAATTTGATGAAAAAAATGAAAATTTTGCATTTTTCTAACTTTGAAGCTCTCTGCTTGTAAGGAAAATGGATATTCAAAATATATTTTTATGGGGTTCACATATACAATATGTCTACATTATGTTTGCATCATAAAATTTATGAGTTTTTACTTTTGGAAGACACCAGAGGGCTTCAAAGTTCAGCAGCAATTTTGAAAATTTTCACAAAATTTTCAAACTCACTATTTTTCAGTGACCAGTTCAGTTTTGAAGTGGATTTGAAGGGTCTTCATATTAGAAATACCCCATAAATTACCCCATTATAAAAACTACATCCCCAAAGTATTCAAAATGACATTCAGTAAGTGTATTAACCCTTTAGGTGTTTCACAGGAATAGCAGCAAAGTGAAGAAGAAAATTCAAAATCTTCATTTTTTACACTCGCATGTTCTTGTAGACCCAACTTTTGAATTTTTGCAAGGGGTAAAAAGGAGAAAATTTTTACTTGTATTTGTAGCCCAATTTCTCTCAAGTAAGCACATACCTTTTAGGTCTATGTAAAGTGTTCGGTGGGCGCAGTAGAGGGCTCAGAAGGGAAGGAGTGACAAATTGTTTTTGGGGGGCATGTCACCTTTAGGAAGCCCCTATAGTGCCAGGACAGCAATAAAAAAAAAAAAAAATAAACACATGGCATACCATTTTGGAAACTAGGCCCCAGGGGGAACGTAACAAGGGGTAAGGTGAACCTTAATACCCCACAGGTGATTCACGACTTTTGCATTTGCTGTGGCGGTGATAGGACTCAGGACCCACGGACAGGCAGGGGGAGAGAAGCGGGTGGCAGCGGTGGTCTATGGCCCCGCAAAAGCCACTGCAGTGCATTGATTTTAAAGCGCCCGCTTTAAATCAATGATCTGAAGCGGTGTCGCGGTGGGATATATATCGGAATACCGGTATAAATTATCGGCTATCGGCCCTAACCTCCACAGATTATCGGCCCTAAAAAACGTTATCGGTCGATCCCTATGGAGTACCCCTTTAAAGAATCTTAATGCTACAATCTGCATCCAGTTAAAGTACATTTATAAAAAATTTAATTAATAAATAAATAAAAAAACAGGAATTGGGTGTGTACCCAGACCACAAAATATTTTCTTTTAGATCCATGCAATGTCAAATAATCTAACTGCATTTCAACACACCATAAAGACAAAGATATCAATTTTATTTACTGAACCCAAAAGGAGCTCATTTTCATCTACTTCATGAATGATGGACCTTTAGGGACACTGAGCAATTAAGGATACACAGCTGGAGCAGTCATATCAGTATAAAGAATATAGTGCCATTGTATTGAATGATAGCAAGAATGTGGAAAAATGATGTGTCTGCCCAAGTGATGATATTTACAAGCACAGATGTCACCAGAGTTATGTTGCTTACCACAGATGGGTTTTGCACAGTCCTTTCTGTCGTAGCTGGGTAGGAATGCAGACATGTCAGCAGCAGATGTGGTCATGTCATGTGAATGGTGTGGAAAAGTATCTTTCGGAATCGGGGCTATTATGCTGGACAATGTGTGGTCCATTGGGTCCTCCTCTGTAATGTATGTGTATGGACAGAACTCCCTGGTTCTTGAGTAGATGTTGGCATTGTCATAACAGTCAGAACAGATCATAAGCTGACCAGCACCTAAAAATGTAACAAAGCGGTGTCACTGCCTTATCAAGAAATCACATTTCCCGTTTATAGCACAAATAGATGAGACGGACAGCACAATGGGGGAAATGTATGAAAACCTGTCAGGAGGAAAAGTTTCTGAGTTGCCCATAACAACCAATCAGATAGCTTCTTTCATTTTTGAAAAGGCCTCTGAAAAATGAAAGAAGCAATCTGATTGGTTGCTATGGGCAACTCAAACTTTCTCTGGACAGGCTTTGATAAATCTCCCCCATAGTTATTACACAGTGGACAATGCCGTCAAGTCTAAAGTTTTGCATTGCAATGAAGGGATAATTTATTAAAATCTTTTTCTAACAAGAAAACGGAAAAATAATAATGTACATGAAATGTTGCTTGTCTCATTGTCTTAATTTCTCTACATTAAGTTTATAGTCTGGGGATAACCATGTATAATTACATCCCATGACTGTAGCAAGGTTTATTAAAAGACAATCATGTGGTAGCCATGATCATGTGACGACATTGTGAATGCTCTGTCACCGCATCCCAAGGTAAACACCAGAGACCAGAAGCAGGATGACCGTAAAAGATTTATAGGCAACAATGCACCTATCTTTAACAACAAACAGAATTAACATCAAATACTGCAGATACATATATATTTAATCTACACACAGAACATACAAGGAGTAGTAGTATACAATAAAGTTTCTTACCTGGAACAGGAAGGCTGTCCCTTCTGTCTACTGGATGTAAGCCATTACTGCGACCATATAATTGCTGTATTCTACCATTTTGGAGATTAGAAGCATACTGCGAATTTAGGATTTCTGCATCTGCCTCACTACCGGTATCAACGTACAATCCTTATGGAAAACAATATATATAAGAGCACAGGTTTAAAACATACAGCAATAATACTTGCCCTTCAACTTATGACTTTTTAGTAACTAGAATTGTATTTTCAACAATATGAACATCATCTGATCACTGTAAAAATGTACATTTCATATCCATGTCAAAGATATTCTGAACAAACTGCAAACTGCACATATTATAGATAAAGTCTAATACTCTCTATAGACACACCATTAACTGGACTGAAGAATTCAGTCATAATAGAATGTATTTAGTCTTCACCTAGGTAATACTGTCGGCATATATGTTCTCTGCCAACCCAGACCAAGCAGGAGACAAAATATGACATGGGGGTGAATTCAATCAGTCTGTGAAAACTCTTTTTACCCCCATACCACTGGGCTTGCAGTACATCCTACACATTTACCAAAGATTTTATAATAAACCAAAAATAAGGCCACAATGGTATACACTACTGATAAACAGTGTCTCTAGTGTCATACATAACCACTAGTAATAACACAAGAGATAACACTGAGACAGAAAGTTAGGAAAAAGTATATAAGCTTTATAAATGATAATAATTAAAATCAGAATAAAATGGAACACCAGCAGACAGACTACTCCGGCATATGAACAAGGGCCAAAGAAAAAATGGGACTACAATACATAGACAAAACCTGTTGTATACATTCATAAAGAAGCATAGCTGTATAAAATCATACTAGCAAAGATATACCTATATATGTAAACGTATACACCCAAAGGTAATTATACTATTGCACAATGCCCATATACACATAACCGCAAAGCAGATGATTAGGTTTGCAGTTATGGTAGTGAGAAAATGGGTATAAAAGAAAAGAGGCCCCAGGAAACGGGATTAAACTGTTACACTAGTACCCAGTAATCACCTCAGTCCTGTGATACAGCTCCCAATTCTAAGCACCCATCACAAATGCATACTGCGGACATCTTACCCTCGTTCAGAACGCCACCCCAACAACGTTGTTTGGCCACCCCAACAATGTTACCTTTGGGTGTATACGTTTACATATATAGGTATATCTTTGCTAGTATGATTTTATACAGCTATGCTTCTTTATGTATGTATACAACAGGTTTTGTCTATGTATTGTAGTCCCATTTTTTCTTTGGCCCTTGTTCATATGCCGGAGTAGTCTGTCTGCTGGTGTTCCATTTTATTCTGATTTTAATTATTGTTATCACTAATAAACCTTATATACTTTTTTGTAACTGTCTCAGTGTTATCTCTTGTGTTACATTTACCAAATAGTTGCATGTTCAACCGCAATAGCAAAGTAGCCTAAAGGGGACATTTATTTATAAATCAACTGGTGCCAGAAAGTTAAACAGATTTGCAAATTACTTCTATTTAAAAATCTTAATCCTTCCGGTACTTATCAGTACTTTTCTTTTTGAATTTTCTTTCTGCCTGACCTCAGTGCTCTCTGCTGACCCCTCTTTCCATTTTAGGAACTGTCCAGAGTAAGAGCAAATCCCCATAGTAAACCTCTCCTGCTCTGGACAGTTCCTAAAATGGACAGAGGTGTCAGCAGAGAGCACCGTGGCCGGACAGAAAAGAAATTCAAAAAGAAAAGAACTTCCTCTGGAACATACAGAAGCTGAAGGGTTAAGATTTTTAAATAGAAGTAATTTACAAATCTGTTTAACTTTCTGGCACCAGTTGATTAAAAAATAAATAAAATAAAATTCCAGGGGAGTACCCCTTTAAATGTAGGGAAGTTTCAAAGTGTGGTCCGGGCCGGTGTGAGGCTGCGGAAAAATCATAGTTAAAAAAAATAAATAAATTTATGAATTTTTTTTTACAAAGTCATAGTTAATAAATCCCTGCCCACTGCAAGAGCTAACCATGACATACTACATTAAGGTTGTTTTATTTAATGAGTCTCAATGTATTGCACAAAAAAAAGTGTAAAACTATTGAAAAATTACATCCCCCCCCCAATAGTGCTTATGCCCTATGGACAAAAATTAAAATACAGCACCAGTTCATATGATTGGGACTGAGTTGCAATATCAGACAACTCACTGTTCGCGGGGAATCTCTTTCAGTACATTCCAGTTATAACTAGAGTTCTAACAGGAGGGACAGTTGTCACTAAGCACCAGGATGTTTACAGAATCAGGGACCAAAATGTTTTTTTGCTCGTTTTTTTTTTTTTGCTGTAAACAGCAGCATTCCAATCTGAAATAAAACCAAATGCGTTTCACTGGAAATTGCGTTTACACATTTAACCTGACAAAACCAAAGCAAACATTTAGTTTTATTATGTGAAAATGAAGCAGTTTTCTGGATCCCATGTACTTACCATCTGTTCCCTTATGAACACAGCCACTGGCAGGAGGCATGAGTTGCTGATGGCTGCCAGCCTCAGAGTTACTATATCCTTCTGGTGGTTCAGACAGGGTTCCTTGTGAAGACAGGTAGCTGGGGATGTCAGCAGGTAGATTCAGGTCTTCTACATAGAGAAAATTTAAGAGAGTGCATAAAAGCAGAATGACAGTAACACTTTCACACTAGGAAAGGTTAAAAATAATTCCATTTGTATAAACCACTATGCAATATACCAGGCTATGAGGGAATAGATGGAAACCAATCAATCACAGTTCAGCTTTCACTTTATCAGAGCTCGTTAGCTGAGCTGTGATTGGTTGCTGAGGTAAAATCAATCTATTTTTTTTCTCACACAGTTTGATAAATCTGGGCCATAATTCTGACAGCTGTTGACTACCAGACTCCCCCACCCCTGAAAACACGGGCATAAACAATAAGAATAAGCTGCTGCCAGACTCCCTGTCTTGTTAAAAGTGAGCGTTCGGGCCAGACTGAGGTCCTGGGCACTCAGGATCCGGTTTTCATTAAGATCACTCGGTATGTTTCCCGCAGCAGCCTTTCCTCAACCCTGATCAATCTCCTTGTTCCAGATGCTCAAAAAACAACCCACAACATAATGCTGCCACCACCATGGTTCACTGTGTGAATGGTATTGAGCAAACTTATTTCACTTAAGAATTAGTGATGCCACTGTGCTCGTTTCGTAACTTTAAAAAAAAATGTTGTACCCTTCTCCAGTTCTAGGCTTCCACTCTGAGCTCTACAGGCGGTTCTTTCTCCTCATGGCTTAGTTTTTGCTCTGTTATGCATTGTCAGCTTTGAGACCTTATCTAGATAAGTCCAAGCAACTGAGTTTACTACGGATGACGTAACATTTTAAAGATAATCAAGACAAAAGGGAGGCCCCTCACAGATACATATCAAGTGTTATGACAAAGGGTCTGAATACTTATGTCTATGGAAATGTCATAGTTTTACCTTTTTAAAACAATTTGCAAAGATTTCTGAAATTATATTACTGTGTTATTATTGGGTATTGAGAACAGAATGGTGAAGATAAACTTAAATTCATTTCTATTCACTTTGATGGCCACAACACAGTAAGTCAGCACTTAAAGGACAACTCCCATGAGACTACAGAGATACAATAGAGGTGTGGTGAACTATAACCCCCATGAGACTACATTGGCAGCATGCTGGTGTTATACCACAGACTAAAGACTCCTGAATGACACATGCTGGGAGTTGTAGTCCCTTTTGCCTTTTGTGTGTGTATGCCAGTGTATCCCAACCAGGGCTGAGTTATATTAGTGTGCTGTGTGTGTATATGTGTGTATATGTGTGTATATATATATATATATATATATATATATATATATATATATATATATACATACACACACACAGCCTGTGCAGAGTTATACACAGCACATTAATATAACTCAGCCCTGGTTGGGATACACTGGCATACACAAAAAAGAGACTACAACTCCCAGCATGCGTCATTCAGGAGTCTTCAGTCTGTGGTATAAAACCAGCATGCTGCCTCTGTAGTCTCATGGGGGTTATAGTTCACCAACACCTCTATTGTATCTTAGTAGTCTCCTGGGAGTTGTAGTTCACCAAAACCTATATTGTATCTCAGTAGTCTCCTGGGAGTTGTAGTTCACCAACACCTATATTGTATCTCTGTAGTCTCCAGGGAGTTGTAGTTCATCAACACCTCTATGGTATCTCATTAGTCTCCTGAGAGTTGTAGTTCACCAACACCTATATTGTATCTCAGTAGTCTCCTGGGAGTTGTAGTTCACCAACATCTATATTGTATCTCAGTAGTCTCCTGGGAGTTGTAGTTCACCAACACCTCTATTGTATCTCAGTAGTCTCCTGGGAGTTGTAGTTCACCAAAACCTATATTGTATCTCAGTAGTCTCCTGGGAGTTGTAGTTCACCAACACCTCTATTGTATCTCTGTAGTCTCCTGGGAGTTGTAGTTCACCAACACCTCTATTGTATCTTAGTAGTCTCCTGGGAGTTGTAGTTCACCGACACCTATATTGTATCTTAGTAGTCTACTGGGAGTTGTAGTTCACCAATACCTATATTGTATCTTAGTAGTGTCCTGGGAGTTGTAGTACACCAACACCTCTATTGTATCTCAGTAGTCTCCTGGGAGTTGTAGTTCACCAACACCTCTATTGTATCTCAGTAGCCTCCTGGGAGTTGTAGTTCACCAACACCTATATTGTATCTCAGTCTCCTGGGGGTTGTAGTCCATACACCAGTGTTTCCCAACCAGGGTGCCACCAGATGTTGCAAAACTACTACTCCCAGCATTCCCTGGTTAGGTAACACTGGCATACACACACATAACAGGGACTACAACTCCCAGCATGTGTCATTCAGGAGTCTCCCCCCTCACACATAGAAATCATCCCCAGTATGATATTTATTCCCCTGCAGTCTGTGTCTCCTTCACACACAGAAATCCTCAGCCCCCTGCAGTGAAGTCCACATTTGGGCCCTAATTTGCTAGCGCTGCAGTTGTCCTTTAAACACAGAACTTTTACTTGACAGCTCTATAAACGGCCCTGTATAAAGTGGTTACCATAATTACTTTGTTAGAGTTTTCTTTTATACATAAAGCTCTGTTTATGGATAGAATAATTCAGTATTCTCTATTTTTAGCAAACAATAAAACCCGTATAATCATTCCCATCCCATGACCTAGAAGAAAGTCCTCAGAGGGAATCGCTCGTGCATTTGTGCTGCTATGAATTGAACATATTAGACTAAAAAGATCCCACAAGAGTTATGCGCAAAGAAGATGAAAGGGCAGAACTTTGAAAATCGTGAGTATCTGGATTCTGTTCTTCAAGATAATAATGTTTTTGAGTATTCCCAAGTCTTGTTTGGTACTGTGCTTTGTGGTTAGCTGTACAATTCAATTCATCACCATCAGCTTTTCAGTGTTCATAATTTATAGGGGTAAAGCAGCCAGACATGAAGGTCAAAGAAAGGTCAGAATAGTTTTTCTGTAAACTTGCATATTTCTTCTTTTTCTTTATAAGAAGGACAGATCTAAGCCTTAAAGAATTGCACTTACACAATGCAATATTTTGCCATTGTTCTATTTATGGTATTTGGGCCTAAAGGAGAACTCCGGGGGAAACAAGTAGAAAACAAATATTTTCAAATGAACTGGTGCCTGAAAGTTAAACAGATTTGTAAATTCCTTCTATTAAAAAAATCTTAATGCTTCCACTACTTATTAGCTGATGTATAAAACAGAGAAATTTGTGAATTTCTTTTCTGTCTGACAACAGTGAATTTCTTTTCTGTCTGACAACAGTGCTCTCTGCCGACACCTCTGTCAGTGTTAGGAACTGTCCAGATTAGAATTATATCCCCATAGAAAACCTCTCTTGCTTTGGACAGTTCCTGGCATGGTGTCAGTAGAGAGCACTGTGGTCAGACAGAAAGGAACTAGAAGGGTTAACTGTCATGTAAATCTGTTTAACTTTCATGCACCAGTTCATTTGAAAACATATTTTTTTTCAGCCTTAGCCTTAATGCAAAAATGCCATACATGTGCGAAAGTATGTGGTCCCTTAATGTACACCACTGTACATGTACGGCATTGTGATACTGTGAAAGAATCAGGAAGATATGTCTAACCTAAGAGTCATATCTGGAGGAAACCAGGCACTGTTGACCACATGCCCCATATAAATCCCTACAGTAAAGCATGGTGGTGACAGAAGTATTATTATGTGGGCGGTCTTTTTTTATGATCTGGAACAGTGAGACTGGTCAGGGTTGAGGGAAAGCTGAATGGTGCAAAGCACAAAGATATTCTGAATGAAAACCTGGACCAGAGTGTTCTAGACATCAGACTGGGCAGAAGGCACACTTTCTGACAAGACAACGGGGGTGATTTATGAAAACCTGTGTAATAAGAGAGTAAAAGACAGAATCACTTTCATCTTTAAAAAAAAAAAAAAAAAAAGGAAAGATGCAATCTGATTGGTTGCTATGGGCAACTGCACAAATGTTTCGCTACACAGGTTTCGTAAATATCCCCCAATGACCCTAAGCACACTGTCTGGACAATACAGGAGTGACTTAGGGACAACTCTGAATGGCCTTGAGTGTTTTAGCCAAAGCAAAGCCGTGACTAACTCAATTGACAAGAAAACTGCTTACACCTACAATCCCCATCCAACCTTAGAGAGCTTGAGAGGATCTGCAGAGAAGAATGGCAGAAAGCCCCTAAATTCAGGTGTGCAAACCTTGTGTCACCATGCCCAAGATGACTGGAGACTAATCTCTGCCAAGGGTTCTTCTACCAAGTACTGAATAAGAGCTCTGGATACTTATGGCACTGCAATTTTATTTTTTTTCCTTTCCAATAAATTAGCAAAGATTGAAAATATTGTTTACACTGTGTTATTATGGGATATTGAGTGCAGATTGATGGGGAAAAACTAGAATTTTATTTTAGCATAAAGCTGCAAAGTGAAAGGGTCTAAAAAAAAAAACTAAATGGGCTACATATGTGGCAACTGCAGGAAGCAGTTAGCCGTATGGCTCCTGTGAAGGGGGTAAAAAACATTACTGGTTTCTGTCATTCAATAAATTCAGGAAAAAAAACAATTCTGAATCCTCCTCCAATTATTCACCAATGTAAACATGCGCTGCTTCTAGTCAACAATCATAAAAATATAAGCAAATATGGAACCACAAAAAAGTGAATGTGAAGCCACCAAACACGTACCTGTATTGGTTATACTGTAATCCTCACTTTTTCTTCTCATATGGTATATAACAATCACCCAGACTAATGATGTCCCCACTACGCAGCAGACAACCACGATTATCACAATCCCAACAGTAGTCCACCCATCTTCTTCATAGCCAATGATTGTTTGGGATGAATCACAGTTAGGTGATGACAAGACATATAGATTGATGTGCCCTCGCTCAGTTCCCAAGGTATTAGACATGCTGCATGTGTACTTCCCAGCATCCTCTGGGCCTGCATCAACAATAATGAGAAGCTGATTTGCAGCAGCAAAGAAGTGCCGCTCTGTTACCATCAGTGGCCCATCATCTTTGGTCCAGTTCAGGCGAGGAGCTGGGCTTCCTCCTGCTATACACTGCAATACAGCCGTCTCCCCACGAGCAACTGTTCTGTCTTCCAGTGGTCTTATAAAAGAGGGAGTTTCTGAAAGGAAGAACACATTGCACACATCACATATTTATAAACCGCATCATTTCAGCTTTAGGGGGCATATACAATTAAACATATGGCTTCTGTTGTATTATTTATGTCATTTTGTTTAGTTAGTAGTGAACTTGTATTATAGAAAACTAACAAATGTAGGATGATCTGCCCTTCATCACATAATATAGATCTCTAGCTTGAGATCTGCACCAATTTATTATAGCATAGATTCCAATTTCTGCAATCATGAAAGGGCATGGGGTCTATATTAAGGAGGCAATTTGGTGTAAAACATGTACAAACCAATCAGCCCTATGAAAAATATTCATTTGTCACGAGTGCTCCTGTATGAAAAACCATAACTTAGCAAAGCGGTCAGAGGTGCGCCATGAACAGCGTATAAATGAATTGCGTCTGCGCCTGAATGGAGCAGGGGCGTTATATACTCACGAACCTCACCTGATACCTACAAGCCCCACCTAGAGGTGCCAGGGGGGCGTGAAATACTCATTGTACTAAATGATATCCTAAATCAATAGCAAAAGATTCACACAGTAAGCCCTACACAGTAATTGCAGACTAAAGAAATGGAGCAGATGTTTCATCATAAAGAGGAACTTTGGTAATGTGTCCCTGTTATCTATTAAAAAATAAACCACAAAAAAAAAAAACTAAAAACTTTTGACATGTCGCAGAGACGGTAAAACTCAAACATCTGTGAGTGACACTCGTCACCAAATGTGGGGTGCACAGCCAGGCCAAACAGACTTGTATCCAGCAGACTAGGCAATAAAATGAGCAAAAGTCCAGCATCTTTCCATTATATCTTGATTCATTTCAGCAGCCCATACAAGAAAACATTTTGACTCACAACTGTTTTATGCTGCTTGTATAAATCAATATACACTGTATGAATGCTTGACTTGTGTTCATTTTATATCCAAGTCTACAAGATATGACCAGAGGTTTGATCGGTTAGGGTCTCAGTGCAGAGACCTTCACTGATCAGGAAACAAGAGGGGAGAAACACATGGTAGCACGTGTAACTTCCTGGCTCGCAACAATCTTCGTCCTGTGGCTCAGTAGACTTACAATGGTGCTGGCATGTCTAATATAAGGGAATAAGCAAAAAGCACTGATGCACAGGTGTTGAATGATTTTATAGAAAACAGAAACTATTCTTGCCATGGGCTGTGTATAGTGTTACTGCACAGCCCAATTTGAAGGAGTACTCCACCGGAAAAAAAAAAAAATTCGAAATCAACTGGTGCCAGAAATTTAAACAGATTTGTAAATTACTTCTATAAAAAAAAAAATCTTAATCCTTCCAGTACTTAGCTGCTGTATGCTCCACAGGAAGTTATTTTCTTTTTGAATTTCCTTCAGTCTGACCACAGTGCTCTCTGCTGACACCTCTGTCCATTTTAGGAACTGTCCAGAGTAGGAGAAAATCCCCAGAGCAAACCCCTCCTGCTCTGGACAGTTCCTGATATGGTATAGAGGTGTCAGCAGAGAGGAAAACAAATTCAAAAAGAAAAGTACTGATAAGTACTGGAAGGATTAAGATTACAAAATCTGTTTAACTTTCTGGCACCAGTTGATTTAGAAAAGTGTTTTCCAGTGGAGTACCTCTTTAAGTAAAAGACTATGAACATTTCCTTGTGAACTACATGCAACAACAAATTTGAATTCCTTTACTGGTGTCTGATTATTTATTGGTAAATAAAGATCTGAAGATTAGTACCTAGACATAATACAATGAGATGCTCGCCATTATGACACATGTGAATTTTTCTGCTAGTTCTGAGATTTACTTTTTGACCAATTTTTTTTTTTACCTAATACTGTAAGTGTGACATTGGTAGATATGCTTCCTGCAGCATTTTGTGCTGTGCAGCTGTAAAGCCCCATATCTTCAATTTTGACGTTGACAATGAACAGGACCTCATCTTCTGGCATAACATGCATGCGGCGCTCTCGGGCTGCAGGAAAATCTGTCCCACCATCTTTCTGCCAAGCAATTTGTGGCGTTGGGTGACCGTCTGCTGCACACTCTAAACGTGCCATGGCACCAGTGCGGATTGTTAAGTCCATTGGAGTTTTAAGAAACGAGGGCATTTCTGTCAAAAAGAACATGAGAAAATAAATTGAAGGAAGTCTAAGAGTATAATTACTAATACAGTGGTCCCTCAAGTTACAATATTAATTGGTTCTAGGATGACCATTGTATGTTGAAATCATTGTACGTTGAGACCATAACTCTGGAAACCTGGTAATTGGGTTACCATCCAAAAAGAGTGAGGATTAAAGAAAATAAGTAGATAACTAATAGAGATAAAGAAAATCCTTACACATAAAAGTAAGAAAGATCTGCTGGGAACTGTAATCACTGTCTATGTGGAGGACAGAAGCTTCTTCAGGGTCATGTACAGAACACGCAATGTCCTAAAAAAAAGTAACATGGAGCCGCCCTCACCTGGTGTCCAAAGGAGCAGCTAACCCTGGTACAGGTAAAGAGTACAGAATATGTAATACCTCCCTGTACTGTAGGGGGCGTTACCAGACAGCCAGTCAGTCAGTGCAGACACTTCAGTAATACAAGTGCTTTACTAGTAAAATGCCCATTCTGATTAGTCGGTTCTTCCAGCCATTGATACGTTTCACAGATCTGGACTGTGTAGCATTGTATGTTAAGTCTGTTTTCAAGTTACAATGGCCCAGAAAAGACCATTGTATGTTGAAACTATTGTATGTTGAGGCCATTGTAAGTTGAGGGATCTCTGTACATTCAATTCAAAATCTTCTACTGAATTCTAGCATGAACCTCTTCCAGAATCCAGAGTTATGCTACAAGTACATTGCGTAACTTCTTAACATCGTAAAACATAGGACAGAATTTTTTTATTTTTTATAAATAGGATAAGAGTTTAGCATGGGGTTGAAAAGCTTGGTGCATTTACATCACGATTTTGACATACTGTTTAGTTCTCTCTTTTTTTGCAAAACGTATGCCTTAACAACTGACAAAACTGTATACAAAAGTGTGCTATAAATTTAAACTGCATACAGTTGTAAACCATATGCTTTTTGAATTTAAAGGTCTGGTTGCATCAGTTCCTGGAAAAAAAAAAAAAAAAAAAAACACCTGATTAACACTTTCTTGCAATTATTGAAATTCCAAGGAATTTAGGTGTGGTTTGTCACGTGCAAGAAAAAACGTATACCACTGTAGACCCATCCGTTTTTCATTGACCTCAATGTAAAACAAAATGTATATGGTCCATGTACAGTTTTAAAACAGGACACAAAACCATAGTAGACTGCAGTTTTGTGTACAGTAAAAAGAAAACGCACAAAACCGTACATGACCAAAAAAGCACACAACCAAATGCTTCTTGTTGCATATGCATGGGATGTCTATGTATACGGTTTTCCTATACAAAACCCTATACGGGAACTGTATAGCAAGATCTTGATGTGAATGCACCCTAACAGAAAAATTTTGATTGATTGATACAAAGCTTGCTGAAATTAACATATATTGGTAACAATTGGTTATTATAGGTTATTTAAAAAAATACCAAAGTTCAAAACTGTGCATTTTTGGTCACTTCATATAACAAAAAAATTTATAAAAAGCGATCAAAAAGTCCCATCAAAACAAAAATAGTACTGATAAAAACTACAGATTCCAGCGCAAAAAAAAAATGAGCCCTCATATAACTCCATATGTGGAAAAATAAAGTTATAGGGTTCAGAAGATGACAATTTTAAACGTTGAGGCTTTTTTTTCACCTCACAAATAAGTTTTTTTTTTTTTTTTTTTTTTGTTTCATTGCATTGTTTCATTATAAAATAAGTGATGTCATTACCAGGTACAATTGGTGACAAAAAACAAGCCCTTATATGAGTCTGTAGGTGCAAAATAAAAGAATTATGATTTTTTAGAAGGGGAGGAGGAAAAGAACTAAAATTGTCTGGGTTCTTAACCCCTTAAATGGTAACGTTCATTAAAACTAATGTTTGCTATTGCACTCCTTATGGTAAATAAAAAATATTTCTAATATACTTTGTTTAAAAAAAAAAAAAAAAAAAATTAGTTTTCTATGTTTTATTTGTGCTTAAAAAAGGTCAAGAGCACATTTTCCCCCATCTCATACACAGACTTTGAACCGAAGTCCAAACACAGGAAGTGCAGCCTGGAGTGCTGAGGGGGTGAGTCCAGCCTCATCCAATCACAGCTCCTCTCACACTTAACTGCCATATGCTGTTGGTTGGAAACACCCCCTCAGCACTCCAGGCTGCCCTTCCTGTGTGTGGGCTTTGGTCCAAAGTCTGTGTATAAGTTGGGGGAAAATGTGCTCAAGCTTTTTTAACCACAAATAAAACATAGAAAACTTCATTTTTTTAAACAAAGTATATTAGAAATATTTTTTATTTAACATGAGGAGTGCAATAGCAAAAATTAGTTTAGAGAGTGACCATTTATGGACTGAGCCCTTTTTCACCTTAAGGACAGAGCCCTTTTTTCGCAATTCGGACCACTGTCACTTTATGCATTAATAACGCTGAGATGCTTTTACCTTTCATTCTGATTTGGCGCAGCTCAAACTTGAAGCAGGGAACTCACTGTAAAACCGCCCGTGTAAATGTACCCTGTACATTCACTGGGGGAGGGGGCAAACTGCTGTCTGGGCATGCTGGGAGCTGTAGTTTTTAAAGATCTAAAGGGCTACAGTTTAGAGACCACTGTGTAGTGGTCTCCAAACTGCAGCCCTCCAGATGTTGCTAGGCAACTCACCGGCTTCCGTAGTCAGCACCAGGGAGCCAGCCGCATATCTTCGCTGCCCGCTGCCACCGCCAATGGTAAGTGACCTCCGGCGCCGGTCAAAGGACAGTTCCCCCCCCAGACTACTGTAGGTGGGCAGAACGGGGGAACCGAACGTTAACACCTTGTCTTGGACACCCCAATCCCCCTTATTTTATGGGTTGCTGGAGACCCGCATGATCCGGAATCGCCGCAGATCGCCGGTCTGAGTTTCAGGACTCCCCGGGCAATGTGCCGGGATGCCTGCTGAATGATTACAGCAGGCATTCTGGTCTGGTTCTCGACAGTCTAGCGGCGGGGACCGGAATTCCCACGGGCATACCCATACCCCCTCAGTCCTTAACTACTCTAAAACGGGGGCGTATGGGTACACCCTAAGTCCTAAAGGGGTTAAGGCCAAAATGGGTTATGATGCAAAATGGCTTATAATGCAAACTGACTGCTCTGTTGTCTTTATTGCCCTATGTTCTGTCTAATGTAAATCCTATGTAGTATAGTAAAATAGCAATTTACCAATATATGTTAATTTAATAGAAAAAAACTTGTCAGAAATCCCCTTTATGGTGTATTCACATGTACAGTATTCTGGGCAGATTTGACTTTCTGCTGCAAATTTCAATGTAAAATGAATGACTGAACACAGCTTGAAATCCTACGCATCAAATCTGCGCAGAATACTGTACATATGAATACACCCTTAGGTTACGTTCACACATACAGGATCCTGAGCAGATTTGATACGCAGGATTTGTAACTGCCGAATAGAAGCTGTGCTCAGTCATTTAGTTTATATTGAAATCTGCAGCAGAAAATCCTGTGCATCAAATCTGCGTACGTGTGAACGTGCCCTTAAAGTATTAGCCACCGAAAAATCACCCAGTGCTTTAACCACATTAACTCAGTGTACATCTCCACTACAAATCCTATAAAACACACACACACACATATATATATATATATATATATTACATTTCTGTAAAGAATAAAGCTTCAGAACACAACATTAGGGGGCACTCAATAGGTACATTAAGCATTGAGCTTGCTCAGTGACAATAACATTATGTTGCAGTAATTATTTTGTGTATTGTACAAAGTCAATACTTACCATTAACTGTGAGTTTAGCTTTACTGGAATAATTGGAGCCGAAGTGATTAGTAATAACACATTGGTATTTTCCTTCATCTGTAAAATTCACATTGAAGAGATGCAAAATGGTTGTGTACTCCACTACCTCGGACCCATGTTTTTGATACCTGGCAAAGGTTTCCACCTTTGCATCATACAAGATTTCACTGTCTTTCCTCCATGCCGTAGACATAGGTTTGTCACTGCTGCTGGCCGCAGCACATGTAAGAGTCACATTCATTCCCTTCAGTGCCACTGTAGTTTCTGGGTGAACTTTGATTTGTGGCTTTGGAAAATTATCTAGAAAATAAAGAATGAAAAAATTAAAATAAAATATAAGTAGGTACTTTAAACCCACACAGACTAAACATACAGATTATATTCTAAGAACTGTTCTCACTGGCTTAAAGGGAATCTGCCAGCTGCATTTCAAACTGCAAAGGCTAAATTCCCATTACCGCTTAGTTGCATCCTGTTCAGGGTCCGTTTGGCGCCAGAGGTGCCGAACGGACCCTTTGCACAATGGACACCGATGAGACCCAACGGATCCCATTGACTTTAATGGGGAGCATAAAGTACATTATTTTAGGGCAGTTGAGCGGAGATGCAGAAGGCTCCCTTTAGAGGAGCTCAGCAGTGACTTGAATAAATGTAAATTATGCAGAACAGGAATTTATTTTAGAATTGTCAAGGCTCGTGTATGACTTATGTATGCCTGTTTCAGTTAGTGTGCCATTTTTGACTTGCCTGCCATCTTGATTCTTTCTTCACCTCTGATATAGTTCACTATCCCAACCTACACTTCCCATGAGGCCTCTAGATTTGAAGAGAGGGAGTGGAGTCCCATCACTTAACTGCTCTTAGTTCAGCAGGTGATACACTAAAAACATAGAACTTGGGTCCCATTGCTCACACTGCAGAGGCTACTAAGAGTCTAAAGCTGTGTCATATAGGAACAATGCATTTCTAGCTTCTACCATTGCAAGCAGGGGAGCAGTGCCAGGATATATCTCTTATCTCTAGAAATAAGTTATTTGAGGGTAGGGTCACAAATAGCACCACCTGCAGCATTTTTGACACTGTGGATGTGCTACTGACCATCTGAGTCAGTCTCCGTCTGTGCCCGTGTCTCCTGCATTGTCTGCTTGTGCAGGATCTGCAAGTTGCATGTGCGGTGTACTCAGACAAGGCAGTGGCTCTCTGCCTAGCTCAGGAAGCAAGTAAAGCGTCTGGGATGTCAGAGTAAACAGCGCATGCGACTAACAGATCTCTGTAGGTCTGCTCGTGGAGGTGGATTGCTGCTCCAAGCAGACAAAGCAGGACACCACATGGGCACAGCAGGAGGCTCACTCTAGGGATGGTCAATAGCGCATCCGCAGATGCACTACACATGACCCTACCCTTTAGGTAGGTAGGCAGGATGGATCAAATATTTAACTTAAAATTTTTGGCTTGGTAGCAGACCTGAAGAATACCAGATTCCACTCCCTTTGATGTCACATGACTCCCAAGAATATTTATCTTAGGATAAGCAAGGAATTAAACTGCACACTTTGTTTAGTCAAGAAGGTAATGTCATGTGTAACTTTTAGTCACAAATCAGTTATAAATGGTAGGTGCAGGCAATAAAATTTCCTCAGTTCTTTCTGGCTTCTGAAAATTCAGAAATGAATAAGAACAGGAATAACATTAAAGCATCAAAGCTCATAAGACATTTCAGTGGCTTGTGCCTACATTTGCTTTTTTTCAAAAATTTTAGGAAATCAATGCCAAATCATATCAAGATTTTCCAAAACGTAATATATAGTAATCTAACTTTCTGTTACTATTCACCCAGCAAGAATGATCATGTAAGCTGGAAAATATATGTGAAAGGCTGTTTGTGACTGCAATGTTCTCATATTCTAATGACTAGAGTTTGGTTGCCTATTGTAATTCTAATTTGTTTTGTGAACACTGCACACAACCAATAAAAATTGCACAGCTTTCATGGAGAAAACTGAAAATTGACAAAAATACAACGTAAACAGAGAAAAAAAAAAAAAAGACACTTCATTAATTTCTTTCTTACGGAAGTGGAGTAGCGGCACTTAAGTTCTAATAATAAAAGAAGCGAAAACAGATACAAACCACAGATAAAAGCTCCAGAATCCACGCTGAACAGAGAACGCCCGGACAGCCAATCAGGATGGGCACAACTCACATTTACTGAATTCTGTAAACCACTGTCTATTAGCCACTGGGGAAACCACTTCAGCTGACAGTCACAAAGCAAATTGCTGGTGTTCAGGATTCTGTAGAAGATTCACAGTAGATTATCAGACAGGGCACAAATCGGCAGCTTATTTTCTCACAATCACATGCACAACAAGAACAAATGTCAGTAACAAAAAAAATACAGCACGCAACAGTGTTTTTGGTAAACTCAAGCTGTGTTTTCTGAACATTTTGTTCCAGACTTTACTACAGTAAAATGATTCCCCAGCAAACTAAGCACAGGTTCTGGTTATAACCAGAGATGTGTATATACAATAAGGGTCTTTAAAAAAAAAAAAAAAAAGAAAAGCTATGTCTAATATTTGTTTGTGAAATATAATTATAAAAGCTGAAAAAGGGTATCAAGCAATAGGACTTGTAATACTTACAACTCTTGGAGTTTAATATGTGCAAAAGCCTCATCTTGCAATGACATAACCCCATTATTGCTCAAGTCACTGTGAAGAGAAATGAACAAATGTCAAGTATAAAATCCATATCTGTGTATATTAAGTGAAGCCGATGGCATTAATTATGCATCAATGGGACAGAACAGCAGGCAAGAATATTAGTCTGCTACAGGATCACTTCACAAGTCAATAAAAAAGGTGACCCCTACTACCAAACTAAAGGCCCTCATACACATTAGATGTGTCAGCTGAACCTGATGGTTTTAGCAGGGCTGGCCAACTTTCCATGTATTGAGAACACCTATTAGAGCATCACCCAAAAAAATCATGCATAACACAGATTACTTAATAATAGAGTAATGACAAACTAATCTTCACATTAAAAAAACATCAAGACGTGGAGAAAGGAGGCCATTACATGAGACACAAAGAAAATTGACCAAAATACATTTGGACCACCATCATTAGCATTCCAGGGATATATAAAGAAATTGTACCATTGGAATGTGCAGTATACATTAGAATAACGTATGTTTTGCCCCTTTTACATCATCAGGGGCAATTTGTGAATAATTGACAAGCGATTGACTGGAAAAAAGTTAATTTAACTTGTGTAGAAGTTACATTAACTTTAAAATGACGTTCTTCGGTTAAAAACTCTCAATATGAATCAATTAAATATAATGAAAAAATGAAGAAATTATTTGAAGTAGCGAAGAAAGGGAAGGAGCAATAGATTTAAAATAATGAAGGGTTTTGTTCTCCCTCTCTTCTTCCTTTTGGAGAAATACTAATATTATAGACATATTCAATAAGAGTGGGTGGAACTTAAGTACTTTAGAGGGAAGGAGGTGGTTTAAAAGGTTAATTCATTTGTGGGCAGTGTGACCACCAAATCCTCTCTTTGATGAAGTCATTGTATTTAATGGTAAAAGGGTAGCCTCTGTGGTGACCGTGATCGAGGCAAACAGAAGGGGGAGGGAGAAAAACGTTAACACTTATCAAAATCCACATTCCAGAATAAACACGGAATTGTAGGTTATTTTTCTGTAATTGAACATGCCTCTGTATGTATATCTACCTTTATTCTTAAGTTTGTAATAAAGGAATAAGGAATAAGATATATATATTTTATATATATATATATATATATATATATATATATATATATATATATATATATATATATATATATATATATATATATATATATATCTACACACACACACGTATGTCTAGCAGCATCTTACCACCCCCCCACCCCCCCAACTTTTTAAACACATTAATGGTTGGCATTTGTGTGTATGGTGGTATCGGGAAACATTTCATATGTATTGCCAGCTTATAGATTCCAAAGAGAAATTTCAAGTTGTGTGTCTATGAGCAATGAACAGTTGTCCTGCAGTGGCCACTGTATTAGAAATTTCCAGCTTTCCGCAACTTCCCGTGGCAAAAACCAGACAGCTCCTACAATAATACTTCTGTCTATGATTAAATAATCCTCTAAAGCAGTGGCATTCAACCTGCGGACCTCCAGATGTTGCAAAACTACAACTCCCAGCATGCCCGGACAGCCGTTGGCTGTCCGGGCATGCTGGGAGTTGTAGTTTTGCAACATCTGGAGGTCCGCAGGTTGAATACCACTGCTCTAAAAGAAAATTTGTCATCACTTTCATGCTGCCACAAGTGAGTGTCGTGGCCCCAGTGGCTTCTCCATGCGCACCAGCCGTGATTAAAGAGGTATCCCGGTGAAAAACTATTTTTTCAGATCAATTGGTTCCAGACAGATTTGTAAATGATTTCTATTAAAAAATCTTAATCCTTCTAGTACTTATCAGCTGCTGTATACTAGAGGAAGTTGAGTTGTTCTTTTCTGATCACAGTGCTCTGCTGACCCCTCTGTCCATGTCTGGAACTGTCCAGAGCAGCAACAATTCCCCATAGCAAACCTCTCCAGCTCTGGACAGTTCCTGACATGGACAGAGGTGTCAGCAGAGAACAACGTAGTCAGACTGAAAAAAAACTACCTACATAACTTCCTCTGTAGTATACAGCAGCTGAAAAGTACTGGAAGAATTAAGATTTTTTTAATAGAAGTAAGTTGTAAGTTAAAAACCTGTTTAACTTTCTGCTACCAGTTGATTTGAAAAAAACATTTCCACCCCTTGCCTCTTTTCCTATACACAAACATGGAGAGATCTGGTGGGGCAAGGAGAAGTCACCAGTGACCACCCAATGATCTGTGGTTCAGGTAGCATTTAATTGATGACAAGTCATTACAAGAAATGTTTGTGGAAACATGGCCTTTGACCAAGCTGATACCTGCATGGAATTTATATACGAGCTCCCTCTTTGTGCGTTTTTTCATCCAAAAATTTGGACAATTCAAAGGCAAATGACTAAGTGAAAGATGTTTGATGAAGGTGACCCTGGTGCATTTCATAGTGATCTGACATGGTCAGACTTTATTACGTTACAGTAATCTTCCACTGATATAAACACTTCTTGATTTATTGCATTGTTAAACATGCTGGGGTCTAACACACAAAATAATAACACTTGTGTAATAAACCCGCTACAACTTTCTTCCAAAGCATGGTATGATAACGAAATACGCCGCACACATCATAGATCATCCTTTTATAAACCAGCTCATGGCTAAGATTACTAAAATCTGACTGAATTATTAGGATGACTGGAAATAGAATTGAACTGTGTTTCAGAAAGGTTCTGAACAATGGAGCAGACTTCCTTATGGGGAAATGTTCATAATGTAGTAACAGACAAGCGTAACATCTAGGACCACGTATAAAACAAATAATGTGCCTATGGCCATGAGATCATATGGCCTAGTAACTTCTTCAGGTCATAATAATCTATCAATGTAGAAATTGAAGAATGTAGATGAAATAGGTAAATTTTACATGAAAGCATGTGTTTGGTTCATCAGAGCACTGTACTTTGTATTCATCTCATTAAACTTGTTTAGTAAGACACTAGGAAAGAGAAAAATACTTACAGGTGCTGCAGCAAATCCAAACCAGTAAAAGCTTTTTTTGTGATGGATTTAATCTTGTTTCCTTGCAAAATACTGAACAGGGGGAGGAAAAAAAAAAAAAAAAAAATTGTTTTATTTCTAGATATACTTCTCTATAATACATTAGCCCAAAGAAACCTACAGTACTTAGAGGTATTCCAACTTGGGATTTGGGGTACATAAAAACCATATACTCACCTTTCTGGCTACTGCTGCCGGTCCTGTCACACAGCGCTTGCTGTCTTTGGGGTCAGCTTAGCGAGCAGTGCAGGAGCCAACCCCCCCAAAAAAAAAAAACAGACTGCTATGCAACAGGACCAGCTTTAGTAGAATGGCCGTGATGGAAGCAAAGAAGGCAAGTATATTTCTCTGTATGACCCCCCCCCCCCCCCATGCTGAACAAAAAAAGCAACTCCTTTAAAACAGTGAAATCCTCATTTAACATTACAATTCTGCACCCTGCTAGAGCAGTAATCTTCCTTATGGTGTGTTCAGCCACTTACAGGGTATGTAGCTTGGAAAGTCCAGCAAACGCTTCAGTGGAATCCTCAATAGCCCAGGAGATTTCATTGTTTCGCAGGTCCCTAAATTAAGCAGATATTTGTTTAACGTTAACATTTTTGCACAATACAGCCAAAGATCATTTGTAAATATATAAACCAAAACGAAAACTAAGAATCTCTTTACACTGGTCAGTGGCTCCGATTGCATGGGACATTGCCTCGTATGTCCTAAGGGGAGTAAACAGGAGTCACTGGTAGGGAAGCATTTGGGTGTACTTGTAGATCATAACCTACAGAACAGTGTGAAATTTCAAGCAGCTGCTTCAAAGGCCTCATGTGGAATATGCTGCTCCATTTTTGGCACCAGTTTATAAAAAGGATGCCCTGGAGCTTGCAAAGGTACAAAGGCATGCAACTATACTAGTCCAAAATTGGTGCTTTTTTGTCACATTTTATAAAAAAAAAAAAAAAATATATATATATATATATATATATATATATATATATATATATATATATATAATAATAAACTCCTTAAGGACGCAGGGTTTTTCAGTTTTTGCATTTTCCTTTTTTCCTCATCACCTTCTAAAAATCATAATGTTTTCAATGTTGCGCCACCAATTCAACTTTGTTGTAACATTAGTCATTTTACCAAAATATCCACGTCGAAGCGGGGAAAAAAAATTAATTGTACGACAAAATTGAAGAAACAAAATGCCATTTTGTAAATTTTGGGGGTTTCTGTTTCTACGCAGTGCATTTTTCGGTAAAAATGAAGCCTTCTCTTTATTCTGTATGTCCATATGGTTAAAATCATACCATAATTATATAGGTTTTGATTTTGTCGTACTTCAATAAAAAAAAATCATAACTACATGCACGAAAATTTATACATTTAAAATTGTCATATTCTAACCCCTATAAAACTTTATTATTTTTTCCCGTACGGGGCGGTATGAGGGCTCTGAAGTTTTTATCGTAACCATTTTTATACTGATTGGACTTTTTGGTCGCTTTTTATTCATTTTTTTCATGATATAGAAAGTGACCAAAAATACGCTATTTTGGACTTTGGAAATCTTTTTGCATGTATGCCATTGTTAGTGCTGTTTAGTTAATATATTTTTATAGTTCGGACATTTCCCACACGCAGCAATACCACATATTTATTTTAATTTACATTTTGTTTTTTATTGGGGAAAGGGGGGTGTTTCTTACTTTTTTTTAGGGAAGGCGTTAAATGATCTTTATTAGCTTTTTTCACACCTTTTTTTGCAGTGTAATAGCCCCCCCCCCCCCCCCCAGTGGCTATTACACTGAACATACCGATCCCTTACACAGATCATTGCCGTGCATTGACACGGCATAGATCAGCGTTATCGGTGGTTTATTGCACAAGCCTGGATTTCAGGCTTGGAGCAATCAATCGCCAATCGGATGCGACGGAGGCAGGTAAGGGGACCTCCTCTCGCGTTCTAGCTGATCGGGACATCGCGATTTCACCGTGATGGCCCCGATCAGCCCGACTGAGCTGCCAAGAGGCTTATACTTTCATTTTAGACGCGGCGATCAACTTTGAACACCGCGTCTAAAGGGTTAATAGTGCACGGCACAACGATAGTTTCCGCATGCTATTATCCCAGGATCCTGGCTATCATTCGCTGTCGGGACCGACCTGGTATGATACAGGGTCACGCCGTGACCCTGCGTTATATACCGGCATCCTTAAGAGGATGATAATATCAAAGTGATCAAACAGTTAAATATAAGCAAGTGGTACCAAAAAAAAAGTACAGATTAGAGCGCAAAAAAAAAAAAAAATGAGCCCTCATACCGCCATGTATACAGAAAAATTTGAGTTATAGGTGGTCAAAATAGGGCAATTTTAAACATACTAATTTTCCTAAAAAGTTTGAGATATTTTTAAAGTGGTAAAATAATAGAAAAGCATGTAAACATCGTTATCATTTTAATCATATTGACCAACAGAATAATGAAAACATGTTGTTTTTACCATTATGTGTACAGCCTGAAAACGAAACCTTCTAAAATTTGCTAAATTGTGGTTTTCTTTTCAAATTTCCCAACATAAATAATATTTTTTTGGCTGTGCCATACATATTTTTTTTAAATATATTTTTATTGGGTCTTCAATATAACAAAGCCAATACATAATCAGGACAGTCCCCCAATAACATAAGAAGACACAGAGGAATATCATAAGCATGGTATCTAAAAGGATAGCATGAAACATAAAACCAAATTCCCAAAACTCATCAAGTAATTTAACCCTCTATAAGAGGGAGGATGCATCAGGCCCAAAATCACAAGATAGCAAGGGGAAAAGGATTTAAAAAACGCAGCATGGTCAATTCAGCCCCAAATCTAGGTAAGGAAGGATTAGTCAGTTCCCTCCATATCCCAGAAACAGTCTTGGTTGGACCACACATTTTATGGTAAAATGAGTGATGTCCTTACAAAGTACAATTGATCAAGCAAAAAACAAGTCCTCATATGGGTCTGTGGATGGAAAGGAAAAAACAAAAATGCAAAAATAAAATTGGCTTGGTCCTTAAGGGGTTAAAGTGCCTAAACATGACCAATGACACCGGGTGAAAGATAAGCGTACATTCTCAGAACATTTGTTGGCATCCTGCTGTTGCTCAGTTGAAACAAATCATCCGTTAAGTTTGACCTGAAAAATTACTTTCAACATTTATTTTTTCCAACTAGTATGGCCATTTTAAGATTACATCTGAATAAATCGATGAAAGATTATTTCAACTGACACAATTTACTGTTCAGAGTTGGGTGATGAGGTATCTCAGGTATCTTTAATATGGAACGGATATGTTGAAACTAAGACTTGTCACTTAACTTAATACACTTACTAAATAATTGTGTATGGGAGAAGAAACTCCCCTTCCTTGTGTAAACGTCCCCTGGTTCATGCTTGGATAGGCATCAGTGACTGGAGCCCTGTTACTCAGAGGCCCCCCTGCTTGTGAACATCTGATGACCCTGAACTGCATAGTCTGTCTATGGTTTGTCTTGTGCCCTTCCTGAGACACAGAATAAGCTCCTAATTAATGTATTCTTGTTCCCTTTCATGAGGCTCGAACTCTTCCAAACTGGTTTTAATTATTGCATTAGAGAGGTTGCACAAAGGTTAACAGAATATGAAGGAATTCCGACAGTTTTCTCAGCTTAAGTGGAAATAGAAGGGGAGGTGACTGGTAAAACTGTGGATGAAGAATTAGGAAACAAAGAATTTTCTATGCAATCACTATATGTTGTGCACATGGACTGTGACCAAAATTGTAATACCAAAGCCTAACCAGTTTAAATGTCTTACACACACAAGGTGTCTGAAGACCCAGCAGTAGTTCACTGCATGATTCATAAACCTCCCTCATTGTACTAAAGGTGGACTACAAAAGGAGAAGAGAAGAACCTCCTGCATGGACTGTGGTCATGACACAAGTGAGAGATATGGCAGAAGATCTGTGTGTTGGTGTGTAGAAAGTGGAGGTACCAGCATACCCCAAAAGTTGAATATTTCAATTTATATCACACACTTTGATAGCCTGAAAAAGACAAAAAACAATGGAAGTGTTTCAAATATACAACTTCGTAGTGTAACGATGACCTAAGAGGAACCTTAGGCAACATAAGGGTTTGATATGTTCAGGGACGTCCATATGAAACAATGTATATGTTCTGTTTTGTTTTATGAATCAAATGTTTGCATGGTGACTTAAAATGGAATAAGTCCTTAAGGAAGCGGTGCCTACACTATTTTACATACAGTTGTTTTCTTTTGTTGTGACTAGTGCTACCAAGTCATTTTTTGTTTTTGTTTTGTATGGTCTACTGTTAAAATGAAATGTTGCATTGGATATATGAGGAGATATACCCTAATGGTGTATGTGGTCACAGCAAAGAATGCCATAGGTCCGGTATTCAACAAAAATCATATTTGCACCATAGAGTGAACATATGCATTGTTTCGGCAAAGTGCCTTTATTAAGCATGCTTGAGAAAAAGGCACTTTGCCAAAACAATGCATATGTTCACTCTATGGTGCAAATAAAAGTTTAAACCTACTTTTGTATACCGGACCAATGGCGTTCTTTGTGTGACCACATACACCTTTGTGGAATTGTCATTCCAGCTGTGGCATGCTGGTAGGTCACTGGCATGAGCGGGAGGTGGTTCTTGATATTAAAAAGGAACACTGTCACCCATTCACCCACACTAAACCCAATACATCGGGTTATAGTGCGGGTGAACAGGAAACCAATGCAGGGTCCCTAGCTCATTGCGCGCTGGAGGCAGGCGCGCTGGCTGGATTTGAATATTCACGGTCGCTGGTCATGTGAGCACTCAGAGGCACAGGCGCTGACATGACCAGTGCCCATTCACAGCCCGCAATTAACAGCAGAAAAAGCCGATCTCCAGAGGGGCCTGGCGCTGGACAGAAGATACGTATATGAGCTAGGGACCCAGCATCGGTCTCCTGTTCACCCGCACTATAACCCACTGTACTGGGTTTAATATGGGTGAACGGGTGACCATTTTTCTTTACGATATTTTTTTCTTTTCTCTGGAAACAAATTAACTAATGTAACAACGTGTTTAGCACCCATGTATTCTGTTGCTGTATACTGTTTACTATGCTGCGGATAGGGGATACTTTTTTTTCCACCAGCCATCTCCATTAAATAAAAACTCCCATGCTAGGCCTTGTTGACAACCTTACATTATATAAAATATTAAATAAAATGAATAATGCTCTGTAATCATAAATCCAATGCTGGGTGTCAAGCCTCAGTCTTCGTCTTCCAGGCAACTGGGAGTACAGGGCGTTAAAAGCACAAACTGCACTGAAGTCTATGAGAACATAGATAAACAAAACGACCTTGGCTAATCCACACACGAAAAAATAGCAGCTCTTAATCTAAACATAAAGTACTTAAAAGCAATTTCTTCAGTGGGTAAATGGCAGCAAAAAAATCCTCCTGTTCAGGATGCAGACAGTGCCGATGCTCATTAGTGGCAGGACTGTCACCTTCACAGTTGCCATGCTTCATAAGAGTCGACGTTCTGCTTTCATATACACAAACCACCACGATGCTAAAGAATTTGACAGCTTTACCTGATAAATTATTTTTTATTGCCTGCATCTCCCTAGCACAGTTCTGACTGCGGAATTTTTTAGCAGAGGCTTTGTGTACTGTGACATTGAAGATAGATCTTCATAAAACACAGGAAAGAGGATAATTTATTTTTATGCACAGAATAAGTAATTTGTGTAACTATGAAATGACAGTGTTTATCAAGGGCTTAGTGATACATTTCCTGCTGGCTAATGGCTGACACTATACCTCAACAGCTTTTTACTCAGAACTTCTCAGTTATGTAGCTACATAAAGTGCATTCCTGTTTTCATTCATTATTATCAAAAACCTCAAAAGATGATGCAAAAGCAGAGATGGAAAAACCAGGACAAAAAAAACAAAAATAAAATAGCTTCCCTGCTCTTTACTGCCAGGAACTGGAAGCTGTCACTGAGATTCTGCTGTAACTACTGGGGTAGCAGATGTAGCAGCTGCTTCTACTGGAGAGGAGTGAGAAGGAAGGACTGCGGTGCCTACTGAAATATTGGGTCCATTCTGATTAATGGAAAAGTGGACAGCATGGGACACAGAATTTCATAGAGAGGGATGTGGGGACCACTGCTGCAGCTATTAAGTCAAACTCTATTCTGACTCTTCAGGTGAGGGTGTTTTCATCCCATGGGAAAAATGCTGTTAAAAAGTACCAAATAAACTGTTCTCAACTACCTCAGGCTATGTTTCCTAACTACTAACATCCCTCCTGCCCTTAAAAACTACTTCAGAGCTTTAAAAAGCTCTGTATCTTACCTTTCTTTTTGATCGCATAATGCAATTTCCCAGAAGAATTGGGCATTTCCCAGCAGGAATGACATCACTGAAGCCTGCTGGGGGGACACTTCAGCCCCCACATTGTTGCAGCATTGTGATGAATAGAAAACCTCAAGCTCTGTGCATATTTCAGTGAGGCTCTCCTTCAGCTGTCAGTCTGTGTGGCTTTCTGTGAGAATCTGTGGAGCTTTCACTTTCCGTGCAGCTATCAAGCTTAGTGCAGCCAGAAGCACTTCCTGAGTTTGGTCTCCTGCCAGGCCAGGAGCAGACCCAACTCACTGTATTAATTGTGGCAGGGAACAGAACCGAGCTAACTAGTGGACGTTTTTTTATATCACATTTTAAACTTATGTTGATAATTTTAAAAGAAAGGGAATGGGAAAGTGTCTGCTAATTACACAAGGAACACTATATTAAAAGTTTTATTTGGTGACAGGTACTCCGTCTAGTACAGAACTACATATGAATAATGGTGAATATATATTTCACATATCTTTACAGTTCTTGCTAGGTTTTAACAGTTTACTGCTCTGGAAAACCTCAAATCATAAGAGTAATTCATTTTTAACTCTAGCACTGAAAACAGGCAGAAAATATACACACTTACAATGTCACAAGATTTGCAAGTCCTCTGAATACTCCTTCTGCAATATGATTTATTCTGTTATCCCCCAGGTTCAGTTTTTCTAGTGAGTCAAGTCCAGTAAATGCAAACTCATCCAATCGGATTAACTGGTTGTACGACAGGTCTCTGGAGAAAGGGTTAAAAAAAAAAAAAAGACAAAATTTGAGAAATGGAACAAAATGACAACACTAATAATTTTGAGATGCTGGTTTACCCTATTAAGGGTATCACACAGCCAGAATGCCTGTGCGGAATTCCACCAGAATATTCCGCACAGAAGTTCCACTGCAGCAGTGTCCTATTGATTTCATTGGGATTCTGCTGCATTGTTCACAAAGTGGAATTTCCGCAGAAGATGTTTCCCGATTCCAGCGTTTGCAAGAAGAATAGCCTTGTCTTTTTGTGGTCTTCACTCAAATGTATTGCTGTCTATGCAACAAGCGCATTTCCGAGTGGTCCCAGCACTCAGATTTTTCGGATGTGCGGAGATTGCATACATTTTACACAGTGTGAACAGTGATCCATCACTTCTATATTAAGCATATATATTTAGGGTTGATTTACTCAAAACTCAAAATCTTTTAACAATGAAGACAAAAAAAAGATTATAAAGCAGGGCAATGAAAATAAATTTAAGCAAAATAGCGCTCACAAACGCAGCTAATAAACTCATATCACAGCATCTTATATAGAAATGATTGATAAAAAAAAGAAAAAAGTGCAAGCACTACAGAAAGAAAAAGTTGGGTTTTTAAAATAAGTACTAGAATGCAATCTGGCTACCACTGTGATATGATCTGGGATGGTTAAATCCCCAATAACCCAGCAGAATTATGAAACATATGCTTTTATTATGAATAGGTATTGATGGTCTCAGGTTTAGTAAAAGAAAAATACCAGAGCTAGAAAGAATCTTGCATAATGTCCCACAAAAAAAATATGTATAAAGAGGAATGAACTTGAACACTTACAGATCCAAGAGATTCTGGCAGAACTCCCAAGCATCTGGGCTAATCCGATTGACTGCATTTTGACTCATATAAAGTTGTTGTAGCGATCGCAATCCATATAGCCAGCCTTTGTTAATGTCTGTGACATTATTATATTCTAACTCTCTGCAGGAGATAAAATCAGAACAATTACTCTTAATAGGGCAAGATAAAATGCAAATGATGGCCATATTTAATGCATATGTAAGTGCTAATATAACAAAAAGTCGACTAAAATATGATAATCATACTCATAACACTAAAAAGTCTTAAGCTAGGTTAAGCAAAGACTTAAAGGGGTACTCCACTGGAAAAAAATTAAATCAACTGGTCCAGAAAGTTAAACAGATTTGTAAATCTTAATCCTTTCAGTACTTAGCTGCTCTATGATCCCCAGGAAGTTTTATTTCCTTTCTGTCTGACCATAGTGCTCTCTGCTGACACCTCTGTCCATGTCAGGAACTGTCCAGAGCAGGAGAGGTTTTCTATGGGGATTTGCTCCTACTCTGGACAGAGGTGTCAGCAGAGAATACTGTGGTAAGGCAGAAAGGAAATTCAAAGAGAAAAGAACTTCCTGTGGATCATACAGCAGCTAATAAGTACTGGAAGGATTAAGATTTTTTAAAAGCAGTAATTTACAAATCTGTTTAACTTTCTGGCAGCAGTTACTTAAAAAAAAAATGTAAAGTTTTCCAGTGGAGTACCCCTTTAAAGAGAAGATTGTATCCTTTGGGTCTGCATACAGAGTGACATTACAAGAGTCAATATGTAAACCTAATCTACCTGAAGGGGAAATGCCAACCTGAACCAGGAGTTGAATGCTAAATTTGCCCCCCAGATTATTTTTTATAAAATAATAAAATAAGACAAAAAAAAATAATATTTCCCAATATGCCAATCAATGAGTGAGACTGACCAATGACACTTAACAGCCAACTACCTACACTTGCTACAAAATACCGTATTTATCGGGGTATACCACGCACCGGCCTATAACACGCACCCTCATTTTACCAAGGATATTTGGGTAAAAAAACTTTTTTTTACCCAAATATCCATGGTAAAATGAGGGTGCGTGTGTGCGCGTGTATACCCCGATACACCCCCAGGAAAGGCAGGGGGAGAGAGGCAGTCGCTGCCCGCATCTCTCCCCCTGCCTTTCCTGGGGTCTAGAGCCCTGCTGCCGGCCCTTCTCTCCCCCTGGCTATCGGCGCCGCTGTCCGTTCTGTCCCCCTGACTATCGGTGCCGGCGCCCCATTGCCGGCGCCGATAGCCAGGGGGAGAGAAGCGGCGCCGACAGCCAGGGGGAGAGAAGGGGCAGCGGCACCCATTGCCGGCGCTGCTGCCCCGTTGCCACCCCCCATCCCCGGTGGCATAATTACCTGTTGCCAGGGTCGGGTCCGCGCTGCAGCAGGCTTCCGGCGTGTGTCCCCTGCGTCGTTGCTATGCGCTGCACGGCGCATGACGTCAGTGTGCCGCGCCGTGCATAGCAACGACGCAGGGGACGCACGCCGGAGGCCTGCAGCAGCGCGGACCCGACCCCGGCAAGAGGTAATTATGCCACCGGGGATGGGGGGAGGCAACGGAGCAGCGTCGCCGGCAATGGGTGCCGCTGCCCCTTCTCTCCCCCTGGCTGTCGGCGCCGCTTCTCTCCCCCTGGCTGTCGGGGCCGCTTCTCTCCCCCTGGCTAACGGTGCCGGCACAGATAGTCAGGGGGACAGAACGGGCAGCGGCGCCGATAGCCAGGGGGAGAGAAGGGCCGGCAGCAGGGCTCTAGACCCCAGGAAAGGCAGGGGGAGAGAAGCGAGCAGCAACGGCCTCTCTTCCCCTGCCTTTCCTGGGGGTGTATCGGCGTATAACACGCATATAGACTTTAGGCTAAAAATTTTTGCCTAAAAAGTGCGTGTTATACGCCGATAAATACGGTATATGAAAGTTGCATCCTATAAATATATAAAGTAAAATAATCAATGGTTACAGGGTAGTGTGGTTACAAATCAAGACTGGAACATCCACAGTGAAAATGCTAGTCAGAGCAGGGCTGATCTTTGCTGGCATTTCTCTATAACCATAACCAGAAGTCAGAGTGCAAGGAAATACTGAGGAACAGCACCGACCTAATTAATGGAGAGTGCATGGCTGTCTGAAATGCTATTGCAATTTTCTCACCATAGTAGAGTCAGGCCCAGGGGTCAAGTCCTGGGGAAAAAAGTGTGGGAACTCACCCAAGATTTCCACTTAAAGGGCTACTCCTATTGCAGTGTTCTCCCTGCTGCACCCGGCATTCGTTTAGAGCGTTGGGTGCAGAGCCGGAGGCTCGTAAGGTTACAGCCCCTCAATACAAGGCTATAGGAGGGGGCATGATGGCCGTCACACCCACTCCCATAGACTTGCATTGAGGGGGCATGGCCGTGACCTCACAAACTTCTGCAACCCCCCCCCCCCCCCTCCCCTTCGCCAGTCATTCGGCACAGAGCGAAGTTCACTCCGTGCATCGGATGTCTGAGCAGGATAAGATGACTAGGGGCAGAGTACCCCTTTAAGGGCTGGTCCTGCAGGACTCCTGCTAATGGGAACTGCGTCCCTGCTGTGGAAAAAGTGCAAGAACTCCGTTCCCATGAGTTCCTGCAGGACTTGAGCTCTGGTCAGAACCCTTTACATATATCAGTTTTCTACCACGGTTTCCCTCTGGCGTGCACTGGAGGGAAACTGGTGCTAGAACTGATCCTATTCATTTGAATGGGACAGTTCACAATCATCCAGCATCTCAATTTGGACGCTGGATGACGGGATTCGCCGGATGGCACCAGACAATGGATGTCGGATGCCAAATAACTGATGCATGTTGTCATTAATTATGGCATAAGTTGCGTCATGATTTAGGCTGAGTTTACCTATGCCGTATTCAGGACGTATGTAAACTCAGCCTTTTTGTCACTTAAAAGGGAATGTCAGTTCTATTTGCCTCAGATACCATCTTATAGCTGGTCGGGTGTAAAAGCAGCTGATTGTGGATCAGGAAGCATTAAAACTCCATAAATTTTAGTGAAAAGCATAACCTGTTTTTCTATCCTGTGACACTCTTGGGTAGTGGTGTATTTTACCTTTTTTGCTACATGTAGACCAAGTTTACTGCCCCTTAAAATAAAATACTCACAGTTGTTCCATGTTGTCCAGTCCAAAAAAAGCACCATCCATTAGCTTGTTAATTCCATTTCTCTGCATTTTTAAATATTTCAGCGAATCCAGGCCTTGAAAAGTCAGACTCTCCACAATCTGAATCCGATTCCGCCTCAATTCACTGCCAAAGATCAGAGGAAAATTGACATGAGCATTATACACTGCTCAAAAAAATTAAGGGAACACAAACACCACAATGTAACTCCAAGTCAATCACACTTCTGTGAATCAGTGTTGCTTCCTGAGTGGACAGTGTGATTTGACAATCAATTTCACATGCTGTTGTGCAAATGGAACAGACAACAGGTGGAAACAATAGGCAATTAGCAAGACACCCCCCAATAAAGGAGTGGTTCTGCAGGTGGTGACCACAGACCACTTCTCAGTTCCTATGCTTCCTGTCTGATGTTTTGGTCACTTTTGAATGCTGGCAGTGCTTTCACTCTAGTGGTAGCATGAGACCGAGTCTGCAACCCACACAAGTGGCTCAGGTAGTGCAGCTCATCCAGGATGGCACATCAATGCGAGCTGTGGCAAGAAGTTTTGCTGCGTCTGTTAGCGTAGTGTCCAGAGCATGGAGGCGCTACCAGGAGACAGGCCAGTACATCAGGAGACGTGGAGGAGGGCGTAGGAGGGCAACAACCCAGCAGCAGGACCGCTATCTCTGCCTTTGTGCAAGGAGGAGCAGGAGGAGAACTGCCAGAGCCCTGCAAAATGACCTCCAGCAGGCAACAAATCTGCATGTGTCCACTCAAACGATCAGAAACAGACTCCATGAGGGGGGTATGAGGGCCCGACGTCCACAGGTGGGGGTTGTGCTTACAGCCCAACACCGTGCAGGACGTTTGGCATTTGCCAGAAAACACCAAGATTAGCAAATTCGCCACTGGCGCCCTGTGCTCGTCACAGTTGAAAGCAGGTTCACTCCGAGAACATGTGACAGACGTAACAGTCTGGTGACACTGTGGAGAACGTACTGCTGCCTGAAACATCCTCCAGCATGACCGGTTTAGCGGTGGGTCAGTAGTAGTGTGGGGTGGCATTTCTTTGGGGGCCGCACAGCCCTCCATGTGCATGCCAGAGGTAGCTTGACTGCCATTAGGTACCGAGATGAGATCCTCAGACCCCTTGTGAGACCATATGCTGGTGCAGTTGGCCCTGGGTTCCTCCTAATTAGAGCTGAGCGAAGTTACAGTGATTCGATCCGTCACAAACTTCTCGGCTCGACAGTTGCTGACTTTAGCCCGCATAAAATTAGTTCAGCTTTCAGGTGCTCCGGTGGGCTGGAAAAGGTGGATACAGTCCTAGGAGAGAATCTCCTAGTACTGTATCCACCTTTTTCCAGCCCACCGGAGCACCTGAAAGCTGAACTAATTTATGCAGGCTAAAGTCAGAAACTGCTGAGCTGCGAGGTTCGTGACGAATCGAATCACTGTAACTTTGCTCATCTCTACTCCTAATGCAAGTCAATGCTAGACCTCATGTGGCTGGAGTGTGTCAGCAGTTCCTGCAAGAGGAAGGCATTGATGCTATGTACTGTCCCGTTCGTTCCCCAGACCTGAATCCGATTGAGCACATCTGGGACATCATGTCTCGCTCCATCCACCAACGCCACGTTGTACCACAGACTGTCCAGGAGTTGGCGGATGCTTTAGTCCAGGTCTGGGAGGACATGCCTCATGAGACCATCCACCAACTCATCAGGAGCATGCCCAGGCATTGTAGGGAGGTCATACGGGCATGTGGAGACCACACACACTACTGAGCCTCATTTTGACTTGTTTTAAGGACATTACATCAAAGTTGGATCAGCCTGTAGTTTTGAGTGTGACTCCATATCCAGACCTCCATGGGTTAATAAATTTGATTTCCATTGATAATTTGTGTGTGATTTTGTTCGCACATTCAACTATGTAAAGACGAACGTATTTCATACAATTAGTTGATTCATATCTAGGATGTGTTATCTTAGCGTTACCTTTATTTTTATGAGCAGTGTAGAAATTGATTATAAAATAAGGCTAATTTCAAACTGCATTATTTTAAACATTGGAGGTAAATGTCACACGTGTTCTCCAACATATACCCCTACCATATGTCTTGTATAGCCATACAGTGGCATAATGTCCCTTTTTGGCCATCAAGCAAACAAAACAGAATACTTTTTTCCAGGGACCCACTGTGTAGGGAAGTGCAACCTTTTACACTTACCTAAGCAGTAAAAGAGAAAGTATGTTCATGCATACCACTCTGACAGAGGCCAAAGATACACTCTTTAAAAGGGGTACTCGGGTAGAAAAATGAATTTCAAATCAACTGGTGCCAGAAAGTTAAACAGATTTGTAAAGGACTTCTATTTAAAAGTCTTAAACCTTCCAGTACTCATCAGCTGCTGTATACTACAGAGGATTTTGTATGTTTCTATCTGACCACAGTGCTCTCTGCTGACACCACTGTCCATGTCAGGAACTGTCCAGAGCAGGAGAGGTTTGCTATGGGGATTTGCGTGTACTCTGAACAGTTCCTGACATGGACAGAGGTGTTAGCAGAGAGCACTGTGGTCAGACTGAAAAGAAATATACAACTTCCTCTGTAGTAAAAAGAAGCTGATGATTCCTGGAAGGATTAAGATTTTTAAATAGAAGTAATTTACAAATCTGTTTAACTTTCTGGCATCATTTGAATTTTTTTTTTTTTCCACTTGAGTACTCCTTTAAGTTAGCATTGGGTCAATAGGAGCCTAAGGCTATGTCCTGTATATGAGCCTAGAACTTCAACTTTCTCAATACAAAAAATAATAAATATAGAGGACCTTTTACTTCATGTATTTCTTTTACAGCTTTCCAATGATCATTAAATTTGATGTGATGGTCAAGACATACACAGTAAAAAAAAAATCATCCTAGCTTACTGAATTGTATACACGCATCATATGGAAATAAAGCAAAGACCTACAGATGCCTGTCCCTTCTCAGTGGTTGTCTGACAGTCGGCTCTCCCTTGATGCAGCTGCACACTTTGAAGAGACATTTATTAAAGCGCAACTGTCACCATCGTACAGGTAGGGAGGTACAGTTACCAATGCATAGAGAAGAATGTGCAGTGAATGCGGGTGCTTTTACTCACATTCACCGTGGTCTGTAAAGGAAAATTCTTACTTTATTCTAATGCCCGGCCACAGTTGGATGGGCCGGCTGACTCCTGCAGCGGCACGCCCTCTCTCCATCTCCTCTCTGCTCTTAGCATGGAGCAATGTCAATCTTGCTGATCCTGCATGATTGACGTGCAGCGCTCCATGCTAGGAGCAGAAAGGGGGTGGAGAGGGGGCGTGCTGCTGCGGGAGTCAGCCGGCCCATCCAACTGTGGCCGGGCATTAGAATAAAGAATTTTCCTTTACAGACCGCGGCAAATGTGAGTAAAAGCACCCGCATTCACTGCACATTCTTCTCTATGCAATGGTAACTGCACCTCCCTACCTGTACAGTGGTGACAGTTGCGCTTTAAACCAGAGCCATATCTTCGGCCCAACATTTAAATATGGTGGGTTGTAGACATTTGATAAAATAAATGTAAAACATGTATTAAAAAGAGATCCTGTATTGCGGCATGCAGAATGGTCTTCCATTCTATGCAATGTGGATGAAAACCTGTGCAGAGAAGCAGCACAGTTGCCCAATGCAACCAATTAGATTGCTTCTTCTATTTGTAAAGAGGCCTCTTAAAAATAAAAGCAGCAAACTGGTTGCCATGGGCAACTGCACCATTACACAGGTTTTGATAAATCTCCCGATTTGCTCAGCATACAGTGCAGCAAGAAAAGTATTTATTAGGAGGTATGAAAGTCTTCCAGATGATCCAGGAGTAATGCCAACATCATCAAAACAAGAGAAGCTGAAGACTCTGCACTTACAGGTGCTGCAGATTTGGAAGTTTCAAACTTTTAGGTTGAATCACACTGATTTTGTTACGGTTTAGCTTCAGAACTAGTAAGGATCCAGATAAGTTGTCAAAAGCACCAACTTCCAAAGTTGTAATTCTGTTGTTGCTCAAGTTCCTAGAGAGGAGGGGGGAGAAAAAAATTAAAATAAAAAGATTGTTTGGGTCAATGACACTATATACAGTTATGATATATGTACAGTTTAAAACCAGGCATAACACATTTTATTTCTTATTCAACTGTAGGTTATAACAAAATGACACGATTCTTAAACAAGGAAACAAAATGAAATAATCTGGTACAAAAGTCTGCATACCCATAGTTCTTAACAGAGTGTACTGCCTTCTTTAGCATGAATGACAGGGTGCAATCTTTTGCTCGATTATATCCAGGTCAGAAGAATGAGCCTCTCATCATTCTCCGCTATAACCATTGGAAGGGGACCCCCCGTGATCTCCCGTACGAAGCGGCGGCCGAAACACCCCCCCCCCCTCAATACAACTCTATGGCAGAGCCGGAGCGCTGCCTTCAGCAACCTGCCATAGCACTGTATTGAGGGGGCATGTCGGTCGCCGCTTCGTGCGGTGGTCGACGCATGCTCTCTGGTGGAAGATCTGGTTGAACCCCCGCGATCTGAAACTTATCCCCTATCTTTAGGATGTGGGATAAGTTTTTTAATCCTGGATATCTCCTTTAAGGATAGATAACAGTGGGTGTCACTCCTGACACCCGCTGCAGTCATCCTTCATCCCTGAGATGCGGAGCAACTTTTTCCTGCGCTCCGCATCTCTGCACTATACTCCAGGCCGGCCAGTGATCTCAATAGAAATTCAGTCAATCACCACTCTGGGCGGCAAATATGAATCAGTGATGTGAATTTCTATTCACATCACTGGCCCGCCCGGAGTTCAGAGCAAAGATGCGAGCACTGTAGAAAGCCGCGTCACATCACCGCAATATAAAGGACAATCGCATCGGGCGTCAGGAGTGACACCCGGGAAGATCTGTCTATTAGTGCAGGTACTACTACTCCCAGCATGGAACAGTCTACCTAAAAAATTAAAGGAAAAAAAAAAAAAACTTTATTAAACACAATTAAAATACATTACTAATAAAACGTTTCATTATTTTTACAATTAAATGGCCCTTTTATACATTTTTAATATTGTCAGCTACATTTTTAGGTCCCTGCCCACCCACATAAATTGGTCCCATTTTAAAAAATAGAAATGTTGTTCTAAAAAAATAGAAATTTTGTTAAATACAATTTTTTACATCCCTACTGCATCCTTTTTTCTGGTGTTTTATTCTTGTATTTGTTTGGGACAGAAAGAAAACCGAAACTTAGCCTAGGGGTATGTAAGCTTTTGATAAGGACCATTGGGGGTGATTTCACAATTTCTATCAGGGTATGCAAACTTTTAAAAACAACTGTACAACATATCTAGAGAACAACACACACTTTCTGGTTGAGTAGAGGTTTCTGAATACCTAAAAGCTATGATGTTTTCCAAAAACCGTTTAACTAGAGACCCCAGTCACCTGTGATTTTATTAGAAGTTTTTATTGTAAGATTTGACAAGCAATATCAAGCTTTCCAACAAAACACTGATAACCTAGTTTTTCTCCTCGCTAGTTGACAGATGAGGTCAATCTTACACTATCAAGAACCAACCCCCCCCCCCCCCCTCCTCCCTTGCCTCACTGACACCGAAAAGCCTGTCTAGAAGAAAAGAGGGATTAGGAGGTAAAAAGTCTGCCTTGAAGGTCCTCACAGAAACTTAAAGCAGGCCCATATTTTCCAAGGGTGTGACAACCTTGTTGTGTCTTCCAGGGGGAATTATGTCAATCATCTTTAGGACCAAAGCCCAGAAACATTTGTTTCTTCAATGTTTACATGTAGTCTGGTGATGCAAAAGGAAAAGAACAAGCACCTATTTTGACTGATTAGAGTGGAATGACTACAATACACACAGGGAAAGGAGAAACCAACTGTGCATAACACATTCCTTTTAAAGGCCACATACAACATATTGAAAACTTTACAGGAACTAACCGTGCACTGAATAAAATTGAGAGTCATACAAACTTAATTCAGTAATTTCCAATGGATCTGTTGATCTTTCATCAAGTAACTTAAACAGTGGTGTTAATCTGAGACTCACAACAGCAAAATCAGAAGTGTAAAGAAATTACATGAGTGTAATGTCTGTTTTTTTTTTTGCATTTTTCCATTTTAGGCCATGTTCAGACTTTGTTTTTATGTATTATTTCTGTTTGGTATCCCGACCTGTATTCCTCCATGTTTGGAGTTTGGTTTTGTTATATTCCTGTTTGCTCAGTCCAGTGTTTCCAGTGTGAACTGTGTTCTAGGTTTCCTGACCTGTTTAGGGTTTTACATTCAGTTTATCCCCTGCATCTCCTAGTTTCTGCTGTATACTTATTCCATATTTAGTCTTGTTCATTCATTCATATCTGCCGTTTATCCTGATTCTGGTTTCTGAACTTTATGTTAGTACGCTATATCCTGCCCTGTTTGTATATCTACACCCTTTCTGGTTTATCTGGTTGTTTTCCCCATTATGTTTCTGACCTGTTCCCGACTATGTTCAGTAATTGTGTATGCACTTTAGCGCAGGAAAGGACCGGCACCGTGGTTGGCGATCTGCCATTTAGGGCAGATGGGCAAGAAGAAAGGGAGAGTGTTTCTAGGGTCAGCTAAGGGCTCACTCTCCCTGTCCACCCCGTCGGTCATGATAATGAGCTTTAGTTTACAGGATTTTTTTTATAGAAACCTATTTTTGGATTTGCCTTATTAGTATTGCCCACAGGAGTTGCTACTAACTAAAAACCACCATCTGAATGAAGCCTAACCATTGCAGATTCATGTGCTAACAGTTTGTGGCTGGATGATCCCATATAGCCAGGCACTAAGGCTTTTTGCTGCCCATGTTTGCTGCATTTAGCAGCATGGCCTATGATGTTTAACTGTTAAAAGCATATTGAGTTATAGATAATAGACTTATTGCTTGATATATAACACATTAAAAAGTAGTTCTATGGTGTACTTTAAAATTTCTGATAAAGATTATTCATGAATTCAAAACTCCAATTGTGTACCAGCAGACACTGGAAGCGTGTAGTAAACTACAAAATCTTTAAAGCTGACCTCTTGTTACAAATAAAAACTTTACAGTGCTCATAGATCCTCATGTACTCTAGCTGTGTGGAGCCTTAACCTTTTAAAGCTCTGCTCTTTGTCCCACAAATCTTTCCTCCTTCCTAATTCACCAACATACTGATCGAGAGTAGGAAGACTGAGCTTCTACGTGCTGGTCCAAAAAGTTAGAAATGGTGAGGACACACGATTTTTGTTTAAAAATCAGGTTTATTTGCACTACAGCAAAGCGTTTCTGCATTGCATACACAGACAGCAAGACAAACAATAAATATCCTCATGGTGTCATTGTAAAGGGCACGTCAATTAGGTAATTCACGACCCATTTTATGCATAGAGCTGCATTTAAAAATAGACAAAATTTGTATAAAATTACAAACATGTTAAAAGACTATGGCACTAGTGCTGTGTCACATATTAAATACTGCAGAAAACATTGGTTAGGTGCTTTGTTGTAGTGTTACAGTAATTTAACTGTTATGTGCGTTTTGTCCGTAGAGATAATGCCGTAGTCAGCAGGAGTATCGCAGCTGGAAGATGCCGGGTGAAGATAATGTAGAAGCGATATGGAGTAGGGATCGACCGATATCCATTTTTTAGGGCCAATACCGATAATCTGTGGAGGTTAGGGCTGATAGCCGATAACTTATAAGTTATCGGCTATTTATTCCCCCCCCCCCCCCGCAGATCATTGATTTAAAGTGGGCGCTTTAAATCAATGAACTGCAGCGGCTTTAGCGGTGCCATGGGCAGTCGCCGCCACCCGCTTCTCTCCCCCTGCCTGTCCGGGGGTCCTCCTGAGTCCTATCACCGCCACCGCAACCCCCAACCCCCCCCCAAAACCGCCCCATTGCCTCCTCATCCCCGGTTCTATAATTACCTGTTCCCGGGGTCCACGCTACATCTGGCTCTGGTGGTGTCCTCCTGAGCTGTCACTGTGCACACTGACTGTGAAGTGGCGTTGAGGACGTCACTCGTCATTGCGCAGTGCACAGCGTAACACAGGACGCAGCAGGAGCCAGAAGTAGCGTGGACCCCGGCCGCCGGGAACAGGTAATTAGAAAACCGGGGATGGGGGAGGCAATAGGGCCGGGGCGGTGCAGTGGGGGGTGCAGTGCGGTGGGTCGTGGGGGAGCCGGGCATTATCAGATTATCGGCAAGGTAATTGCCGATACCGATGACGCCCAAAATCGCGATAATCGGTCGATCCCTATCTGTCACGTTGTTCTAAAGGGGTGGGCCTCATTGATATAAAAGATACCAAGAATAATTTTCTCAATGGTTATTGTCAGGATGTGAAGGGATAACGAAACAGCTCCCCGTATTAAGTTTTTATCCGTTTGCACATGGCAGCGATATGTAGCAGTGGCGATGTTGAGAAGGGGCGGAGCTAACCCCCGTTGATTAGCCGTGCCCAGGTAATCTTTGAGTAAGCTGGCTCCGTTTCTCCAAACCACCACAGTCTAAGGAGTGAGACCTGTATGATATGCATCAGAAGCGATAGATAGGAGATCTGACCAAAAAAGATCTAAAGCTATAGTATTATTGGGTTCAATCACTAAAAGTGTATATTGAGATGCCATGTACAACACAAAGTATAATGTACAGCGTTGAACATGACATCTCAATATACAATTTTCGGCAATCTTCATTTATTTACAAACATGGTCGCTTCATGCTACTCCGAAGGCTTAGGTCTCCACTAAACGCTCAGAGTAGTGTGAAACGGCCCATTGGCCATGTTGTATCCTTAACTGGACTGTTTGTAAATAAATGAAGATTGCTGAATTGAGCCAGTGCCATCATTATTTCTACATAGAGAGTGAAATTAATGTATGCAGCTTTAAGACACCCAAGCTGATTAAAAACATCTTGGTGGTTTAGTGTCTCAAAACATAATGACAAAAAAATAAATAATTATAATAAATAATTTACTTACAAATGCTTTAAAGGAATTCGTGGGAAGGACATGCTTTTTATTTCAGTGAGGAGATTGGAGCTGAGGTCCAAGGTTTCCAAAGATAGATACTGCTGAAGCAAATCTCCATTCAGTTCAGAAATTTTATTATGTACCCTATTTGGGAAGAAAAACATATTAGAAACAATAGCCACTTAACGCAAGTCAGTGAAAGATGCATATCTGCATGAGATCATACAAAGCTAATATTTAACTAACCTACTAAGAGAAAGACTGGCAGCATGTTTCAACAAGCATTCTGTATACTGTTCAGGAAACCTCTTCCAGCAGTTAAAATAAGCCTCTAGAACAGGTCAATGGTTCATAAGGTCATGTTCAAAAGCTTCAGATTTCATAGGGATTTTTTGTGAGATTTCACATAGAAACTCAACAATCCCCAAACACATGAGTTTTTATAATAAGTCTATGGGGTTTGTCTAGTGCGGCAAGATGGAGAAGACAGAGAGCCAGGGAATGAATCTCTCAGCTACACACTTTCCCGGACTATATCTAAAGATCTTTGGGGGTCTGGACACACAGACCCTGACCAATCAACTCTTAACATGTCTCTGTGACATGTGGAAAATATTATTTTGATATACAGTGGTCCCTCAACATACGATGGTAATCCGTTCCAAACGGACCATCGTTTGTTGAAACCATCGTATGTTGAGGGATCCGTGCAATGTAAAGTATAGGACAGTGGTCTACAGCCTGTGGACCTCGAGATGCTGCAAAACTACAACACCCAGCAAGCCCGGACAGCCAACGGCTGTCCGGGCATTCTGGGAGTTGTAGTTTTGCAACATCTGGAGGTCCGCAGGTTGAAGACCACTGGTAGAGGAAGTTGTACTCACCTGTCCCTGCCGCTCCGGACCGTCACCGCTGCCCGGGATGTCGCCTTCCATCGCTTTCGTCGCGTCCCCGGGGTGCCCCCGATGCTCCGGCAAGGCCTCTGCTTCCCCTGGATCCTCTCTCTCCGTCGCCGCCATCACGTCGCTATGCACGCCGCTCCTATTGGATGACGTGACGACGACGGAGAGCGCCGACGATGCAGGGGATCTCGAAGAGGACACGCCAGAGCCCCGAGGACAGGTAAGTGATAGTCAGCGGACCAGATGGAGCACCGTAAACGGCTATCTGGTGGCAGCTGAAACTGTCTGCACTGCCGGGCAGCCGTTTATGCGATGGCCCCGACATACAAAAGCATTGTATGTTTATGCTGCTTTAGGCCATAGTATGTTGAAATGATCGTAGGTCGGGAAGGGGGGGGTGTCACTGTATATTAACATCAGCAGCTTTCATATATTCATGCATAAAATATAATGTGTAAAGTATACTCACAATGAGAGGAGTGTGATGTTTGCGGTTGGTTCTCCAAGATGGGGAATTGCAGTTAATTCATTATAATTCATTTTCCTACAAGATGAAACAAACAATTTAAAGCAAATAACATTCAGAACGAAGAAAAAGGCGGCTTGAATATTAAGCAAGAAGATTTAAGATAGAACAAAGCTAAGGCTAAATGCACATTGCCATTCTCGTCCGTCCCATTCAGGGTCCGTTTGTTTTTTTTTTTCTTGCGCAGAACAGACCCTGAAATGGGTCAGAGCACAACGGACACTGCCTGGTTACAATCTACACCATTCACTTGGATGGGGTCCGTCAGGGATCCATTAGTTTACCGGAGAATAAAAAAAAAAAAAAAAGTGCATGCACTTTATTTTCTCCATAAACTCCCATCGCTGTGACAGAATTGCCAACGAAACTCCGAATAGCGGAGTCTGACGGCAATGTAAACTTAGCCTAATAGGTATACAATATGAACATCCCCAAACTATGCATAAAATAATGCATGGTTAATTGGTTTCATATGAAACTGGTCTGTATCAGTGAATGTGAGCGAATATAAAAGGAGTTATCCAAGATTAAAGGGGTTCTCCGATGGAAAACAATATTTTTCAAATCAACTCGTGCCAGAAAGTTATACAGATTTGTAAATTACTTCTATTTAAAAATCTCAATCCTTCCTGTACTTATCAGCTGCTGTATGCTCCACAGGAAGTTGTATAGTTCTTTTTAGTCTGACAACAGTGCTCTCTGCTGACACCTCTGTCCATGTCAGGACTGTGCAGAGCAGGAAAGGTTTGCTATAGGGATTGTCTTGTAATCTGGACAGTTCCTGACACGGACAGAGATGTCAGCAGAGAGCACTGTGTTCAGACATAAAAGAACTATACAACTTGTGGAGCATACAGCAGCTGATAATACTGGAAGGGTTAAGATTTTTAAATAGAAGTAATTTACATATCTGTTTAACTTTGACACCAGTTGATTTGCAAAAGTTTGTTTTCCACCGGAGTACTCCTTTAAAAAACGAAACATGGCTGCTTTTTCACACAAACTGTTCATACGAGTTATGGACATGTGTAGTGTTGAGTGGTAAAGTCAAGTGGGACAAAGGCAGATCCATGATGTGCAAACTCCCAAGTCAGTAAACAGAAATTCAGCCTCTGATTCTATTTGCAGAAATACCTGACAGACTTTAAAAACATCTGGAGCCCTACTGGGTAAACAAACATGAAATTGTAAGACTATACAGTGGTCCCTCAAGTTACAATATTCATTGGTTCCAGGGCGACCATTGTATGTTGAAACCATTGTATGTTGAAACCATAACTCTATGGAAACCTGGTAATTGGTTCTGAAGCCACCAAAATGTCATCCAAAATAGGAAAAAGTCAGGATTAAACAAAAATAAGTAGATAACTAATATAGATAAAGCAAATCCTTACATATAAAAGACAGATCTGCTGGGAGCTGTAAATCACTGTATTTCAGTGTTTTCCAATCAGGGTGCCTCCAGCTGTTGCAAAACTACAACTCCAAGCATGCCCAGACAGCCTTTGGCTGTCCGGGCATGCTGGAAGTTGTAGTTCTGCAACAGCTGGAGGCACCCTCGTTGGGAAACACTGGTCTATGTAGAGGACAGGAGCTTCTTCACGGTCATGTACAGTACACGTAATGCCCTAAAAAAGTAAAATGGAGCCGCCCTCACCTGGTGTCCAAAGGAGCAGCTAACCCTGGCACAGGTTAAAATTAGTACAGAACATGTAATACCTGCCTATACAGTAGGGGGCGCTACCAGACACCAGTCAGTGCATACACTTCAGTAATACAGGGGTTTTACCAGTCAAATGTCCATTCTGATTGGTCAGCTCTTTTAGCCATTGACATGTTTCACAGATCTGGACTGTCTGTACATTGTATGTTGAGTCTGGTTTCAACTTACAATGTTCCAGAAAAGACCATTGTATGTTGAAACTATTGTATGTTGAGGCCATTGTAAGTTGAGGGATCACTGTATATTTGTTTTCTTACAAAACATTATGCTTTGTGGCTGTCCATGAATGTCAACATTAGGGTTGCATTTTCGGTGTGCCAGCTATCTACTTTTAGAAAATACATATCTGTGTGCGGTTTAATAGGATTTTTGTTTGTATTTCTACTTTTATTTATGTACTTCACAACTGTGAAAAAGTGTTTAGAAACTTTGCAGTAAAAGGTGATCCATTCTGATTTGCCATTTTCGTCACCAAAAATGGATTCCGCAGGTTCCAAACAGAAGCCATGATGCTAGTGTGAACATGACCGTTTTCACACAACCAAAACATGTTCCTCAGACAGCTATATTACTATCACCCAGGCCGGCTAGAAATAATAAACTGATAATACACTTACACTTCCTGCAGAGAATATAATTCGGGCACCAGGCTGCTGTTGGATAAAGTCAACCAGTTGTGGCTGATCTCCCTGAAGGTAAGAAAGAAAGCTGAAATCAGTCATTTGTTCTAGATACAGAACAATCTATTTAAAGGGATTCTGTCTCTTTGCAAATGCCGTCCAACCTGCAGTTTCAGATTACAGGGTAGAAGGACTGATATATTGTTTTGTGGGAAAAAGGATAACTCATTTATGTAAACCTCTGCTCATTCTAGGCTAAATAGTAAGTGGGTGGTTCTACTCAATGATTGACAGCTCTCTTTATATGCACAGTTAGGGTGCGTTCACATGTGCATATTTTCTGCTGCAGATTTGCTTCAAAAGATCTTGCTGCCCATTGAAGTCAATGGGCAGAAAAATCTGCAGCAGCAAATCTGCTGCAGATCTGCAGCAAAAATACGCATGTGTGAACGCACCCTTATACACAAATAGCTATCAATCACTGAGTATGAGCAGAGGCTTACATGAAGTAGTGACAAGTCTTAGACCTTTTCCCATAAAACCACTGCTCAGCTCAGCTTGCTCCTTACCCTGTTTTCCCGAAAATAAGACAGTGTCTTATATTATTTTTTGCTCACACATCCACACCCATTGCCCGACACCAGCATGCAGCTTGTCCTGGTAAAGTAACATAGGCCTTACTTTCGGGGGATGTCCTACTTTCGGGGAAACAGGGTAACAATCTGCCTACAGATTGCAATGTATTTTCAAAGTGAAGGATTCCCTTTCAACAGTTTAATGCTATGGTCATGCAATTACCGTATTTTTCACCGCATAAGACACACTTTTTCTTCCCCAAAACTGGGGGGGAAAGTTGGTGCGTCTTATACGGCAAATACACATTAAAACCCTGTGCTATCGCGGCGGTCCCTGCGGCCATCAACGGCCGGGACCCGCGGCTAATACAAGACATCACCGATCGCGGTGATGCCCTGTATTAACCCTTCAGACGCAGCGATCAAAGCTGACCGCCGCATCTGAAGCGAAAGTGACACTAACCCGGCTGCTTCGGGAGGGACCTTACCTGCCTCCTCGGTGTCTGCTCCGTGCCGGGATCCCCTGCATGGCCGGTGCTCTCCGTCGTCATCACGCCGTCGCGCACGCCGTTCCGTCATCCAATAGGAGCGGCGTGCGTAGCGACATGATGGCGGCGACGGAGAGCGAGGATACCGGGCAGCCGAGACGCTCGGGAGCAGCGGGGACGCGGCGACAGTGATGGAGGGCGACATCCAGCGCAGCGGTGACTAGCGTTGACGTGTCCGGAGCGGCGGGGACACGTGATTATTACCTCCTATACCAGTGGTCTTCAACCTGTGGACCTCTAGATGTTGCAAAACTACAACTCCTGGCATGGCCGTTGGCTGTCCGGGCATGCTGGGAGTTGTAGTTTTGCAACATCTGGAGGTCCGCTAGTTGAAGATCACTGTCCTATACTTTACACTGTATTCTAGATTTTCCTCCTTTAAAATTGGGTGCGTCTTATATGCCGGAGCGTCCTATATGGCGAAAAATACAGTACTCACTCCACCATTTATCCCTTTAAGTATGATCTACGCAATCCTTAGCCCCTTAAGGACCAAGCCCATTAAGACCTTAAGGACCAGAGCATTTTTTGCACATCTGACCACTGTCACTTTAAGCATTAATAACTCTGGAATGCTTTTACTTATGAATTTGATTCCAAAATTGTCTTTTCGTGACATATTCTACTTTAACATAGTGGTAAACTTTCGTCGATACTTGCAGCATTTCTTGGTGAAAAATGCTAAAATGTCATGAAAAATTTAGCATGCACCATTTCTTCCGTTCATTCGCCCGTCACAAAATAACGGCCGTTATTAATAACAGGCGATAACGTGTTAAAACGGCTATTAGAAAAATCCCATAGACTATAATGGGATTTTCGAACAGCCGTTAGGGATTTTCTAACGAACAATTTTCAAGGTTTTTATGACGGACGTTCATTACGGATGAATTTTTATAGTGTGAAAGGGGCCTAACTTTGAAACTCTCTGCTTGTAAGGAAAATGGACATTCCATCCAAATAAATTATAAACGGATTCACATATAAAATATGTCTACTTTATGTTTGGATCATAAAGTTGACATGTTTTTACTTTTGGAAGACAGAGCAGCAATTTTCCAAAACATTTGTAAAATCTGAGTTTTTCAGGGACCAGTTCAGTTTTGACGTGGATTTGAAGGGCCTTCCCCATAAATGACCCCATTATAAAAACTGCACCCCTTTAAGTATACAAGAAGACATTCAGAAAATTTGTTAGGTGTTTCACAGGAATAGCAGCAAAGTGAAGGAGAAAATTCAAAATCTAAATTTTTTACATTAACATGTTCTTGTAGACCCAGTTTTTGAATATTTACAAATAGTAAAATGAGGAAAAGCAGCCCCCCAAAATGTGTAACCCAATTTCTCTCGAGTAAGGAAATATTTTGCTAAAGTTTGACAAATTTCCACTAAAGTTGGATGTGAAAATGAAAAATTTGATTTTTTTCACTAAAATGCTGGTGTTACCCCAAATTTTTCATTTTCACAAGGGGTAATAGGAGAAAAAGCCTCCCAAAATGTTAACTCCGTTTCTTCTTACAAATTATGGGGGGCTTTTTTCCTATTACCACCTGTGAAAATGAAAAATTTGCTGAATGTCTTATGTCCTTAAGTGGTTAAAGGGATATTCCGGCCATAGACAACATCTTATCCCCTATCCCAAGGATATGGTATAAGATGTCTGATCGTGGGGAACCCTGCCTCTGGGACCCCCCGCGATCTCAGAGCAGCATTCTGTGCCAGGCTGCAGCTTCAATCTCGGAAACCTTTGAGTTTCCAAGATTGGGGACATGACGACACACCTGCTCTCAGACATGAATTGAGGGGGCGTGGCGTCTACGATCCCAGAAACTCAGAGGTTTCCGAGATTAGAGCAGTAGCTCAGCACAGAATGCCGGGTGCTGCATGGAAAACGAAAGGGGGTCTCAGCGGCGGGCCCCCGCGATCAGACAGCTTATCCCCTATCTTTTAAATAGGGGATAAGATGTCTATGACTGGAATACCCTTTTTTAAGGCAAAACCAGGTATTTCAATGCTAATGAACAGCTTCCCATATACTTATATGTGCCATTGTAAGGTGATCCAAGAACACTAAGTGACAAGTACCCTGTAAAAAATTGATAAAGGGTAAAACGATGCTCCTTTCGAAGGAGTTTCCGGTATGTCATGTTTCAAGGTTAAGAAATCAAGCATTGATTTGCAGGGAAGCTACCTCCAATAAAACGCACTAGAGAGCAAGCCATTTTAAAGGGGTTCTCTGGTGCTTAGACATCTTATCCCCTATCCAAAGGATAGGGGATAAGATGCCTGATCGCGGGAGTCCCGCCGCTGGGGACCCCCATGATCTTGCACGCGGCACCCCGTTTGTAATCAGTCCCTGGAGCGTGTTCGCTCCGGGTCTGATTACTGTCAATCAAGGGGTCGGCAGTGTGTGACGTCACGCCTCCGCCCCCGTGTGACATCACGCTCCGCCCCTCAATGCAAGCCTATGGGAGGGGGCGTGACAGCTATCACGCCCCCTCCCGTCACACACCGCCGGCCCTGTGGTCACTGCTATTCAGACCCGGAGCGAACGCGCTCCGGGGACTGATTACAAATGGGGTGCCACGTGCAAGATAACGGGGATCCCCAGTGGCGCGACTCCCGCGATCAGGCATCTTATCCCCTATCCTGTGGATAGGGGATAAGATGTCTAAGCACCGGAGAACCCCTTTAAAGCTATTTTGCATAGAGTGATGCTGAATCATTTGCTTGTTTCACAAGGAAAAAAATATATGTAAAAAGGATAAGGTAGGTCTTTTCATGCCCCTAAAGCAGATTACGGGTGCGTTATAACAGTTCTATACAACTTAGTGAAGTGCAATACATCAATTCTTTCCGGGATTGGTCTTTATTGAGAGTGAAAGCAATACTCTATGCAAGGCTGGTATAGCAATGTGCATTGGGCTCTTACCCGAAGGGTGACATTTAAAAGACATTCTTTACTGAAAATTAAGATTAGATGTAAAAATGTACTTCATTTTTCAATCATATTTTGATAATTTTTTATTATTTTTTTTCTGTTTGTGGTTTGAAAAAACTATACAGCATCAGTAAATAATGAAATCTTATACTAAAACGAACGGAAAAAATGGTATAGGGATATATGGATAATTATTTTGCAGGTCTTACAGATATGGACAGTGGGCACATTTGTCCCCCTGTATTTTTGTGTCTCATATTGAATACAGGCTCCTGCTGTATAATGTACATTTACCTATGATGACATCTTTGGCGTACATTTCTATCCTGTAAGTCTGTCTGTAGCTCAGTTAGGCCAGGATAGACACATGTGGCTGTAATACTCCTGTGTTAATTTGGCCCTTATGGGATTTTTACTTTGTTAATGATTTAAGAAATGAAGACTGGAAATATTTTGTTTGTTTTCGTGGTAGGTTATAAATTCACATGGGTAAGATTTTCTGCTCAAATTCCTTACCCAACACCACGCACTAACATCCAAACCCTGCAAGTATTCAGCTTTCATAAGCGCAATGTTTTGCTGCTGTCATTTTTATGCTGTTATTGTCTTCGGTAAAGCAGTAAGGAGAATGTGTCACATCTGCGACCCGGGATTTCGCTCTTCCTCTCCGTCACCTAATGAAACAGTCATCATGCCATTTCCTGCTTTCACACACTGCTAATGCAAATGTGGTTTGTTTATATGGCGAGGAGAGAGGGGGCAGCAGAATTAAATGCCACTGCTAAATGTGTGCAAAAGGAGCAAATGGATCCTTGTCTGCACCACTGTCTATTGACATGCTGTAATTGAAGGGACTTCATTAATATTTCACCACCCAGGTCGGCAGGAATGATGTCATAAAATAAACGCTGGATCTATGCGATATCCCCCGAATCCCAGCAGAGATGGTCTCCTAATGAAATATTAAACCCATTATAACATAATTGTGGCAAAATATCTATGAGGAACCCATTCGGACATGTTGCAATGTAGCACATAGTGTCAATTTTACTCCCTTATACATCATCTGCACCACATCAATGTTTACAGTATTTGCAAAACCCTTTCCGTGCTGTCTATGGGAAGCATTTATTATTAAAGCTTACACCCACACAAGTGAATGGAAGAAACTGATTTCAGAAGTAGCTTATGGAGTTGTTTCTGTGCCAGACGACCCCTTCAGACATGGTCATTTTCTAGAATACCCAAAATGTGGTTAAAGGGGTACTCTGGTGGACAGACAAAGGAAATCCAAAAAGAAAATAATTTCCTCTGTAGTATACAGCCGCTAATAAGTACTGGAAGGATTAAGATTTTTTTAATAGAAGTTAAAATCATCAGTTGATTGAAAAAAAAAATTAATAAATAAAGGTTTTCCACCGGAGTACCCCTTTAAATATCTCTGGAAATGCATGTAAATGTTATACAAAAATGTTATACCTAACTTACATGTTTCTGGGGGAGAAAAAAAAAAAAAAGTATGTATTTTGGGTTTTAAAATCCACAGCATTTAAATAGTGGCAGATTATTATTTTGGGTTTTAAAATCCACAGCATTTAAATTGTGGCAGATTATGTCCACTGAATGACGAGGGTGCAGATCTCTCACACAGGGACTGAAAAATCTGTATCCACATGTAACATTTGTTGGAAGCCTGCCACATAAAAAATAAACAAATAAGAACTATATACAATTGAGCTGTGTGGAACAGACATTGAATTGCACAATTTTGTACATCCAACAGGCCAGGTGTGAATATACCCTAAAGCACTGTTTCCCAACCAGGGTGCCTCCAGCTGTTGCAAAACTACAACTCCCAGCATGCCCAGACAGCCGAAGGCTGTCTGGGCATGCTGGGAGTTGTAGTTTTGCAACAGCTGGAGGCACCCTGGTTGGGAAACACTGCCCAAAAGGTTGTCAATTTAGATCACTATGCTGAAGCATTAAAACAGTAAAAATCGACCCCTGCCATGTGATCTAGCTTTACTTGTATGCATTATGCCAAAATCAATTTTAGCATGAACCATGTTGCACAATGGTGTACTGTCATGAATGGCTTTCCAAATCTTGCCAATGGCAGTTCTCGCAGGCAATAAATAAAACTGCAATGTTTTCCTTCTCCTTGAAACGTGAAAAGATATCATCAGGGTCATACCTAGTCCCCTGCTCGTCTCTTTTCCAGGTCACTGATTGGCTAAGGATAAGGTCCCTGTGTGTGCGGTGAGGCTTAGAGGCGGGCCTGCGTCTCACAGTCACGTTGAGGTGCTGGTCCCGCTTTCAAACCTCACTGCACACACAGGGCTGCTGCCAAATAGCCCGGTGTGTCTGTTCAAAAGGAAACTGTGCAGCGTATTCCCTGCTGTTCAGAAGATTTTGTGCAGTGTGAAATATGCTGCGTTTACACTACATGGGACCGTACCCTCAGAGGACAAGAACTGCTCCTACTTACAGGACTTTATTTTTTTTGTTTTCTACCTTGATATTGCTCTGTATTTTCTGCTCAGTCAGATTCAGACACTGGGAAGGAGTGACATCATCTGAAGCCACAGGGGAGAACTTCCTCCCTCACTCTGCTACACAGCCCAGAGCAGTGAACTGTGTGAGATGAGCTATGATTGGCTAAGGCTGCACCCCCCCCCCCTTCAGCACTCGAGTGCATTTCCTGATTTTGGACTTCTGCCAAGCCAGCAGGAGTCCAAAGTCTGTAAAAGAGATGGAGAAAATGTGCTCTGGGCAAGTAGGGAGACACCTAGTGGCAACTTTTTTTAAACCCAAACATAGAACACTAATTTTTGCTATTGCACTCCTTATAAATCTTTACCATAAAGGAGTGCAATAGCAAAAATTTGTTTTAATGATAGTGCCCATTTAAATTAATTTTGTAGGCTAAAACTTAGTGCAACTCTCTTTTTCTATGTCATTTTCTATGTCAAAAGCCTTTACTAATGTAGCTCAAAAACTAATGAAATAGCAGAAATGTTTTCCTAAATAGATATAAATTTCTGCTTGAAACAAAGAAGTTCCCATTATGTCAAGCCATAGTGGAAAATCAGTTAGTTTTCCTATGCCGGCTACTTGATATGAAACACTTGCGACACCTCATAAGGCTATTAGAAAAAGTCTTTTCGATCAAAAAGAGGATAGATGATATATCAGTAGCCGGAGGCAATGTACCTCATGATATTTTCAATTGACAGCTACTTTTCAAATGGAACAAATGAAGCATTTGTTGCAGGACCTCAAGCCCTAATAAGGTACAGGGATGTGGAATTTCTATCGCCCGACGCCCCGGACTAGCAGTTTTGAGCGCCGGGCAGGTGAATTTGTCCGGCCCTTAGCCCAGCTTCGGGCAAGCAGGGCCGGACCTGACGAGTGCGGCGGATCTGCAGTCTGTATGGAGCGGGCAGGAGTCGGGAGCCCGCTCCATACAGACTGCAGATCCGAAGCAGAGTAGGGGAGATGAGAAGCTGTGTATGTCTCTCTCTCCCCTGCTCTGCAGACGTGCGGGGGGGAGATGAGGGGGCGTGGCTTCTTGCTCTCCGTGCAGACCTGCGTCCTCTGGCTTCACTCCCCCCAGCTGTAGCTTCGGAGGGCTGAGGGGAGGAGACGTGTCTGCACGGGGAGATGCTTGCGGCGCTCTGCAGTATGTATGGAGCGGGCTCCGGACTCCTGCCCGCTCCATACTCTGCAGCCCCCGGCTGTTCTCAGTAGCTGGGGGCCGCCGCTAATAGCCAGCATGCGGCGATCGCTGCGGCTGGCTATTAACCCTTTAGATCGCTGCTGTCAAAGCTGACAGCGGCGTCTAAAGCCTGGGTTCTCAACCTGGGGTACGCGAAAACGCTGACAAATACCGGCCATGCATTGGCCAGTATTTGTCAGCGCATAGCCGCGGCAGCTCACTGTACAGTAGCGCGGCCAGAGATGCGGCCGGGGCTACTGTAAGTGAGCTGCGTGGTTGCCAGGGAGACGTGTGGCCTTCCCCCAACGTTGCGCAGAGTTGCCGCACAGCGCAGGGGGACGTCCCACGTCAGTGCGGCCCTGTGGAACATCCCGTGAAGCAGCAGGCAACGGGACCACAGGACGCCAGGTAAACAACTGTATGGCACAGAGGGGGGGGGGGGGGTACTGTATGGGACGGAGCACAAGGCATTAAGATGGAGGGGGAGAGGGATAATGGCGGAGGGGGGGGGGGGGGAGTAATAAAGCACAAGGCATTGAAATTTTATGTCTTGTGCTTTATTACTCCCCTCTCCCCTTCCATCTTAATCCTCTTGCACCATTCCCCCCTTCCTCTGATCCCCCTTTTGCCATATCCGATAATAATGGCACAAGGGGATTAATATGGAGGGGGGAAAATGACAAAAGGGGATCAGAGGGAGGGGGGAATAATGACACATCTTAATCCCCTTGTGCTATTATTATCCGATATGGCAAAAGGGGATCAGAGGGAGGGGGGAATTATCAAACCCCCCCCCCTCCATATTAATCCCCCTGTATCATTATTCCCCCTCCTCCATCTTAATCCCCTTGTTCCATATTGGATAATAATAGCACAAGGGGATAAAGATGGAGGGGGAATAATGGTAAAAGGGAATCAGAGGGAGGTGGGAATTGTGGGACAGGGGGAGTAAGACGGAGGGGAAATAATAGCACAAGGGGATTAAGATGGAGATGGGATGCATTAGTATAAAGGTAGGAACAAGCCTTTTGTCTGCGGGTACCCCTCGCTTGCAAGTTCTGCGTGAGGGGGTACCCGTGGACATACTTTCAGGCCTTGGGGGTACGGTCGCCGAAAAGGTTGAGAACCACTGGTCTAAAGGGACATGTGAATGCTCCCTGGTGGGCTAGGGGGGTGGATCACCCCCCCCCCCCCCACAGCGCGATCGCAGGGGGGCGATCCACTATGGAGGTAGCCGGAGGACTTACCTCTGCTTCCTCCTGTCCCGGCTCTGTCATTGATAGACCTGGCTGGACCAGGCTCTAGCAATGGATCATAGAGCACACAGATTAATAGAGTTCAATAGAATCTATTCATCTGTCTGAGGAATCTAATGATTCCTCATAAGTCTAATAAAGTGTAAAAGAAAAAAAAAAAAGAAGTTTTAATAAAAGTTTGAAAGACACCCAGTGGTCTTCAAACGGTGCCCCTCCAGATGTTACAAAACTACAATTCCCAGCATGCCAGGACAGCCGTTGGCTGTCCGGGCATGCTGGGAGTTGTAGTTTTGCAACATCTGGAGGGCCACAGTTTAAAGACCGCTGCATTAACCCCTTCCATGTTAAAAGTTCAAATCACCCCCTTTTCCTATATAAAAACATGCAAACATAATAAAAATAAACATATTTGGTATCGCTTCGTGTGTAATTGTGCAACCTATTAAAAGATAACATTATGTATCCCGTACGGTAAATGTAAAAAAAATACCAAACCACAGATTTGCAATTTTTATAATATCCCAGAAAAAAAAGTTAAAAAGCGATTAAAAAGTCAGATCAATGCCAAAATGGTACCGATACAAAAAACAAATTATGGCGCAAAACATGAGCCCTCATACAGCCTGGTATGCGGAAAAAAATAAAGCTACAGGGGTTAAAAAAATGGCAATTAAAAAAATTTAGAAAAAGTTCAGAATTCGTAAAACATGACGTAAACTATACAAATCTGGTATCGCTGTAATCAGGCGCCTAAAGTAAAAAACTAACATGTTACCTCAACCACAAGGTAAATGGCGCAGAAAAGAAAACCACCAAATATGCAAAATTATCTTTTACTATTTCAATTTCACTTCCCTAAATATATATATATATATATATATATATATATATATATACATATATATTTTTTTTTTTTGGTTCAGAGAATATGTTATTGAAAAATTAAAAGGTATCATTATAGTAGGTAGTTATGGCTATTATAGGGCGAGGAGGAAAAAATCTGAGCGTAAAAGCGAAAATTGGCAGGACAAGTGGATAGTCATGAGTGACAAGTAGATTTTGCTCCATTTTAGTCCCGTGGACAAGTAGTTTTTTATAAAATTTCCACACCCCTGAGGTATAGGTCTTAATAATGCAAACCGAAGCAAAAGCCTCTATATATACATACTAGCTGAGTACCTGGCGTTGCCCGGTTTTTCCTTCCTAATCCTTGTTGGGGAGGAAAATAAACAAAGGAGGAAGCTTTTGACCACCTATCCCGGTCCCCCTATTCCCGGCCGCCCTATCCCCGGTCCCCCTATCCCCGGTCCCCCTATCCCCGGTCCCCCTATCCCCGGTCCCCCTATCCCCGGTCCCCCTATCCCCGGTCCCCCTATCCCCGGTCCCCCTATCCCCGGTCCCCCTATCCCCGGTCCCCCGTCCCCCTATCCCCCGTCCCCCTATCCCCCGTCCCCCTATCCCCGGTCCGTAATGTGTGTACCAGTTATTGAAATATCTCCAGCCGTACAGAAGTTATATGGGAACATACATTTACCATTGATTTGCATGGGACTTTAAACAAAAAACCCGACCCTCACAAATGGGGGTAGTTAAGGGTTAAATTAACTATCCTATATTTTAAGTGGATATATAAGTAACATGTGACCAAGTATTATTGAAATATCTCCAGCTGTTTGGAAGTTATGCAGTAACATATTTCCCATAGACTTGTATGGGACTTTAAACATAAACCACGCCCCTGGCAAATGGGGGTGAGTAAGGGTTAAATCTCTCTCTCATATATATATATATATATATATATATATATATATATATATATATATATATATATATCTATATCTATCTATCTATCTATACATTGAGAAGCGCGTCCTGTGACTAGCTAACTGACAATGACACAGTGAATTTATCCTGGGCAGAAAGCTCTGCTTACAGTCTCTTTAGAACAATGTAAAGCAGTGGTCTTCAACCTGCGGACCTCCAGATGTTGCAAAACTAGAACTCCCAGCATGCCCGGACAGCCGTTTGCTCTACGGGCATGCTGGGAGTTGTAGTTTTGCAACCTCTGGAGGTCCGCAGGTTGAAGACCACTGATGTAAAGCTTCTGGCAGACACTGGCCCCTCATAACCTTCTGCAGACTGAGAAACCTGAAAGCACTCTTATGAATTAACTAAAACCAGATGTCTGAACGGTGGATGTGTCCATAATTAAAATCCTGTGCAGTCTCTGCAGTGCTCCAAGCAGGAAGCAGACAGGCCGTTCCAGCACAAATCTGTTTGCCTTTGAACCCTATAGTAACACAAGGCTGATTGGTGAAGAGACAACGTATTACGTAGAACCTGGCTCATCTGTGTGCTTGGGGGAAGGGAGGATAAATACTTCAAAAACTGAATATAATGCCAAACAATCTGCTGCAAGGAACTGAACAATCCGTTACAACATGATGGAACAATTCAGACATTAAAGAATTGTCACCGCAAGTAACTGCAGGATGAGAAGTAACCTGGGGTGCTAGGTAGATATATACAACCGCTCCGTGACAAAGCCCTTAGCGAAACGCGTTGGAGGTACGGATTGGAGCTGTGGAGTCCTGCCTTGTATGTATCATCTATCACTAGTCTCCCTGCTGCCATTCCTTTGCACTAGCACTTTGCTCGTCACATATGTTGCACTGTTTGCAGCTTTTTGCACACAGCACCTTATTGATTAGTCTTTAATGTGATTTTCGCCCATATGCTAGGCAATTGTTAGGCTTAGTTTATTTTTTCCTTATATTACTCTATTGCACTTTATTTCACTCCCCCTTATGCAGCAGTGATCTTATTCAGCATATATAGACTTCTTTGGTTATATATTTACTTGGCAATTTCTTGGACTCCCCTCCTGCTCCTTGTAGATTTTATCCATTTATACACACACACTATATACATATATATATACATATATATATATATATATATATATATATATATATATATATATATATATATATATATATATATATATATATATTTTTTTTTTTTTTATATTATTATTTTTTATTTACTATTTTTTATCATTTTTATTCTGTCCTTGTGTGTAATACATTGATGTAATGATGATTTAATAAAAGTATATATTTTTTTCACATTAATTTTACTCATTTATTCCATTTCTGATTTTATTTGAGGTTATTTGCGTGCACATACAGTGCGTATATAAGTGTAAGGAGAATACAATGCATTAGTACCATAAATCTCACATACAATGTATTTCATCAAATTAGTTAAAATCTAATAGTGAGCCGCATTTAACCCTACACCACTTACTCCCTGTGTCATATACAAAACAAAGATCTATGGCACAGTTTGGGCACCAGAGATGAGCTTTGGTTTGCACTATGCCAGTTTGAAAAAACGACAAACTGTCCGGGTGACTTAAAATCTTGTTCTGGCCCAAGGTACCACATCTTTCCCTCAGTCTTACGGCTATCTCACATTGTCAGGAGCGTGAACTGCAGCTGACCGATTCCCTTTTAGGGCTCATTTACACCTGCATATTTTCTGCTGCAGATTTGCTGTAGCTGATTTCGCTATCCACTGAAGTCAATGGGCAGCAAATCTGCAGCAGGAAATACACATGTGTGAACTGACCCTAAGGGTACGTTCACATGTATAGGATCCTGCGCAGATTTGATGCGCAGGATTTGTAAACAGGGCTGTGGAGTCGGAGTCTAACAAAATTTGCACCGACTCCGACTCCTACTAAATTTAGATTGGAATAAAAAAAAAAGCTAGTTTAAATGTCCCAATTCACAAAAAGTTATAATTAATGACTTCTCTACTTTAAGAATAAAGACTAATGCATGCAGTGCCTCACGTAACCGCAAAACGAACACGTCAAGTGACCGTTAAGAAGCATGCTTTTCATGTGCTTCACTATATGGCACGCAACGCACAATTAGGAGCGGCAATACTTATACTTTCCATAGTGTTGTGTTCTGCTGTTACAGGGAACCCATGGGTAACCTAGCCTCTCACTGATAAGGGGTTAAGGAAATATGTTTTTTGCAGGACTAGAGACACTTGTATAAGTGAAGGGAATGGTGGGTCAATAGTTCAAGACTGAAGCTGTAAACCATTGGAAAAACTGCTGCCATTCAGCTAAGGCTATAAAAACTTGTAAACTCGATTGTTAGCTTAAAGGGGTACTCCGCACCTAGACATCTTATCCCCTATCCAAAGGATAGGGGATAAGATTTCAGATTGCTGGGGTCCCGCTGCTGGGGACCCCCGGGATTGCCGCTGCGGCACCGCGCTATCATTACTGCACAGAGCGAGTTCGCTCTGTGCGTAATGACGGGCGATACAGGGGCTGGAGCATCGTTACGTCATGGCTCCGCCCCTCGTGATGTCACGGCCAGGCGCCTCAATACAAGTCTATGGGAGGGGGCATGGCGGTCATCACGCCCCCTGCCATAGACTTGCATTAAGGGGGCGGGTCATGATGTCACGAGGGGCGGAGCCATGACGTCACGCTGCTCAGTCCCCTGTATCGCTCTGTATCCGTCCCCCGAACTCGCTCTGTGTAGTAATGAAAGCGCAGTGCCGCAGCGGCGATCCCGGGGGTCCCCTTTGGATAGGGGATAACATGTCTAGGGGCGGAGTACCCCTTTAAACATGACTATGGGATTCTACTAGGGAAATCATGTTTTATAAGAAATGCCCCTTCCTTGATCCTCCCACTGCCCTATCTTCAGCAGCAGATCAGCACACAAACTGTTCAATACAGTAGACTGTTTGCTTCCCAGCCAGTAGTCCTGTGGTTATGACAGGTATGTTGCCTTTCTTTGCCTCAAGGAATGTATAAAATACATTTGCATATTAATACAGAGGAGTCTGGGAGTCTGAGTCGGAAGTACAGAAAACTCCGGAGTCGGAACATTTATCTACCGACTCCACAGCCCTGCTTGAGCACAGCTTCTAATGTGCAATTACAGTCATTTTGTTTACATTAAAATCTGCAGCAGAAAATCCTGTGCATCAAATGTGCACAGGATCCTGTACGTGTGAAGGTACCCTAAAGGTGAATTCACATGTACAGTATCCCCCGCATATTTGATGCGCAGGTTTTGGAAACTAATTGGCTGAACAACGCATCAAATCTGCGGCTTAAAATCCTGTGCACGATACTATTCATCTGACAGCAGTATTTCAGAGTAAATCCTAGTTCTTTAACCCCTTAAGGACACAGCCCATTTTGACCTTAAGGACGCAGCCGTTTTTTTTGCAAATCTGACCTCTGTCACTTTAAGCATTAATAACTAACTCTGGGATGCTTTAACTTATGAATTTTATTTCAAGACAGTTTTTTCGTGACATATGCTACTTTATGTTAGTGGTAAATTTTCGCTGATACTTGCATTTCTTGGTGAAAAATCCCCAAATTTCATGAAAAATTTGAAAATGTAGAATTTTTTTTTTACTTTGAAACTCTCTGCTTGTAAGGAAAATGGACATTCCAAATAAATTATATATTGATTCACATATACAATATGTCTACTTTATGTTGGAATCATAAAGTTGAATTTTTTTAAAAACTTTTTTAGCAGCAATTTTCCACGAAAATTTCTAAATCTGAATTTTTCAGCGACCAGTTCAGTTTGAAGTGGATTTGAGAGACCTTTCAGTGAGAAATATGACCCCATTATATAAACTACACCCCTCAAAGTATTCAAAATGAAAATACCCCATATGTGAATGTAAACTGCTCTGCTGGTGCACTACAATGCTCAGAAGAGAAGGAGCGCCATTGGGCTTTTAGAGAGAGAATTTGCTTGGAAATGAAGTCGGGGGCCATGTGCGTTTACAAAGCCCCCTGTGGTGCCAGAAAGTGGAACCCATTCTGGAAACTACACCCTCACTTAACGTAATAAGGGGTGCAGTTAGCATTAACAACCCACTGGCATTTGACAGATCATGTTTTCATTTTCACAGTCCACAATTCCAAAAATCTGTCAGACACCTGTAGGGTGTAAATGCTCACTGCACCCCTTATTACGTTCTGTGAGGGGTGAAGTTTCTAAAATGGGGTCACATGTGGGGGGAGTCTACTGTTCTGGCACCATTGGGGGGGGGGGAGGATGGGGCTTTGTAAACTAACATGCCCTTCAATTCCAGCCAATTTCTCTCTCCAATGGCGTTCATTCTCCTATGAGCCCTGTAGTTCGCCCACACAGCACTTTAAATCCATATATAGCGGGTATTTCCTTACTCAGAGGAAATGGGGTTACAAATTTTGGGGTTCAAAAAATCATAACTTTAATATTTTCATCCACAGACTAGTATGAGGGCTTATTTTTTGCCTGACCAGTTGTCCGTTGTAATGCCATCACTCACTTTACCATAAAATGTATGGCGCAACCAAAAAAATACTATTTGTGTGGGGAAATTAAAAAGTAAACCTCAATTTTGCTAATTTTGGAAGGTTTCATTTTCACGCCGTACAATTTACAGTAAAAGGGACGTGTTCTTTATTCTTTGAGTCAATATGATTTAAATGACACTCATGACAACATACTTTTCTATTACTGTTGCGCAAAAAAATTTGCTAACTTTTTAACCAAATTAGTACGTTTAACCCCTTAAGGACCGAGCCATTTTATACCTTAAGGACCGGAGCGTTTTTTGCAATTCTGACCACTGTCACTTTAAACATTAATAACTCTGGGATGGTTTTAGTTATCATTCTGATTCCGAGATTGTTTTTTCGTGACATATTCTACTTTAACTTAGTGGTAAAAATTTATGGTAACTTGCATCCTTTCTTGGTGAAAAATCCCAAAATTTGATGAAAAAAATGAAAATTTTGCATTTTTCTAACTTTGAAGCTCTCTGCTTGTAAGGAAAATGGATATTCAAAATATATTTTTTTTGGGTTCACATATACAATATGTCTACTTTATGTTTGCATCATAAAATTCATGAGTTTTTACTTTTGGAAGACACCATAGGGCTTCAAAGTTCAGCAGCAATTTTGAAATTTTTCACAAAATTTTCAAACTCACTATTTTTCAGGGACCAGTTCAGTTTTGAAGTGGATTTGAAGGGTCTTCATATTAGAAATACCCCATAAATGACCCCATTATAAAAACTACACCCCCTAAAGTATTCAAAAAAACATTCAGTAAGTGTATTAACCCTTTAGGTGTTTCACAGGAATAGTAGCAAAGTGAAGGAGAAAATTCAAAATCTTCATTTTTTACACTCGCATGTTCTTGTAGACCCAATTTTTGAATTTTTGCAAGGGATAAAAAGGAGAAAATTTTTACTTGTATTTGAAACCCAATTTCTCTCGAGTAAGCACATACCTCATATGTCTATGTTAATTGTTCGGCGGGCGCAGTAGAGGGCTCAGAAGGGAAGGAGCGACAAATGGTTTTTGGGGGGCATGCCGCATTTAGGAAGCCCCTATGGTGCCAGGACAGCAAAAAAAAACACATGGCATACCATTTTGGAAACTAGACCCCTCAGGGAACGTAACAAGGGGTAAAGTGAACCTTAATACCCTACAGGTGATTCACGACTTTTGCATATGTAAAAAAAATATATATTTTTTTTACCTAAAATGCTTGGTTTCCCAAAAATTTTACATTTTTAAAAAGGGTAATAGCAGAAAATACCCCCCAAAATTTGAAGCCCAATTTCTCCCGATACAGAAAACACCTTGCATGGGGGTGAAAAGTTCTCTGCTGGCGCACTACAGGTCTCAGAAGAGAAGGAGTCACATTTGGCTTTTTGAAAGCAAATTTTGCTCTGGGGGCATGCCGCATTTAGGAAGCCCCTATGGTGCCAGAACAGCAAAAAAAAAACACATGGCATACCATTTTGGAAACTAGACCCCTCGGGGAACGTAACAAGGGGTAACATGAACCTTAATGCCCTACAGGTGTTTCACGACTTTTGCATATGTAAAAAAAATATATTTTTTTTACCTAAAATGCTTGTTTTCCCAAAAATTTTACATTTTTTAAAAGGGTAATAGCAGAAAATACCCCCCAAAATTTGAAGCCCAATTTCTCCCGAGTACGGCGATACCCCATATGTGGCCCTAAACTGTTGCCTTGAAATACGACAGGGCTCCAAAGTGAGAGCGCCATGCGCATTTGAGGCCTAAATTAGGGACTTGCATAGGGGTGGACATAGGGGTATTCTACGCCAGTGATTCCCAAACAGGGTGCCTCCAGCTGTTGTAAAACTCCCAGCATGCCTGGACAGTCAACGGCTATCTGGCAATACTGGGAGTAGTTGTTTTGCAACAGCTGGAGGCTCCGTTTTGGAAACAGTGGCGTACCAGACGTTTTTCATTTTTATTGGGGAGGGGGGTTGTATAGGGGTATGTGTATATGTAGTGTTTTTTACTTTTTATTTTATTTTGTGGTAGTGTAGTGTAGTGTTTTTAGGGTACAGTCACACGGGCGGGGGGTTCACAGTAGTTTCTCGCTGGCAGTTTGAGCTACGGCAGAAAATTTGACGCAGCTCAAACTTGCAGACGGATACTTACTGTAATCCTCCGCCCATGTGAGTGTACCCTGTACGTTCACATTGGGGGGGGGGGGACATCCAGCTGTTGCAAAACTACAACTCCCAGCATGTACGGTCTATCAGTGCATGCTGGGAGTTGTAGTTTTGCAACCGCTGGAGGCTCCGTTTTGGAAACAGTGGCGTACCAGACGTTTTTCATTTTTATTGGGGAGGGGGGCTGTGTAGGGGTATGTGTATATGTAGTGTTTTTTACTTTTTATTTTATTGTGTGTTAGTGTAGTGTAGTGTTTTTAGGGTACAGTCGCACGTGCGGGGGTTCACAGTAGTTTCTCGCTGGCAGTTTGAGCTGCGGCAGAAATTTTGCCGCACCTCAAACTTGCAGCCGGATACTTACTGTAATCCTCCGCCCATGTGTGTGTACCCTGTACATTCACATTGGGGGGGGGGGGGGACATCCAGCTGTTGCAAAACTACAACTCCCAGCATGTACGGTCTATCAGTGCATGCTGGGAGTTGTAGTTTTGCAACAGCTGGAGGCACACTGGTTGTGAAACACCGAGTTTGGTAACAAACTCAGTGTTTTGCAACCAGTGTGCCTTCAGCTGTTGCAAAAGCTACAACCCCCAGCATGTACGGACAGCGGAAGGGCATGCTGGGTGTTGTAGTTATGCAACAGCTGGAGGCATACTACTTTGGCTGGGGATTGTAGTTATGCAACAGCTGGAGACACACTGGTTTGCTACTTAACTCAGTGTGCCTTCAGCTGTTGCAAAACTACAACTCTCAGCAGTCACCGACAGCCAACGGGCATGCTGGGAGTTGTAGTTATGCAACCACCAGATGCACCACTACAACTCCCAGCATGCACTTTAGCTGATTGTGCAAGCTGGGAGTTGTAGTTACACAACAGCTGAAGGTACACTTTTCCATAGAAAGAATGTGCCTCCAGCTGTTGCAAAACTACAAGTCCCAGCATGCCCATAAGGGCATGCTGGGAGTTGTGGTGGTCTGCCTCCTGCTGTTGCATAACTACAGCTCCCAGCATGCCCTTTTTGCATGCTGGGAGCTGTTGCTAAGCAACAGCAGGAGGCTGTCACTCACCTCCAACGTTCCAGCCGCATCAGGTCAGTCCCTCGTCGTCTCCGCCGCCGCCGCTGCTCCTGGGGCCCCGATCCCAACAGGGGCGCCGGGGATCGGGGTCCCCAGCACCCGGGGTGCACGTCCCGCACCCGCTCACGTCCTCCGGAAGAGGGGCGGAGCGGGTTGCGGGAGTGACACCCGCAGCAGGCGCCCCGATTGGTCGGCCGGTAATCCGGCCGACGAATCAGGGCGATCGTGAGGTGGCACCAGTGCCACCTCACCCCTGCTGGCTCTGGCTGATCGGGGCCGTCTCTGACGGCCCCGATCAGCCAATAATTCCGGGTCACCGGGTCACTGGAGACCCGATTGACCCGGAATCCGCCGCAGATCGCTGGACTGAATTGTCCAGCGATCTGCGGCCATCGCCGACATGGGGGGTCATAATGACCCCCCTGGGCGATATGCCCCGATGCCTGCTGAACGATTTCAGCAGGCATCGGGCACCGGCTCCGCTCCAGATGGTTGCGGGGGGCCGGTAAAACACATGACGTTCTCATACGTCATGTGTCCTTAAGGACTCGGAAATGGAGACGTATGAGAACGTCATGTGTCCTTAAGGGGTTAAAATCCCCCTATTTTGAAGACCTGTAACTTTTTAATCTTTCCGTATAAGCGGCTGTATGAGGGCTTATATTTAGCGCCGTGATCTGTACTTTTAATTGATACCATATTTGCTTATATAAAACTTTTAAGCCACTTTTTATAAATAATTTTTTTTAAATAAAATGTTATTAAAAAAAAGCAGCTATTTTAGAATTTTTTACGTTCATGCCGTTCCCAGTACGGTATCATTAACAATTTATTTTAATAGTTCAGATATTTACGCACGCAACGATACCAAATATGTATATAAAAATTTTTACACTTTTTTGGGGTTAAAATAGGGAAAATGGGACAATTTATGTTTTTATTGGTGGAGGTTTTTTTTCACTTTAACCTTTCTTTTTTTTAAAACTTTTTTTACTTTTATTTTTACACTTTTTATGTCCCCATAGGGGACTATTTATAGCAATCACTCGATTGCTAATACTGTTCAGTGCTATGTATAGGACATAGCACTGATCAGGGTTATCGGTCATCTTCTACTCTGGTCTGCGGGAAGGCAGATCAGAGCAGAAGACGTAGGGAAAGCAGCGGAGGCAGGTGAGGGAACCTCGCCACGGCAGCGCAGCAGGCGATCCGATCATCCATTTTAGTGACCGCGATGCTGCAGATGCCGTGATCTGTATTGATCACGGCATCTGAGGGGTTATTGGCGGACATCCGCGGGATCGCAGATGTCCGCCATTACTGGTGGGTCCCTGGCTGCGATCAACATCCGGGACCAGCCGCACATGATCCGGGCATTGCTCTGATGCTCGCGGTTATGCTTAGGACGTAAATGTACGTCCTGGTGTGTTAAGTACCAGCTCACCAGGACGTACATTTATGTCCTGCGTCGTTAAGGGATTAAGGCTCTCAATACTCACCTTGTTCCGTTCAGTGAGGTGTGTAGTTTTCAAAATGGGGTCACATGTGGGTGTTTTTTTATTTTTGCGTTCACCCCTGTGCAAATCACCAATTTAGGTCTCATGTACTTGGTGCTCTCACTCCTGAGCCTTGTTGTGCGCCTGCAGAGCATTTTACGTCCACATACATATGGGGTATTTTCGTACCCCATATTGCATTACAAATTTTGTGGGTCTTGTTTTCCTTTTTCCCCTCTTGTGAAAATGAAAAGTATGGGGCAACACCAGCATATTAGTGTAAAAAATAAATACAAATTTACACTAATATGCTGGTGTAGACCCCAATATTTCATTAGGGATAAAAGGAGGAAAAGCCCCATAAAATTTGTAACAATTTCTCCCGAGTAGGGAAATACCCCATATGTGGCCCTAAACTGTTGCCGTGAAATACGACAGGGTTCCGAGGTGAGAGCGTCAAGTGCATTTGAGGCCTAAATTACGGATTACACTAGTCTCCGACGCCAAAAACACCCTATGCCAGTGTTTCCCAAACAAGATGCCTCCAGCTGTTGCAAAACTCCCAGCATGCCTCGACAGTCAATAACCGTCCGGCAATGCCAGGAATTGTTTTGCAACAGCTGGAGGCTCTGTTTTGGAAACGCATTTTTATTGGGGGGGGGGGGGGGGGGGGAATTGTGTAAGGGTGTATATCTAGTGTTGTACTTTTTATTTTGTGGTTTTGTTTTTAGAGTGCATTCACAGGGGCAGGGGTTTACAGGGAGTTTCCCGCTGGGAGTTTGAGTTGCGTTGGAAAATTGCATTGGGAAACACACTGTAAAGCCCCGCCCGTGTGATTGTACCCTGTACATTCACATTGTGGGGGGGAGGGGGTGTTTACGAAATCTAAATATGAACTGACAGACTGTGCATGCTGGGAGTTGTAGTTTTGCTACAGCTGGAGGCACACTGGTGGGAAAACAGTGAATTAGGTAACAGACTAACTCAGTGTTTACCCACCAGTGTGCCTCCAGCTGTTGCAAAACTACAACTCCCAGCATGTACTGACAGCCGCTTGTTGCCGGGCATGCTGGTAGTTTTAAAAAGTCTGGAGGGCCCAGATCTTGCTGGGAGCTGTAGTTTTGCAACATCTGGAGGAACACAGTTTGGAGACCACTACACAGTGGTCTCCAAACTGTGGTCCTCCAGATGTTGCCAAACTACAACTCCCAGCATGCCCAGACTGTCTGGACATGCTGGAAGTTGTAGTTTTGCAACTTGTAAGGGGGAGGGCACTTACCCCCTGTCATCGCAGACGCCGGCCCCAGAACTCCGGACTCCAGGTTGATCCTGCTGCGCACCCACCGATCCCACTGCACACCCACCACACACCCGCAGCCCCTGCACATCCGATCACTGATCAGGTTAATCAAATGGGGTCCCAGGGTGTCGGGCGGGAGATGTCTCCAGCCTGACACCCCGGGACTCTAGCTAATTAACCCGATCAGTGCCGCAGGAGCGAACGTTTAACACCGCCTATATACGGCAGAATGCGCAAAGGTATAGCGTCATCCGCCGTAAAAAGATGGCCTTCTGCGTGAAGAGTTTAAAATAGGGGTCTACATTATAAACAGTCCAGTCACTAGCAGACTTTGTTAGGAATATTATAGTCTACAGTTCAGCTATGGGTACACTGCGGCATATGAGAGCAGACTTTTTTCACTACAATTTATTTGATGTGATCATAGTTTACCTTTCACCTTCATCTCAAATATATTTTATATAGCTTTGGTAAGAAGGCAGGCATGCCACATAGTGTTACATACTGCATTACCATCAGTCTATGGAACATCTGCTCGTGATTTTAGACAGCTCCACATTATTTGTCCTGATTTAGCAGGTCTTAGCAATATCAAGCCCTCATTTTTCAGACATTACTCCGATCTAGTTTTGGCAGCACCACTCATCTAACTACAACCAAATGTACATGGACTGTTCTGCAAAGGATTTACAGTCCTTGTAGCAGAAGAGTTTTCTCTTCTGCCCGAGACAACCTGTGTTTTTTTAGCCGGGTTAATTGTATGGACCAGGAAAAGCTCTCAACATAAATATTACACATAGAGGATGTGACTGACATCTGCTTAAGTGATACACAGTAAATTTTCTCATGCGGAATCATTACAGCCTATGGGTGACAACACAGCTTTATTATCTGCCTTAGGGTACATTCACACCATGAATCTTTCATATGGTGACCGGATCCGGCTGGGAGATGTGAAAACCGGGCGCTCCTGAATCTCAGCCGGACCAGGTCGCATCTCATCGATTTGAATGAGTTGGAGTCAGAAAGTGACTCCGGTCGGCTCAGTTTTGTCCCGTATCCGGTTTTGTGACTGGACTTCAGTCCAATCACAAAACCGGATACGGGGCAAAAATGAGCCAACTAGAGTCACTTTCTTCACAGTTTAAAAAAAAAAAAAAAAAGCCTTTATAAAACAAGCTTCATATAAAAGCTACATGGTGTAAGCTTTCTTATAAGATTTTTATCCCTTACAAAGTAGAAATGACAATTAAATGATCATATAATGAAATTATTACATCCTATGAGCTACTGTAAAGTTAGGAATAGTAAAAGTGACTGGCTCAATGCCATCAGCCCTACTACAAAAGCAAAAATAAAATAAAAAACGCAAGAGATGGGAAAGATTTTCTGATGGATAAAAAATCCTGGCCAAAAAGAAACACTCTCTCTCTGCTCCAAACAAAGCAAGTATTGAAGCAATAACAGGCTGGTTTAAATAAAACAATCCCTCAGGAATAAAAATGATGGTTTATACAGAAAAACCTAAAGGCTTTCTAGGCACAAAGTATAGAGATGCAGGCTCTATAGTCACACACATCAAGTAGAGCTCCGGCTGATCTCCAAGCCGAGAACACTGGTAGACTAAACACATTCTGGAAGACAATACATTCTTTGCTCCTTTCAGAAAAATGGGACACCAGAGCTGTGTCAAACCCTTCAATGTTTGTAATATCTCAGAGAAAATATTTCTAGACTGTCTTTAAAACGAGCCATTACAGATCGCTATGATGCTGTCAGTTTGGGTCATTAGACCTGCAGTCAGGTGACCACAATACTGGGGTATCACTGGTATCATGCTAATGTGATGACAAAGCCTGGAGAAAAAATTTACTTTGGAAAAAAAATGTTTTTTCATAAATAAATCCATTTATAACATGATATTTAGTAGGGATGTACCAAAAATTCGTCCGCTGAAAATTATCGACCGAAAATGCCCCTTTCGGCATTTTCAGCTGAGTTCATTTTCTGCCGATAATTTTGGTGGGTGTGTTCGGTGGGTGGGTGTTAACCCTTTCCCGACCCATGATATACATGTACGTCATGGATCAGGTGAGGACACGACGCGGGTCGGGTCCGCGTCATAACCTGGAGATGCCTGCTGCAATCAGCAGCTGACATCTGCCTGTCATGACGGACATCGGAGATTGCTCTGATGTCCACCATTTAACTGGTTTCCACAGTGTATGGAGCAGGCTCCGGACTCGAGCCCGTGCCATACCCGACAGCCCCCTGCTGATTCTTGTATCAGGGGGCCGCCGCTAATAAACGACACGTGGCTATCGCCGTGGCCGGCTATTAACCCTTTTGATTCGCTTCCCATTTCCGCCGCTGAAAGTGTTCCGCGCAAAGAACATGTTCATTCTTTGCGCGGATTTCGCGAGCGGACCATAGCCGTCAATGGTGACGGCTCAGTGCCCCGCGGCCCTAGCACCGAAGCAACGCCGGCGGCGGCCGCCAGGCGGAATCCCCGCTCGCGGAATTCAGCCACGAGAATGCCGTAGTGTGAACGGGCCTTTGGAGGAATCATTAGACAGACAGATGAATAAAGTTCTACTGTACTCCATTGCTCCCTCCGGCTACCCCTACAGTGGATCACCTGCCCACGATCGCGCTGCAGGGGGGGGGGGGGGGGCGGGATTGTGCGATCCACCCCACTAGCCCATCAAGGAGCATTCACAGATCCCTTTAGACTCCGCTGTCATCTTTGAGAGCGGCGATCCAAAGGGTTAATAGCCAGCCACTGGCTATTAGCAGCGGCTCCGGCTACTGAAAACAGCCGGGGGCTGCAGAGTATGGAGCGGGCAGGAGTCGGGAGCCTGCTCCATACAGACTGCTGAGCGCCGCATGCTGGATATTAGCCGCGGTAATGCATCAGCGGCCCCCGGCTACCGAAATCAGCCGGGGGCCGCAGAGTATGGAGCAGGCAGGAGTCTGGAGTCCGCTCCATACACCCAGAGCGCCGCCTCATCAGATCCGGCCATGCTTGCACGAGACGGAAAAATTCACCTGCCCGGCGCCCAGAACAGCATGTCCCGGCATCAGGAGATACAAATTCCACACACATCCCTAAAAGGATCGATGCAAAAATATTTTGAATCGATTCAGTATCGCCAAATGAAAAATTGCGAGAATCGATTTTTTCTTACATCCCTATTTGGACTAATAAAGTGTATAAAAAAAAATTTTTACAAAAATTTTATAAAAAGTTTTAAGACATCCATTAACCCCTTCCATAAAAGTAAAATAAAAATAAATACTTGGTGTCTCCAAGTGCGTTATTGTCCCAACTATTAAATTATTTTGTTTCTGATCTTGCCGTGTGAACATCGTAAACGCCATAAGATTTTAAAAGCAAAAATTGCTGATTTTGGTTACATCCCATAAAAAGAGTAATACAATGTAACAAAAACTATATTAAAAAAAAAAAAGGGGGGGGGGCGGGGAAATGCATTTTCGGTTTCGGGCCAAGCACAGCCTAAATTTTCTGTTTCGGGCCAAAATTTCCCTTTTGTGCATCCCTAATATTTAGACCTTCGTAAAAGACGTATGAGAATCTTTGAAAGTTCCTCTGTCTCACCTACAGACAAGCAAATCCTGAAATGCAATTTTTAAAGAAGCACAATATGCATTTCTGTCCCTAGGGGCGCTGAAGGAAAAAGGTTTCAGTTTAGTTTGGTTGAGGCTGGGCTCCATTTTGTTGGTGTTACAGGAGATGATTGAAGAAACAGACTTCCTGCTTACCTGCCCTAAACCCAATGGGTTATAGTGCAGGTAAAAAGCATTAAAAGGGGTACTCCGGTGAAAACCTTTTTTCTTTTAAAACAACTGGTGGCAGAAAGTTAAACATATTTGTAAATTACTGCTATAAAAAAATCTTAATCCTTCCAGTACTTATTAGCAGCTGAATGCTACAGAGGAAATTCCTTTCTTTTTGGAACACTGATGACATCACGAGCACAGTGCTCTCTGCTGACATCTCTGTCCATTTTAGCAACCATGCATAGCAGATGTATGCTAAGCGCAGCATGGTGGCTCAGTGGTTAGCACTGCTGCCTTTCAGTGCTGGGGACTTGGGTTCAAATCCCACTAAGGACAACAATAAATAAGGCATTATTATAATAATGTCAGCAGAGAGAACTGTGGTCGTGATGTCATCAGAAAAGAAAATAATTTCCTCTGTAGTATTCAGCAGCTAATAAGTACAGGAAGGATTAAGATTTTTTAATAGAAGTAATTTACAAATATGTTTAACTTTTTGTCACCAGTTGATTTAAAAGAAGTACCCCTTTAATAAAAAAAGGTATCACTTACAGAATTCTGTCCAGCAGACGTTATCCCTCCCGGGAGCAGAATTGCTATGGCACTGCTGCGCAAAATGGAGGTGGGGAGACTGCTTGGTAAGCTCCCCTGCCTCCTTAGCTTATTTGTGCCTTAAAGGGGTACTCGGACCCTAGGCATCTTATCACCTATCCAAAGGATAGGGGATAAGATATCTGATTGCAGGGGTCCCGCCACTAAGGACCCCCGCAATCTTCCTGCTGCACCCGGCATTCGTTTAGAGTGTCAAGTGCAGCGCCGGATGCTCGTGACCTCACGGTCACGCCCCCCTCGTGATGTCACAGCCACGCCCCTCTATGCAATGCTATGGGAGGGGACTTGACAACCGTCACGCCCCTCCCATAGGCTTGCATTGAGGGGGCATGGCCGTGACGTCACAAGCAGGGCGGGACCATGACATCACGAGCCTCCGCATCACCAGACAACGAAGTTCGCTCCATGCACCGGATGTCTGAAATGCCGCAGCCTAGATCACGGGGGTCCCGCCGCTTGGGATCAGACATCTTATCCCCTATCCTGTATCACTTATTTTTCCATCCCCAGACTCATATGGGGGCTTGTTTTTAGCTTGACCAATTGTACTTTGTAATGACACCATTTATTTTACCATAAAATGTACAGTGTAACCGAATACATATTTTTGTGGGGAATTGAAAAGAGACGCTTAAAAAAAAAACGTGAAATTTGTAATTTTTTTATTTCACCTCACAAATATTTTTATTGGTTTCAGAGCATAAGTTATGGAAAAATGAAAGGTGTTATTACAAAGTATACTTGGCCCCGCAAAAAACAAGCCTCATATGGGTCTGTAGATGGAAAAATCTGAGTTATGGCTTATAGGATGAGGAGGAAAAAACGAAAGTGCAGAGACTAAGACAGACCTTATTTATGTACTATTTTGGTTGAAATTATTTATCTACCAGGACAAGTGGATATTCTTGAGGGACAAGTAGATTGTGTTCTGCTTTAGTCCCTTGGACACTTTTTTCTTCTAATTTCCACACCTCTGTAAACTATATTACAGTGCAATCCATAGGATAGGGAATAAGTGTCAGATCACATGGTTGTCCTATCTCCAGAACTGGTCCTGACTACTTTGCTTGAAAAGAGTGGCATATAATGTTTGTGCACTGCCACTACAAGCATTGTCTATGGAGCTGCCAAAGAAAGAGCTGTACTCTTCAGCAGGTCTATAGATAGAGGCACAAATGTGCAAGTTGAAACTCATTAAAAAAAGCGGGCGAAGCACCCAAATGTCTCAAACATATCTCCTATCCTATGGATAAAGAATATTTTCATTTTACTCGGAATACCCCTTAAATGCATTTTAGCACAGAAAAGTAAGGTAGCTAATGATACATCATATATGCCTTATAAACCTAATGTGTATGTAGAAATTTCACGCACATGTCTACACATCACACGTGTAAGATAAGCCAAACATAACTGCAAATACAAGAAAAAAAAAGTCCTATAAAAAACTTAATACAGGCAAACATCCCGTAGAATTCTCATACAGGCTCTGGCTTTCTTTCACCCCTGTGGTGTACTTATGTAGGTGTGAATTACTCACAGGCTGACTATTTACTCTGAGAAACTAATACCAGGCAGTTTATTCAATGTCGTGTTTCTAAACCTGCAGACTCACATGACCATAAGCAAAGTGAATCACTGTACTAACACCACACACAATGCATTTCAGAAGACAACACACATGAATGGGTGGAGAAAAGAACACTTCATATTATGGAATTACAGTGGTCCCTCAAGTTACAATATTAATTGGTTCTGAGACGACCATTGTATGTTGAGACCAGAACTCTATGGAAATCTGGTAATTGGTTCTGAAGCCCCAAAATGTCATCCAAAAATAAGAAAAAAAGTGAGGATTAAAGAAAAATAAGTAGATAACTAATATAGATAAAGCAAGTCTTTACATATAAAAGAAAGAAAGATCTACTGGGAACTGTAATCACTGTCTATGTCAGTGTTTCCCAAGCAGGGAGCCTCCAGCTGTTGCAAAACTACAACTCCCAGCATGCCCGGACAGCCAAAGGCTGTTCGGGCATGCTGGGAGTTGTAGTTTTGCAACAGCTGGGGCCACCCTGCTTGGGAAACACTGGTCTATGTAGAGGACAGGAGCTTCTAAAAAAAAAAAAAAAAAAAAAAAAAAAAAAAAAGGAATGGAGTCACCCTCACCTGGTGTCCAAAGGAGCAGCTAACCCTGGTACAGGTAAAGTGTACAGAACATGTAATACCACTCTGTACTGTAGGTGGCGCTACCAGACACCAGTCAGTGCATACGCTTCAGTAATACAGGGGTTTTACCAGTGAATGCCCATTTTGATTGGTCGGTTCTTCCGGCCATTGACACGTTTCACAGATCTGGACTGTCCTTGGCATTGTATGTTGAGTCTGGTTTCAACTTACGATGGTCCAGAAAAGACCATTGTATGTTGAAACTATTGTATGTTGAGGCCATTGTAAGTTGAGGGATCACTGTATATTGTATGCCTAGAATTGGTTCCAGTGCAGACAACTGAGCTATTCAGTCTGGACTCCAGGCTACATAGTTTGTGCTCATCTGTGCTACCAAGATACACTGTGGAAAACTCATCTCAGGAGAGCTAGTAGTGATGCCCATGTTACGTTTATTACAAGGACTGACTAGACACAATTGTCTTGATATTTCAGATACAAACATTTAAAAAAAAAACTGTTCTTGCCCAAATTTACTATGTTGTCTAATACTTAGTGCAAACAGACATTCTTCAAATGAACCAGATTTATCAAATTGAGTCAAAGCAGTCTGATCAAACTGGTGCATACGGTATGTTTTTTTTATATCTGTTGTAAGTTTAAACCAATTTAATTTTGGCCAAAACAGCGTGCCAACATTTGTGCACAGCATCACAATTTTGGCCATGCTTCCCTTCCAGCCATGTCACATCCTTTTTCTAATAAGCCCCCCCCCCCCCCTTTGTGGAATAAGGTGCGTTTTTTTCGGGCAGCTTGAGGACAAACTTACAGCACAGAAGCCTTAGTACATTTGTGCCAATGTATATTAAAAAGCGCCACCACTTTGTTTAGCTTCAGTTATTGCCTATCCTCCTGCTTATGAAGCAGATCATATTTGGAAGGTCTACCTGCATAAAGAGCTATTCAATCTAAGGCTGGGGTCACATTACATTTTAAGCAATACAGGACCTTATAAGGCTACGGAGAGCGAAAACCGGGCAATCCCGTATCCGGCCGTATGTAATGCATTTCAATGAGCCGACTGGAGTGAAATGTTGACTCCAGTCGGCTCATTTTTGCTCCATATGCGGTTTTCCCACCGGACCTAAAACCATGGTGTTCCACAGTTTTAGGTCCGGTGGGAAAACCACATACAGGGCAAAATTGAGCCGACCGGGGTCAATATTTCACTCCAATCGGCTCATTGAAATGTATTACATACAATCATGGTCGTAAATGTTGGCACCCCTGAAATTTTTCTAGAAAATGAAGTATTTCTCACAGAAAAGGATTGCAGTAACAGGTTTTGCTCTACACATGTTTATTCCCTTTCTGTGTATTGGAACTAAACCAAAAAAAGGGAGGAAAAAAAGCTAATTGGACATAATGTCACACTAAACTCCAAAAATGGTCTGGACAAAATTGTTGGCACCCTTTCAAAATTGTGAAAAAATAAGATTGTTTCAAGCATGTGATGCACCTTTAAACTCACATGGGGCAAATAACAGGTGTGGGCAATAAAAAAAACATACCTGAAAGCAGATAAAAAGGAGAGAAGTTCACTTAGTCTTTGCATTGTGTGTCTGTGTGTGCCACACTAAGCATGGACAACAGAAAGAGGAGGAGAGAACTGTCTGGGAACCAAAATTGTGGAAAAAATTAAACAATCTTAAGGTTACAAGTCCATCTCCAAAGATCTAGATTTGCTTTTGTCCACAGTGCGCAACATTATCAAGAAGTTAGCAACCCATTGCACTGTAGCTAATCTCCTTGGGCATGGACGGAATAGAAAAATTGATGAAAGGTGTCAATGCAGGATAGTCTGGATGGTGGATAAGCAGCCCCAAACAAGTTCCAAAGATATTCAAGCTGTCCTGCAGGCTCAGGGAGCATCAGTGTCAGCGTGAACTATCTGTTGACATTTAAATGAAACAAAACGCTATGGCAGGAGACCCAGGAGGACCCCACCGCTGACAGACATAAAAAAGCAAGACTACATTTTGCCAAAATTAACTTGAGTAAGCCAAAATCCTTCTGGGAAAACGTCTTGTGGACAGATGAGACCAAGATAGAACTTTTTGGTAAAGCACGTCATTCTTCTGTTTACCGAAAACGGAATGAGGCCTACAAAGAAAAGAGCACAGTACCTACAGTGAAATATGGTGGAGGTTCAATGATGTTTTGGGGATGTTTTGCTGCCTCTGGCACTGGGTGCCTTGAATGTGTGCAAAGCATCATGAAATCTGAGGATTATCAAGGGATTTTGGTAAGGATCGTCCGATTATCGGTTTGGCCGATATTATCGGCCGATAATCACGATTTTGGACATTATCGGTATCGGCAATTACCTTGCCGATAAGCCGTTAATGCCCCACCCCCCCGCACCGCAACTGCCCGACCTGCCGCACCGCACTGCCCAAGCCCCATTGCCGGATTTATAATTACCTGTTCCCAGGGCCCGGGGTCCACGCTACTTCTGGCTCATGCTGCGTCCTGCGTTACGCTGTGCGCAATGACGAGTGACGTGACGTCTACGTCAGTGCGCACAGTGAAAGCTCAGGAGGACGCCACCGGTGGAGAGATCTTAAAATTCTTGATGGGAAAAGGCGCCCTTCCAATAAGAGAGACCTGGAGCAGTTTGCAATGGAAGAGTGGTCCAACATTTCGGCTGATAGGTGTAAGAAGCTTAATGGTTGTTATAGGAAGCAACTGATTTCAGTTATTTTTTCCAAAGGGTTAAGTATTAAGTTAAGGGTGCCAATAATTTTGTCCAGCCCATTTTTGGAGTTTGGTGTGACATTATGTCCAATTTGCTTTTTTTTTCTCCTTTTTGGTTTAGTTCCAATACACACAAAGGGAATAAACATGTGTAGAGCAAAATATGTGTTACTGCAATCCTTTTCTGTGAGGAAATACTTCATTTTCTAGAAAAATTTCAGGGGTGCCAACATTTACGGACATGACTGTATGGGCCGGATAAGAGAGCACCCAGTTTTCGTTCCCCACAGCCGTATTATGGCCCGTATTGCTTAAAACATAATGTGAACCCAGCCAAATAGGGTTTCCAGTTCTTTTTTCCTGCTTAATCTGATACTGGTATAGGAAGACAACTGCACGGTGAAGCTGCCAAGGCAACCCTTTAAGGGTTCACTTTTGGGAAATGGCGGCTAGTCTTAGAATTTAAAAACCGGCTGCTGCCATTTGCCCATTGGTCCTGCACCACACGGAATCAGATAGTTACTACAGTCAGCTGGGATGGTGCGGGTCCAGCTGCAATATGGCAACCGCCGGTTTCTAAATTCCCCTGTTGGATCTGGCTGCCATACCTCAAAATTATAGTTTGCATGCAGCCTAATATGTCCCAGATATACTTTTCCCATCACAACAGTTTAAAGGGGTACTCCGCCCTAGACCTCTTATCCCCTATCCAAAGGATGTCTTAACGTGGGGGTCCCGCTGCTGGGGACCCCTGCAATCTCTCTTGCAGCCCCCCGAGCCATCACTGAACATAGCTAAGTTTGCTCTGTGCGTGATACTCATGATACAGGGGCTGGAGTATCGTGTCGGCTTCGCTCTGCCCCCTCAATGCAAATCTATGGGAGGAGGCGTGACGTCACGATACGGCCCCTGTACGCACAGAGCAAACTTAGCACCGTGCAGTGATGACTCGGGGGGGCTGCAAGAGAGCTCGCGTGGGAACCCCCGCGATCAGACATCTTATCCCCTAGGGGATAAGATGTCTAGGACGGAGTACCCATTTAATGTCAGTCTTTGAAACAATTTTGGCACACATTAGAGCCCCATATACAGATAAATATTAATCATACAGCCCCATATACAGAAAAATATAAGTCTTATAGGGGTCAGAGGAGGACAATTTTAAGCATACTAATTTTCATACAAAAAGTAGTAGAAATAAAGAAAACTACATAAGATGAGGATCAATGTAATCGTAAGGGACTACAGAACAAAAACATGCAATTTTTACCAAAAAGTGCAGATACGGAAGACCCTAAAAGTTGTTCCCCCAATTTTCTTTTGTTTCACTGTAGATTTGTTCGTAAAATAAATTATCAGTTTTATCATGACAGGAATAATACACTAGAATACAGAAGGATTTCAGGCTGTTATATGGGTGATCATAATCACGTTCAAAATTTCTACTGGGCCAAAAAAGTTTATTGTTCAAAAAAGGTTTAAGAATAATAGAAAAAATATATTTTAAGAACCGGATACAAAATAACAAAAATCATTTTTTCCTTCAGAGGGGTTTTCTTAACTTAAAAAGTCAACCCCTATACAGCAGACAGGATAATAATGTTCAGAAGCCCCAAACAGAATGCAGTGCTGACTACACATGCACCAAACTTTTCACTGCTGTTCTTGTAAACAGAGGTTGGATCGATAATTTTTTGAGTTGAGAACGCCCCTTTAAAATGTAATTCATCGGCAAACTATAAAGACCACTATCAGAGTTCAATAAAATGATTACGTATATCTATCCTGTATGGATAACACGGTTTAACCTCCCAAACACAAAACAAGCTAAATATCAGAAATAGGGTGCGTTCACACGGAGTAATTCAAGAGGAATTTACTCGAGTAATTCCTCTTGAATTCTCCGCTACAAATGAATGCACATCTCCTCTGCCCACTGACTTTAATGTTATTTCTGCTGGCCTGTTCACACTGTGGAAATTCTGCTAGCAGAATTCCGACACTGAATTCCGTTCCGCTTTAAGAAAGAACATGTTCATTCTTCAAGTTGAATCCGCTAGCAGAAATCAATTGAAGCCAATGGTAAAAAAAAAAAATTCCGCCCGACATCGTTTTCGCGCGGAAATGGCTGAAAAAAAAAAAAAACCTTCACTTCTTTCTCCCCCATGTCCGGACGAATTTCGTGCGAAAAAAAAAAACATTTCCGCCCAGAAATTTTTCAGCGTGAATTACTTTCCATTTACTCCGTGTGAACGCACCCATAAATAGATAAATTTGCTATTGCCATAATCATGACAATCTGCAAAAAAAAAAAAAGAAATCACATCACTCAAACTACATAGTAAATGTCAAACAAAAAAACCAAAACAAATGGTGGATCTGCTATTGGTCCCTCCTAATAAAAAAAAAAAACAACACTTTATAGGTAGCCCAAAATGCCTTCTTTGTATTGCAGGAAAACAAGCCCCCATAAGGCTACGGAGAAAAGAAAAAAAAAATTACTGCATCATTAAGTGCCAAACTAGGGCGCGTCCTCGAGGAGTTAACTAAACTCTCTCTAAAACAGCATTTGGGAGAGCTGTCAAAATCAAGACAACTCACTCAAAACAGACCCGACAGCTGACACATGGTCACTGAGCTGAAATATTTAATGTTTTATATCAACGTTCTTCAGGGAGTTCAGTTCCCTCAATTATGTACATAGTATAAGAAAAAAGCAGTCAAGGAATGGTGGGCGGAGACATAAGCAGCGGATCCAGTGGACATGATGGCGTTTGGTTGCGTTCAGCCTACAATTATCCCAGTGGCTGTAGAACCCCGACTGAATCTCTAACTTTGGCGGCTAGGTTGACAATTGCATTGGAGCTTCGTTTGACAGAAAACTGAGCCACATGGTCCGTTACATAATGGAAACCATATTAGTGGTAAATTTGTCGATACATGCAGCATTTTTTGTGAAAAACTGCAAAATATTGTGAAAAATTGGAATGTTTCTAGATTTTTTCATAATATTTTTATGGCATTCAAAGTGCGGTAAAAAGATGATCTTTGTTCTGTGTGTCGGTACGATTACGACGATACTACAGTTGATCTGTACTGCAGCACAGCATAACTATTACACCGACCCCCAGCCTGACCGATCCAGCCTATGGCTGGACATCACAGGCTGTCGTACTAGGCAGACAGGAGGTCATCAGCTGGCCCCCTGCTGCAACAGTAATTATCAGGACCCCCCAATCGCATTGTAGGGTTGCCATTGGGGGGACAGGGGGAGCCCCCTCCCTCTGTCAATCCCATAGAAGCCATAATCAGTACTGATCACGACATCTATGGGGTTAATGCTGCCAAGGCTAGCGCGATCTTGGTCTTGGCAGCTGTGGCACTCTTCCTCTGCACAGGTTTTAATAAATCTCCCCATATTATTTATATATATATATATATATATATATATATATATATATATATATATATGTGGCTGGGCGGTATGACCAAATCTGCATATCACGGTATTTTTGTAACTTTCGGTGGTTCCACAGTATATAACGGTATTTCCCCCCCCCCCCCCAAATTAATTATCAGCCCAGCGCTGCACTATTCCAACAAGAATCAATCAGCCAAGCGCTGCCCCCATCGGGGTAAATACTCACATGTCACCCGCTGCCCTCCTCGTGCTGTTTGTTGCCGCCGATGGCGAAACACAAGGTAAACAAAATAAAATCACGCATGTTCCTACATCGGCCTTACGCTAGGGTAGAGAACGTCGGACAGCCGTCAGTCTATCACCGACTGCAGCGATGTTCCGCCTCGGCCGCTGATAGGCTGAACCCACTGTCATGTACGAAGCTCTGGGCGGCTTCTTACATGACAGTGGGCTCAGCCTATCAGCGGCCGAGGCAGAACATCGCTGCGGCCGGTGACAGACTGACGGCTGTCCGACATTCTCTACCCTAGCGTAAGGCCAAAGTTGGAACATGCGTGAGTTTATTTTGTGATAGACTGACGGCTGTCCGACGTTCCATTCACTAGGAAGCAGATGAGGCAGGTACCGGACCAACGGGAGGAGAGTTAAAGTTTATTTTGTCTATTTTTTGCAGCCCGGGCATAGGGATACCACACAATATAGAGCAGTGGTCTTCAACCTGCCGACCTCCAGATGTTGCAAAACTACAACTCCCAGCATGCCCGGACAGCCAACGGCTGTCCGGGCATGCTGAGAGTTGTAGTTTTGCAACATCTGGAGATTGGCAGGTTGAAGACCACTGATTAAGAGTGTCAGCGCCGGCGCCACAACAAACATGAGGATGAGGAGGGCAGCGCATGCGAGCGACATATCAGTATTTACCCCGATGGGGACATCGCTGGGCTGATAATTGGGGGGCAGAACAGTGCTCGCGGGTGACTTGTGATTAGTTCCCCGATGTGGGGACAACGCAGCGCTGGGCTGATAATTCATTCATTCCCGAGGGGGAGGGGCCCAACCGGTATTGCGGTATGGGTTAAAATTCATATCGTGCAGCACCAAAATGTCGGTATTTGGTATGAACCGGTAAACCGTGTTGTACATTTTGAATTCCCCACTGAAGCCTGTGGGGAAAATCCACAGAGTGTCTGTCAACACAAATGGTTGTGCTATGAATATGGAATCTGTACTGCAGGTTCATTTCAGCGTGGATTTTTCCCCACAGAATGTTCTTAAAATAGAATTCAGTTTGCAAATGCTGCAGATTTTCCACGTACATAACCCCAACACATTCATTCCGTTTGGGCACACACCTAAAAGGTTTTGTCTCATACAGCAATATTAGACTACATTAACCCAGTAGAGCCAATCTGAAAATAAGGATGCATTCACGCCAAGTTTTCTGCCTCTGTAGTACAGATCCGGCGGGAGAAACTCAAAATCTAATGCCAGATGTCATTCAATTCAATGACCTGAGCGGAGTCTAAGTACATACTGAGGGGTCTAAGTACATTTCCCAATGTATCCAACTTTTGGCCTGACTGAAAAAAGGCAGAAGACCAGAACTTTCAGCCTGGGCCAAAAGTTGAGCACTAGGAGACTCAGTTTGGGTGACTAGATTGAATGGGGTTCAGCGCTCTCCCAACAGATATATTAGCAGGCAGTTTTGGGTTGAAATGAAGGACAGCCACAAATGACCTTCCAACATCCTACGTCACCGAGGGAGAGGAGTATAAAGAACAATTTTTGCCCAAAAATAATCAAAGAAGCCAGAAAACCAATCAGAACCTGAGTACACACCCACCAGAACAGTAACGCCAGAATACACACACATACGCCAGCCCAGTACACACACATACACCAGCCCAGTACGCACACTAGTACACACACACGCAAACGTAAATGTTGGCACCCCTGAAATTTTTCAAGAAAATGAAGTATTTCTCACAGAAAAGGATTGCAGTGACACATGTTTTGCTATACACGTTTTTTCCCTTTGTGTGTATTGGAACTAAACCAAAAAAGGAAGGAAAAAAGCAAATTAGACATAATGTCACACCAAACTCCAGAAATGGGCTGGACAAAATTATTGGCGCCCTTTTAGATTTGCCTTTGTCCACAGTGCCCAACATTATCAAGAAGTTTGCATCCATGGCACTGTAGCTAATCTCCCTGGGCATGGATGGAAGAGAAAAATTGATGAAAGGTGTCAATGCAGGATAGTCTGGATGGTGGATAAGCAGCCCCAAACAAGTTCCAAAGATATTCAAGCTGTCCTGCAGGCTCAGGGAGCATCAGTGTCAGTGTGAACTATCCGTCAACATTTAAATGAAATGCTATGGCAGAAGACCCAGGAGGACCCCACTGCTGACACAGAGACATTAAAAAGCAAGACTACATTTTGCCAAAATGAACTTGAATAAGCCAAAATCCTTCTGGGAAAACATTTTGTGGACAGATGAGACCAAGATAGAGCTTTTTGGTAAAGCACATCATTCTTCCGTTTACCGAAAACAGAATGAGGCCTACAAAGAAGAGAACACAGTACCTACAGTGAATGGTGGAGGTTCAATAATGTTTTGGGGTTGTTTTGCTGCCACTGGGTGCCTTGAATGTGTACAAGGCATCATGAAATCTGGGGATAACCAACAGATTTTGGGTCGGACTGTACAGCCCGGTGTCAGAAAGCTGGGTTTGCATCCGAGATCTTGGGTCTTCCAGCAGGACAATGACCCCAAACATATGTCCAAAAAGCACCCAGAAATGGATGGCAACAAAGCGCTGGAGAGTTCTGAAGTGGTCAGCAATGAGTCCAGATCTAAATCCCATTGAACACCTGTGGAGAGATCTTAAAATTGCTGTTGGGAAAAGGCGCCTCCCAATAAGAGAGACCTGGAGCAGTTTGCAAATGAAGAGTGTGAAGAGTGGTCCAACATTCCGGCTGAGAGGTGTAAGGAGCTTATTGATGGTTGAAGGAAGCGACTGATTTCAGTTATTTCTTTCAAAGGGTGTGCAACCAAATATTAAGTTAAGGGTGCCAATCATTTTGTCCAGCCCATTTTTGGAGTTTGGTGTGACATTATGTCCAATATGCTTTTTTTCCCCTCCTTTTTAGGTTTAGTTCCAATATGCACAAAGGGAATAAACGTGTGTATAGCAAAACATGTGTTACTGCAATCCTTTTCTGTGAGAAATATTTCATTTTCTAGAAAAAATTCAGAGGTTCCAACATTTACGGCCATGACTGTACATACACCAGGCCAGTATGCCCACACCAGCACCTACACACGCCAGTATGCCCACACCAGCACCTACACACGCCAGTATGCCCACACCAGCACCTACACACGCCAGTATGCCCACACCAGCACCTACACACGCCAGTATGCCCACACCAGCACCTACACACGCCAGTATGCCCACACCAGCACCTACACACGCCAGTATGCCCACACCAGCACCTACACACGCCAGTATGCCCACACCAGCACCTACACACGCCAGTATGCCCACACCAGCACCTACACACGCCAGTATGCCCACACCAGCACCTACACACGCCAGTATGCCCACACCAGCACCTACATACACCAGACCAGTATACCCACACCAGCACCTACATACACCAGACCAGTATACACACTAGCGCATACATACGCCAGACCAGTATACACACTAGTACATACATACACCAGACCAGTATACACACTAGTACATACATACACCAGACCAGTATACACACTAGTACATACATACACCAGTATCCACACTAGTACATACATACACCAGTATCCACACTAGTACATACATACACCAGACCAGTATACACACTAGTACATACATACACCAGACCAGTATCCACACTAGTACATACATACACCAGACCAGTATACACACTAGTACATACATACACCAGACCAGTATACACACTAGTACATACATACACCAGACCAGTATCCACACTAGTACATACATACACCAGACCAGTATACACACTAGTACATACATACACCAGACCAGTATACACACTAGTACATACACCAGACCAGTATACACACTAGTACATACACCAGACCAGTATCCACACTAGTACATACACCAGACCAGTATCCACACTAGTACATACACCAGACCAGTATCCACACTAGTGCATACACCAGACCAGTATCCACACTAGTGCATACACCAGACCAGTATCCACACTAGTGCATACACCAGACCAGTATCCACACTAGTGCATACACCAGACCAGTATACACACTAGTGCATACACCAGACCAGTATCCACACTAGTGCATACACCAGACCAGTATCCACACTAGTGCATACACCAGACCAGTATCCACACTAGTGCATACACCAGACCAGTATCCACACTAGTGCATACACCAGACCAGTATACACACTAGTGCATACACCAGACCAGTATCCACACTAGTGCATACACCAGACCAGTATCCACACTAGTGCATACAGCAGACCAGTAACACACTAGTACATATATACACCAGTATCCACACTAGTGCATACAGCAGACCAGTAACACACTAGTACATATATACACCAGTATCCACACTAGTGCATACATATACCAGGCCACTACACAGCTCCCAGCAGGCCCCCGTGCTCACACTCCCCGTATATACGGACAATACTCACAGGCTGGTGATGCCCTCGGGTAGCGGCGCTGCAGGGAGCCGGCCCAGTCTCCTCCGGCTGCAGTCCAGCATTCTGCCCTCACACACGCAGGGAGCCGGGCAAGAAGGGTCCGAGGCCGCGGAAGCCACAGTCGCTAGCAGGAGAATGGCCGAGCCCAGCCACACAAGAAGCGCCATCTTCTCTCCCTCCGGCTCCTCAGCCGGGGCCCTCACAGCGGCGGAGTCAGTCCCGATAACAAGCGGGAAACGTAGACGGGATCCTGCGGCCCAGTAATCGCCAGTTCGCCCAAGCTACCCGTAGTACCGCCTGCAGCAACACAGACGAGCTCCCTCCGTCATGCCGTACTGTGCGCAATTACGTCACCGACGTGGGTTAAAATTCGGTCGCCATTTTGGTTGAGGGCAAGTAATACAAGCTCTATGAATAGCGAGGGGGGTCGATTTATTGCACTCATAGTAAGATTTATATAAAATGTATTGTCTTTTAGTAAGATTCAATTTGTTGCCCACAGCAACCAATTTCAATTCAACTTTTATTTCTCATATTGCCCTGGTTAAATCAAAGCTGAGTTCTGATTAATTGCAATGGGTTAAAAGGCGAATCTAACTGCTAGGTTGCATTTACACTGTGTTATTGCTGTCTTTTTAACCCCTTAAGGACCCAGGGTTTTTCCGTTTCTGCATTTTCGTTTTTTTCCTCCTTATATTTAAAAAATCATAACTCTTTCACTTTTGCACCTAAAAATCCATATGATGGGTTATTTTTTGCGCCACCAATTCTACTTTGTAATGACATCAGTAATTTTACCCAAAAATCTATGGCGAAACGGAAAAAAAAATCATTGTGAGACAATTTTTTTTTTTTAAATGCCATTTTGTAACTTTTGGGGGCTTCCGTTTCTACACAGTACATTTTTCAGTAAAAATGACACCGCATCTTTATTCTGTAGGTCCATACAATTAAAATGATACCCTACTTATATAGGTTGGATATTGTCATACTTCCGGAAAAAATCCTAACTACATACAGGAAAATTTATACGTTCAAGATTGTCATCTTCTGACCCCTATAACTTTTTTATTTTTCCGTGTATGGGGAGGTATTAGGGCTCATTTTTTTTGCGCCATGATCTGAAGTTTTTAGCGGTACCATTTTTGTATTCATAGGACTTATTGATTATTAATTTTTTCATTATATAAAAAGTGACAAAAAAGACACTATTTTGGACTTTGGAATTTTTTTGCGCGTACGCCATTGACCGTGCGGTTTAATTAACGATATATTTTTATAATTCGGATATTTCCGCACGCGGCGATACCACATATGTTTATTTTTATTTACTGTTTTTTTTTCTTTTTATGGGAAAGGGGGGGATTCAAACTTTTATTAGGGAAGGGGTTAAATGATCTATTTATTCACTTTATTTTTTTCACTTTTTTTTGCAGTGTTATAGCTCCCATATGGGGCTATAACACTGCACACACTGATCTTTTACATTGATCAGTGGTTCCTAATAGGAAACCACTGATCGATGATTCTGCCGCTTGACTGCTCATGCCTGGATCTCAGGCACTGAGCAGTCATTCTGCGATCGGACACCAGGAGACAAGGTAAGGGACCCTCCTGCTGTGTCACAGCTGTTCGGGATGCCGCGATTTCACCGCGGACATCCCGAACAGCCCCCTGAGCTAACCGGCAACGATTTACTTTCACTTTAGACGTGGCGTTCAACTTTGAACTTGTCGTCTAAAGGGTTAATAGTGTGCGGCACCGTGATCAGTGCCGCGCGCTATTAGCCACGGGGCCTGGCCGTTGTTAGAGGCCGGGCCCGACCCGCTATGATGTGGGGCCACGCCATGGCCCCACGTTATAGAACGGGAGCGGACTCATGACGTTCCGGTACGTCATTGGTCCTGTAGGGGTTAATATATACATTTCATAGGATAAAAGTCTATATTAACGGATGCTAACACGGTTTCTGCTGTACACCATCCAGCATAATCCATTACCCTTGACTTTACTTTATTTAAAAAAAATAGATCCTAATGTATACTTTTTTCTTTTTTTTTTGGCACAAACAAGGATTTATCAAAACGTGTAGAGTAAAAATTTAGTAGTTGCCCATGGCAACCAAGAAGATTGAAATACCCCATTATAGAAACTGCACCCTTCAAAATATTCAAAATGACATTCATTAAGTGTGTTAACCCTTTAGGTGTTTCACAGGAATAGCAGCAAAGTGAAGGAGAAAATTCAAAATCTTAATTTTTTACACTCGCATGTTCTTGTAGACCCAGTTTTTGAATTTTTACAAAGGGTAATAAGAGAAAAAGCCCCCTAAAAATTGTAACCCAATTTCTCTTGAGTAAGGAGATACCTCATATGTGAATGTGAAGGGTTCGGCAGGCGCAGTAGAGGGCAACAATGGGATTTTGGAGAGTGAATTTTGCTGAAATGGTTTTTGGGGGGCATGTCGCATTTAGGAAGTACCTATGGTGCCAGAACAGCAGAAAAACCCCACATGGCATACCATTTTGGAAACTACACCCCTCAAGGCATGTAACAAGGGGTCCAGTGAGCCTTAACACCCCACAGTTGTTTGACGACTTTTCGTTAAAGTTGGATGTGTAAATAAAATAAAAAAAATTTCACTAAAGGGAATTTTTTTCCCCCCAAATTTACCATTTTTACAAAGGGTAATGGGAGAAAATGGCCCCCAAAATTTGTAACCCCATCTCTTCTGAGTATGGAAGTACCCCATGTGTGGACCTAAAATGCTCTGCAGGTGAACTACAATGCTCAGAAGAGAAGGAGTCACATTTGGCTTTTAGAAAGCAAATTTTGCTGAAATGGTTTTTGGGGGCATGTCACATTTAGTAAGCCCCTATGGTGCCAGAACAGCAAAAAAAAAAAAATACACATGGCATACTATTTTAGAAACTACTACCCTCAAGGAACGTAACAAGGGGTACAGTGAGCCTTAACACCCCACAGGTGTTTGACAACCTTTTGTTAAAGTTGGATGTGTGAATGAAGAAAAAAAAATGTCACTAAAATGCTGGTTTTCCCCAAATTTTACATTTTTACAAGGGTAATAGGAGAAAATAAACCCCATTTCTTCTGAGTATGAAATACCCCATGTGTGGATGTCAAGTGCTCTGCGGGCAAACTACAATGTTCAGAAGAGGAGGAGCGCAATTGAGCTTTTGGAGAGATCATTTGTTTGGAATGGAAGTCAGGAGCCATGTGCGTTTACACAGCCCCCCGTGATGCCAGAACAGTGGATTCCCCCACATGTGACCCCATTTTGGAAACTACACCCCTTACAGAATTTAATAAGGGGTGCAGTGAGTATGTACACCCCACTGTCGTTTGACAGATCTTTGGAACAGTGGGCTGTGCAAATGAAAAATTACATTTTTCATTTTCACGGACCACTGTTCCAAAAATCTGTCAGACACCGGTGGGACGTAAATGGTCACTGTACCCCTTATTACATTACATGAGGGGTGTAGTGTCTAAAATGGCCCAAGTACGGAAATACCCCATATGTGGCCCTAAACTGTTTCCTTGAAATACGACAGGGCTCCTTAGTGAGAGAGCGCCATGCGCATTTGAGGACTAAATTAGGGATTGCATAGGGGTGGACATAGGGGTATTATACGCCAGTGATTCCCAAACAGGGTGCCTCCAGCTTTTGCTAAACTCCCAGCATGCCTGGACAGTCAGTGGCTGTCCGAAAATCCTGGGAGTTGTTGTTTTGCAACAGCTGTAGGCTCCATTTTGGAAACACTGCCGTACAATACATTTTTCATTTACATATAAGTGATTACATACAGTTATATCTGGTGACTGACAACAACAACCATCATTACCACTACAGACCAAATAAGTGATTACGTACAGTTATATCAGGTGACTGACAACAACCCCCATTATCACCAATACAGACCATATAAAAGATTACATACATTTATATCAAGTGACTCTGATTGGAGTCCTTCACTTTCCTTTTTCTTCTCTAGCTCAGACCGCTATGATTTCTTCCGGCTGCGACTCATCTCTGGAGAACAAGGCGGGGAAAAAAACATTTTAGGCTACGCATCTTTTTCAAGAACTATAATGCCCCAAACTGTAATAATGCCCCCCTTGTAATAATGCCCCCCTCCTATTGCATAGTTAGGTCACTCCAGTAAGTAGACAGGTCCCTTCAGGTAGTTTCCCCCATCACATAGGTGCCCCGAGTAGGTAGGGGCCCCCCAAGAGAGAGTTCGATAGATAAATCCCTCAGATAGCTGTCCCCTGTATAAAAACTCTCATATGAAGGTAGTAGGTAGCCCCCCCTTAATAGCTGGGTAGTTAGTCTCCATAATACATTGTAGGTAGTGGATAGCCTCCCATATTTGCTACACAAGAACGTAATAGATAGCCCCACACATTAGGTAGGCAGCAGATTCCCCCATAGTAGGCAACAGTTTCCCCCATAATAGGGACCAACAGTTCCCCCATAGTAGGCAGAGGTCCCCCATAGTAGGAAGCAGTGTGCTACATAGTGCAGCAGTCCCCCCCATAGTAGCAGCAGTTCCCCCCATAGTAGCAGCAGCCCCACCAGTAGGCAGCAGCAGAGTTTCCCCCATAGTAGGCAGCAGCAGAGTTTCCCTCATAGTAGGCAGCAGGAGAGTTCCCTCCTAGTAGGCAGCAGCAAAGGTTCCCACATAGTAGGCAGCAGCAGAGTTTCCCCCATAAGATGGCAGCAGCAGAGTTTACCCATAGTAGGCAGCAGCAGAGTTCCCCCATAGTATCAGCAGTTTCCCCCCTAGTAGGATGCAGCAGAGTTTTCCCATATTAGGCAGAAGCAGAGTTTACCCCATAGTAGGCAGCAGCAGAGTTTTCTCCCATAGTAGGCAGCAGCAAAGTTTTCCCCATAATAGGTAGCAGCAGAGTTTCCCCCTTAGGAGGAAACAGTCTCCCCCCGCAGTAGGTAGCAGCAGGGTCCCCCATAGTAGGCAGCACCCAAACCGAATACCACCCAGCTCCGGCATACTTACCTTCTGCTTTTTTTTACCTTCTATCTTTCTTCCCATTCGGCTCCTGCTGTCTTCAGTCCTATTCATCTGTTGGCTCCTGTGGCTCAGCGCGGCCTCTTCTTCTGGTCTTTCCACTGCGCTCCGGCATCTGATGACGTCACTTGTGCACCGGAGCACAGAGGATGGGTCCAGTCTCTTGGTTTGCTAGCTAAATGAAGTCTCAGGCACAAGAGTGATTGACAGGGTGAGTAGCCAATGGCTCTTTACCCTGCCAAACTTCCCACTGAGTGCCACATTTAACTGTATGAGCCTCATCAGGCACATACAGTTAAATGTGTGAAATGTGGGGGCCGTTCAGGGACGACGGGACATTGCCTCAAAAGCGGGAATGTCCCGCCGGATCCAGGACGGATGGGAGGTATGTGTTCTGGATCAAACTAGTTATACCAAATCTGTCCAAGTTGACCATAGCAACCATTCAGAGCCCAGCTTTGTTGTCTTACACTACTCTGGTAAAATGAAAGTTGGTTCTTGTTAAAGGAGTACTCCACTGCTCAGCGTTTGAAACAAACTGTTCCTAATGCTGGAGCTGGTGCTGGGAGCTTGTGATGTCATTGCCCCGCCCCCTCAATGCAAGTCAATGGCAGGGAAGCATCTCTTCCTTCAGATTGCACATGCCTCTTTTGACTAAGATGAACGACCAGTTACTGTATGTTGGGGAGTTGGGAGAAGGTGAGTATGCTTTTTTTTATGTGGTGGCCCAGTACAGGAGGTGCTACCCCGTGCTCCTGCTGTCCTATCAGGCAGCCTCCTTCAGTGTCCCCAAGGCCCCCTGCACTTGTTTCCCCATTGTAAATATGTTTTACCATGTAAAGTGTTATAAAATGTAATGTTGCTTTAAGAGTTATACCATGTGAAATGTCATGTGATTTTAACCCAGGAGGTACCAGTGACGGTATACCTTCGGGTGCTTGTAGGCTAAACCACGCCCCTCGCATCACAAATACAATGGGTTAATGCCATCTGCTCCTAGTGTAACAACATCTGCCCTCATCACACCCCGCTACCACATTTATTTTTTTGTCGATGGGACCTATCTACAAGGGGAAACTGCCTTTAGGAGCCTATCTGCTGGGTAAAACTACCTTCTTTGGGCCTGTGTATTGGGGGGCCTATCTACAAGAGGAAACTACCTACTAAGTTCCTATCTACAGGGGAAAATTACCTACTAGGGGGCCTAATGAAATAAGGAAACTACCTACCGGGGGTCTATGTACTTTGGAAATTACTTATTTGTGATGGCCTAATGTGAACTGCACCAGCTGCTATGCTGACCTTAGAAAGTATAACAGAACACAGACAAAAACCACCCTAGTTGTAGAGAGGGGGACTACTGTAGATATGCCCCTATGTACTCCTGGGGTATACGTGATGGGCCTAATATATACTGCTAACCCAGCAAGCTAACTACACATACCAAAAACAGAGAAAAGCTGTAGCAGACCATGTAGTCAAAAAAGTAACTTTTATTAATAAAAATAGACATATGACAAATGACACAAGAGGAATGGCAAACTGATAAAAGGGACATCTCCTGGGTAAAGTGCAAGCTTGTGCTGCAAATACCTATTTTAAAGGTATATGTAAAGTGGCTAGTGCCATACGCCATCATGTAAATCACTGGAGCAATGTATACATGCAAATAGCACAGAGTGGTAAAAAGGAATATAAAAAAAAAAAAAAAAAAAAATATATATATATATATATATATATATATATATATATATATATATATATATATAGGCAAAGCAACAAGGCTATGTCAATAATACAAGCAGTAATGGTACATACTGAAGATATTGTTACATAAGGTGCATAGGTGCATGTAATACAAGCTAAGGTCATACCAACAACAGAAATAAGTACGGTAAGCAGCGTGTCCAGGAGACATCCACCCCTACGACCGCTTCGGACCAAATGTCCTTCTTCTGGGAGAAGAAGGACATTTGGTCCGAAACGGTCGTAGGGGTGGACGTCTCCTGGACACGCTGCTTACTTATTTCTGTTGTAGGTATGACCTTAGCTTGTATTACATGCACCTATGCACCTTATGTAACAATATCTTCAGTATGGAAGTGGAAAAATGAAGGATCGTTCAGCACTTGGAGTTGCGATTAAAAATCTTTGCTTTATTTAGAAATCCTCAGACAAGAGTCACAACAGAGCTAGCCGTCTGACGCATTTCGCACTTACATGCTTAATCATAGACTGGCAATGCAACATTGCACACACATTAAAATACATACAAAAAAGGTAACATGACCCGTTACATCATTAAAGATTCACGAGGCAAGATAGAAAAAAATCATGGATCCAGATAGGAGTGGATGTGGTCTCTGCATCCATACGGGTGATTCTTTGGAAGTCCATACATGGTATTGTATCCTATTTAACTTTTTCAAAGTTATATTACTGTTCTACATGAAATGTAGGACGATATCGATGTTCTCCGATTGGGTGGTAATTTCCAATCTATTCATAGAACATGAACGAAAAATGTATACCTCTTCTCTTTTATTCTGCAAATCCAGGTCTTATATGGAGCTTCTTCCTATTTTCATCTTTGCTCTTTTAAAATTATGTTGCTAGAGGAGATCACCCGCAGAGTCCAGAGAACACATCACTCCATCTTGAAGTCCATTACACATAAAGTTTATTTAACTAAAGAAATGGTGAAAAAGAAAAAAATGGTCATATTACAAATAAATCCGATATTTTTTCGATACTTTAAATGTTGCTATAAACAAATTTAATTTTAATCTAGAAATAACCCCTTCGAAAACCTATTAATTACAAAAAACAAATTCAAAACTTCTTTAAGCAGGGTATTCTTTACACACATTTGTTTAAAGAGGCACCGTCATTGTTAAAAACTTTTCATATATTGCAGGACTCATTATAATATGACATTTCACAATATACACCTGTTAAAAAAATAAATAAAATTTACCTGAAATTCTAGCTCAAAATAGCCACCACTAGGTGTCGCCTGTCTTTTAGCCAGACAGACTAGTCTAGATTTTACAGCATACTGGATACAGGCCGTAAAGCATACCGGTATCCAGTATAGAGATTTCTATTGTGTATGCAAAACTACAGATAAAGGATGTGTGGACATGCTGGGAGCTGTAGTTTTAAAACAGCTGGAGGCAACACTGCTCTAACACAGTTATTTACAAACATTGCAGCTTCAGTTGTTACTAAACTACAACTCCCAGCAGGGGCGGACACAGACAACAGAGGGCCCCTGTGCAAAGAATATGCCTGCCCCCCCCACCCAGGTAATATATTTGCTAGGTAAGCAGGTAGTACGTTTGCAAGTAGTAAATTAGGTAAGTAGAACATTCTCTAAGTAGGTAGGCAAGTAGTAAGTTTGCAAGTTATTTAGGCAGGTAGTAAGTTCAGTTGGTAGGAAGGCAAGTAAAAGGTTTGCCGCTAGGTAGGTAGGTTACCGTATATACTCGAGTATAAGCCGACCCGAATATAAGCCGAGGCCCCTAATTTCACCCCAAAATCCCAGGAAAAGTTATTGACTCGAGTATAAGCCTAGGGTGGGAAATACATAATTCCCCCCTGTCATCATCCAGACCCCGTCATTAACACCCTCATCATCATCACCCTGTCATCATCACCCTGTCCTCATCCCCCCTTCATCATCCCCCCTTCATCATCACCGCCTGTCATCATCCCCCCTTCATCATCCCCTTGTCATCATCCCACACACACCCTTCATCATCCCCTTGTCATCATCCCCACCCCCCTTCATCATCCCCTTGTCATCATCCCACACACCCCCTTCATCATCCCCTTGTCATCATCCCCTTGTAATCATCCCCACCCCCCTTCATCATCCCCTTGTCATCATCCTCTTGTCATCATCCTCTTGTCATCATCCCACACCCCCCCTTCATCATCCCCTTGTCATAATCCCCCCCCCCCTTCATCATCCCCTTGTCATCATCACCACATGTCATCATCACCGCTTGTCAATGTCTGATACAGTGGTCTTCAACCTGCGGACCTCCAGATGTTTCAAAGCTACAACTCCCAGCAAGCCCGGGCAGCCATCGGCTGTCCGGGCTTGCTGGGAGTTGTAGTTTTGAAACCTCTGGAGGTCCGCAGGTTGAAGACCACTGCGGCCTTCGACATCATCCAGCCCCCTATCACCCCCTTTAGTTCTGTACTCACCTCCGCTCGGCGCTGGTCCGGTGCTGCAGGACTGTCCGGTGGGGAGGTCGTCCGGTGGGATAGTGGTTCCGGGCTGCCATCTTCACAGGGGGGCCTCTTCTCCGCGCTTCGGGCCCAGAATAGAGGCGTTGCCTTGACGATGACGCAGAGGGACGTTGGTAATGAACGTACCTCTGCGTCGTCGTCAAGGCAACGTGACTATTCCGTTCCCGAAGCGCGGAGAAGAGGTCCCCCGGTGAAGATGGCAGCCCGGAACCACTATCCCACCGGACGACCTCCCCACCGGACAGTCCTGCAGCACCGGACCAGCGCCGAGCGGAGATGAGTACAGAACTAAAGGGGGTGAGAGGGGCTGGATGATGTTGAAGGCCGCAGTGGTCTTCAACCTGCGGACCTCCAGAGGTTTGAAAACTACAACTCCCAGCAAGCCCGGACAGCCGATGGCTGCCCGGGCTTGCTGGGAGTTGTAGTTTTCAAACCTCTGGAGGTCCGCAGGTTGAAGACCACTGAGGGCGGAGAGTTCACTCGAGTATAAGCCGAGGGGGGTGTTTTCAGCACGAAAAATCGTGCTGAAAAACTCGGCTTATACTCGAGTATATACGGTATACGTTTGTTAGGTAGGCAGGAAAAGCATTTGCTAGGTAGGTAATATGTTTGGTTCGTAGGTAGGCAGGTATATGTTTAGTTGGTAGGTGGGTGGTCACGTTACATTTGGTAGGTAGGCCCTTAGTCCAGTGTTTTCCTAACAGGCTTTGGCTGTTTGGGAGTTGTAGTTTTGCAACAGCTGGAGGCACTCAGGTTGGGAAACACTGGACTAAGGGCCCAACTACCCACCAAAATGCCACCTTCTGCTGCAAAACTCTAACTTCCAGCTTAAGACTGTCCGAGTATGCTGGGAGTTGAAGTTTTCAAACCTCTGGAGGTCCGCAGGTTGAAGACCACTGAGGACGCCCCCTGACGAAGCCCATACGTGAAACGTGCGTTGGGGTGTTGGTGCTTGGTGTTCCTGGTTTGTGGGTATATGACAGGTAGTCTCTTTAGGTATTACTTATCTTGGGTCCCTATTCATGTCTGTTATACTGCATTGCTGCTCCCTATGTTATACTGATGTATGTTAGATGTTATATCTATATTATAGTATATTACGAGTTTGTAGCCGTGCCAGTTTTATATTGTATATGCTCTCGACTGAATACCTACATTGCCCATACCAGGTTTACTGGCACTTGTTGTCTCCTGCCTAAGGTCATCCTCTGCCTTTTAATTATTTTTAATTGTTTGTTTTATATTGTCTAATAAAGATTGTCATACTTTTTGAAATAATATTAGTATTGTGGGTCTCTTTGTTTTTGGCTATATATTGGTACCCCCGGGACCTACATACGGCGCTTAATGTTTGCCGTGTTGTTGTTTGGCTGAGTTGAAGTTTTGCAACAGATGGAGAGACAATGTTTCGAAAACACTGCCGTAGTTAGTGTTTCCCAACCTGGGGCCTTCAGCTGTTGCAAAACTACAACTCCCAGCATGCCCGAACAGTCTTATGCTGGGAGTTAGAGTTTTTCAACAGCTGGAGGCACCCAGGTTGGAAAACAATGGACTAAGGACCTACCTACCAAACCTGAGTGTCTCCAGCTGTTGCAGAACTATAACTCCCAGCATGCCTGGACAGCTAAAGACTGTCAGGGGAATGCTGGTAGTTGTAGTTTTGCAACAGCTGGAAGTCCCCAGGTTGGAAAATACTGACTAAGGCAGTGTTTTCAAAACAGTGTCTCTCCAGGTGGTCCAAAACTACAACTCCCAGCATTCCCGGACAGTCTCTAGCTGTCAAGGCATGCTGGAAGTTATAGTTTTGCAACAGCTGGAGGCACACTTATTTGTAAACACTGGTGTAACACTGGAGGCACACTGATTTGTAAAACTGGTGCTGAAACAATGATGACACTGAGCGCACCGTGATTCACTGACCTGCAGGAAAAGCAGAAGGCGGCGAACAGAGAACGGGACACCAATATTGGAGCAACGGGGGAGCATAGACAGTTCAGTTAGTTTCTTTTGCAATAATTTTCATCCCTGGCACAGTGGATAAAAGTAAAATAAAATACTAAAAAAGCCAGCAAGTAGAAGTAAAACGTCCGTCTTTATTCAGGGTTCTTCCTTAAAAGCCTTCACGGTGGCAGACAAACCGTGAACATATCAAAAATAGGAAATATTGCACAAACAGAGGGGGGTCCCAAGCATGGCTGACACGTTTCTGATCTATCGATCCTTACTCATAGCCTGTAGATCCTCAAAATGAGGCACCCTTATATACTCCAGGGCATTTTCCCCATTCCCACAGGAAGGGGAGGGACAGGTCCACATCACATGTGCGCGTGATTAAAACCAAAACAAAAACATGGGACCAAACACAGATAAATTATTCGGAGACAAATCAGTAATGTAATATTAAATCTGTTTTGCTATTTAGACCATGGGGTTGAATGCAATTCAAAAGATAAATCCACATGATTTCCCTATTGTGGAGGAATCGAATATGGTCGCCTCCCCTTTTATTTAGCTTCACCTTCTCAATGCCTGAGAACCTGAGGGAAGTGGTGTCTGAATTATGATATATTAGAAAATGTTTAGATACGTTAGAAATGTTCGAGCTTAAAGGGCCAGCAGCATTTCTAATGTGCTCTTGCATGCGTTTTTTAAGGGACCTTTTGGTGGAACCCACATATGTTAAGTGACATTGTGTGCACATGATTTTATATACAACAAAAGTGCTATCACAGTTTATAAAGTTGTGAATGACATGGCATTTGCCATCCACCGTACCTTCTATTTTCTGGCATTTTTCGGCAAAGGGACATACCACACACCGCGATTTACCGCACTTGTGGAAGCCCTTGGTGCTAAGCCACTGGGTGGTAACACTAGCTGTGTCCACCATACTGGGAACAAGGAGATTGGATAGAGTAGGTGCCCGCCTCGCTGCAAATCTCCCACCTGACTGTATAATCTCCCCTACCGTGGGATCTGTTGATAGCAAAGGTAAGTGCTTAATTACAATGTGTTTGATGTCATTAAATTCTGGACTGTACGTGGTGACAAATGTAGGACAATCTTGTGATTCAGTTAGTTGCTTACTTGTAAAAAGGGATTTTCAATCCATAGGATCCACTCTCGACCAAGCTTTTTTCAAGAGCCATCCAGGGTAACCTCGAGCCGCCTGGCGTGTGCATGCTGCATCAGCTTCCCTGCAGTACACCTCGGCGAAAGAACTGATCCGCTTAATTCGTATAAGTTCACCTACTGGTATGGCTCTTACTGTTTGTTTGGAATGGCATGAATTCGCCCTTCGGATGGTATTGCCTGATATCTTTTTTCTGTAAGGATCAACCTCAATTTTATTTGTATCAGGGTTGCCACGTAATATGACATCCAAAAAGGGGGTTTCACTTTTACACCATGTGTGGGTAAACGTAAGATTGAACCGATTATTATTGATATATGTCATGAATGCATCAACGGTCAGATGGTCGGACGACCAAATGATGAACACATCGGATACATACCTACCATACCATGCGAGGCATGTGGAAAATGGATTGGTGTCAGAAAAAATTAACTGCTCCTCCCACCAAAAAACAAAAAGCTTAGCCCGAGCTGGTGATGACTTTGCTCCCATTGAAGCACCCGTGCGCTGCAAATAAAAATTGTTACCAAACATAAAATAATTGTGTTTTAACACAAAATCTACCACCTCAATAATGTAATGTCTCAAATCCACAGAATATTTAGAAAATCTCATCAGTATATCCGAGATAGCTGATAATGCCAGGTTATGCGGAATGCTGGAATAGAGCGATTCAATGTCGCAAGTAAGCCACGACAGAGAATCGCTCCATGTGAATTCATCCATGATTTTTAGCAAGTGCTTAGTGTCCTTGATATAACTTGGGCATTGCATAACCAGAGGTTGCAGTACTGAGTCCAACCACCCGCATAGGTGCTCATTAAGGGATCCAATCCCCGCCACGATCGGACGCATCGGCGGCGGGAATCGGTCCTTATGCAGCTTGGGTAGAGAGTGGAAGATAGGAATAATTGGAGCAGGCAAGAAAATATAATCCACTTCTTTTTGGGTCAAAATAGATCTGGCTTTCCCCTCTTCCAACAGAGTCAACAGTTCTTTTTTAAAAGGTTCAGTGGGATCCCCACAAAGTTTAAGGTAAGTTTTATCATCAGATAGTAGATTTTCATTTAAATTGATATACAGTCCCGTGTCCATACATACTACCGAGCCGCCTTTATCGGCGGATCGGATCGTCAAATTTTTGTTTTTCTTTAATTTTTTTATGGCAGCTGCCTCCTTTTTTTTCAAATTAGGACGAGTTGTATTGGACATTACTTTTGATTGTAGATTAACCAAATCTTTCATGATAAGGTCCTGGAACCAATCAAAAATTGCTGGTCTGGTCTGTATGGGGTAAAAATTTTGGTTTTTAGTGGAGAAGGTATGTGCAGTATTCACTTCATCACAAAATGATATCCCACTATTTTCAAGGAGACAGAGATCTCTAAAAGCAATTTGTTCTGCTAACGCATCCATTAGTGGTAAATCAGGGTTTATAGAAAGTTGAGGTGGGTCCGATGGTTCATCAGCATTTTCCACAAAAAAATGTTTCTTAACTGTTAAAGTTCTCACAAATTTATTTATATCCAAAATTGTCCGATAAACATCAAAATGATGTGTAGGAGAGAAACCCAGTCCTTTCCACAGGACCGAGGTTTCTTCATCTGTAATGATTTGTGCAGAAATGTTAATGACTTGAAAATCCTCTTTTATTACTTTTTCCGTTTGTCCTTGTTACGCTCCGAAGCTCTTCTTCCTATGTTTTCTGCCACCGCTCCTTCCTCGTTTTTTGACTGTCTTCTCGCATTGCGATTCTTGTGAGTGTTCACATATTGCGGTTCTGAGTCCCCGCTAGTGTCCGTGGTATCTGAACAATCTGAATTTTCAGTAAACTCCTGGTCAGAAGAACTAAATTCACATGGAGCGATTCTCTGTTGTGGCTTACTTGCGACATTGAATCGCTCTATTCCAGTATTCCGAAAAACCTGGCATTATCAGCTATCTCGGATATACTGATGAGATTTTCTAAATATTCTGTCGATTTGAGACATTATATTATTGAGGTGGTAGACTTTGTGTTAAAACACAATTATTTTATGTTTGGTAACAATTTTTATTTGCAGCGCACGGGTGCTTCAATGGGAGCAAAGTCATCACCAGCTCGGGCTAATCTTTTTGTTTTTTGGTGGAAGGAGCAGTTTATTTTTTCTGACACCAATCCATTTTCCACATGCCTCGCATCGTATGGGAGGTATGTAGACGATGTGGTCATCATTTGGTCGTCCGACCATCTGACCGTTGATGCATTCATGACATATATCAATAATAATCGGTTCAATCTTAAAGGGGTATTCCAGGCAAAAACTTTTTTATATATATCAACTGGCTCCAGAAAGTTAAACAGATTTGTAAATTAATTCTATTAAAAAAAATCTTAACCCTTTCAGTACTTATGAGCTTCTGAAGTTAAGGTTGTTATTTTCTGTCTAAGTGCTCTCTGATGACACCTGTCTCGGGAAACGCCCAGTTTAGAAGAGGTTTGCTATGGGGATTTGCTTCTAAACTGGGCGTTGCCCGAGACAGAAGAAGAAAGCAGCACTCCTAAAGCGTGAGTAGGTGCCTCCAGCTAGGATCCGGGTCCAGGATCCTGCATACGTAGTTCCAAGGAAAATGCTGTGGCACTCAAGGTATGGTGAAAAAATGAAAACTATTTATTCATCCCAAATGTGCAAAGAGCAACGTTTCAATGGTCTCACACCATCATTATCAAGTGGCTTGATAATGATGGTGTGAGACCATTGAAACGTCACTCTTCGCACATTTGGGATGAATAAATAGTTTTCATTTTTTCACCATACCTTGAGTGCCACAGCATTTTCCTAGCTGGAGGCACCTACTCACGCTTGGAACTATATATATATATATATATATATATATATATATATATATATATATACATATATGTGTTACGCCGAGCGCTCCGGGTCCCAGCTCCTCCCCGAAGCGCTCGCAGCGTTCTCTTATTCGCAGCGCTCCGGTCAGATCTGCTGACCGGGTGCGCTGCGATATTGCTTCCAGCCGGGATGCAATTCGCGATGCAGGACGCGCCCGCTCGCGATGCGCATCTCGGCTCCCGTACCTGACCCGTTCCCCGTCTGTGTTGTCCCTGTGCGCACGGCCCCGCTTCTTAGGGCGCGCGCGCGCCGGGTCTCTGCAATTTAAAGGGCCAGTGCACCAATGATGGTGCCTGGCCCAATCTCCCTGATTAGTTTCCACCTGTGCACTCCCTAATTATACCTCACTTCCCCTGCACTCCCTTGCCGGATCTTGTTGCCCTTGTGCCAGAGAAAGCCTTTTCTTGAGTGTTCCTAGCCTGTGTTCCAGACCTCCTGCCGTTGCCCCTGACTACGATCCTTGCTGCCTGCCCTGACCTTCTGCTACGTCCGACCTTGCTCTTGCCTTATCCCTTGTACCATGCCTATCTCAGCAGTCAGAGAGGTTGAGCCGTTGCCAGTGGATACGACCTGGTTGCTACCGCCGCTGCAAGACCATCCCGCTTTGCGGCGGGCTCTGGTGAAAACCAGTAACAACTTAGAACCGGTCCACCAACACGGTCCACGCCAATCCCTCTCTGACACAGAGGATCCACCTCCAGCCTGCCGAATCGTGACAATATGTATATACACAAATCAAAAAATATGTTGCAGTCTCTTGTAATACCTTTTTTATTGGAGTAACAGAATTTTGTAGAGACAAGCTTTCAGGATTCCTCCCTTTATCAAGTCCAATAGACAAGGACTTATGATCAAAGGACTTTATAAATTATCAGGGAGGAATCCCGAAAGTTTGTCTCTACAAAATTCTGTTAGTCCAATAAAAAAGGTATTACAATCTGCATCACTGGACTAATACGGCTACTCACATTTACTATACAGATATACACATACTTGAAGATGGTTTAGAACCCTGTGATGTCACACATGCTTGTGATGATGTCACCGTAAGCTGTACAAGGAGGTGCGCGCCGGCTGCAGTCTCTTCAGTGTGTTTTGCATTCACAACCTGTGGTGCAAAGTGTTTGTTAGAGAGTTTCTATTTGCGATAGAGAATTCAAGATTTTGACCGTTCCTTGTCTGAAGAGAGAACCACAAGGTAAGTCTCAGCCTCTTCTATTCATACATACACAGGGCTTTTTGTTTGACAGTTTTTTTTTATTGTTGTTGCTTTTTTTTTAGCAAAAAAAAAAACAAGAAATTAATTTCCAAAAGAAATAACAAAAGTTATATTCCTCATAGCATTGTGACAATACTTGGCTTAGACATTAAACATAATAAAACGCATAGATAGTATCATGACCAGAGCTTTTTCTTGCAAAACTGCTAAAATGCAATTATGCCCAAAAAAGCCCCCAAGAAAAAGAGTCCTAATTCATGAAGTTCTAAAAGATATAAGTCTATGAGAAAGATTTGGTGGTGTAGTAAAAGAATGACAGAAAGATTAGGGCAGAAATATAATAGTATATCATAGAATTCTGTGTGTACTAACAATAGAAATACTCTGGGTACTCCGAAAGGGAAAATTTTCAAATCAACTAGTGGCAGAAACTCATATAGGGGACGGATAGATCCCAATGAGGTGGGGTAGGTTCATTATTAGTAAATGTATATAGCACGATAGCCCAATTGTATCTACAGTATGAAGTTCACATGGCCCAGTGACCATACAGCCAAGCCCTTATAATCCGCCATTACTGGGACAGATTCAGGGTTATCAGATATTACTATGACCGGAGAGGTTCAGGTTTATCAGATATTACCATGACCGGAGAGGTTCAGGGTTATCAGATATTACTAGGACCGGACAGGTTCAGGATTATAAGATATTACTAGGACCGGACAGATTCAGGGTTATCAGATATTACTAGGACCGGACAGGTTCACGGTTATCAGATATTACTAGGACCGGACAGGTTCAGGGTTATCAGATATTACTAGGACCGGACAGGTTCAGGGTTATCAGATATTACTAGGACTGGACAGGTTCAGGGTTATCAGATATTACTAGGACCGGACAGGTTCAGGGTTATCAGATATTACTAGGACCGGACAGGTTCAGGGTTATCAGATAATACTAGGACCGGACAGGTTCAGGGTTATCAGATATTACTAGGACCGGACAGGTTCAGGGTTATCAGACATTGGTAACCTCAGGGAAGACGTCTCCATATAAAACACTTATAGAGAAGCGTCTTCTTCTGAGGCTGCGATGGTCTTAGTGTTATCTTGTGGTTCTGTGCTGGACATTTCTGCTCTGTATGAAGGATCTATTGTATAATGACAGGAATGATGACATGCTGTCTAATGTGTTCACTTATCTCTCTCTCTCTCTAGTGTTTTCAGGCTCTGACCTGTGACCATGGCCTCTCCACAAGACCCATTGCTGAAGGAGGAGGAAGAAGCAATGGAGGACCATAGTGATATGGATGTAGAAAATTGCGATATCCCTGAGAGACAGAACCTGCCATCTCTAAGCGTGATGTCCACCGCACGTTCCATCATCACCGTAGTGATCCTCGCCTTTGTTAATTTGCTCATCTATGCAAATCGCTCCAGCGTGGCGGGGGTGCTGCCTTATATACAGAAAGCATATGACACCAATGCTAGTCTGTCCGGCTTATTGAATACATTGTTCATTGGAAGCTACGTGCTGGTCGCACCAATTGCTGGATATTTGGGCGACCACTGTAATAAGAAATATACTGTTTGCGCAGGAGTCATCGTTTGGCTGAGCATGACACTTACCCTGTCATTCATCCCTGACGGGTACTTCCTGCTCTTCCTGCTGACGAGTGGACTGGTTGGAGCCGGAGAGGCGACTTTCTGCACCATCGGCCCCTCCATCATTGCAGACCTTTTTACAAGTGACCAGCGGACCCGCATGCTGAACGTGTTTTACTCCGTCATACCTGTAGGCTGCGGACTAGGATACATCATCGGGCCCAAAGTGACTGATGCAGCAAGGGGCGATTGGCACTGGGCCTTTCGGGTCACCCCTGGCCTGGGCCTCATAGCTGTGGCTTTGATGATTTTGGTCACAAAGGAGCTTCCAAGAACGACTACAAACGGGAAGAAGAACAACAAATCCCAGAAGTTTGCCAAATGGGCGACAGATCTGAAAAAACTATTTAAAAATCGAAGCTTCATGTTAACCACCATGGGATCGACGGCTGTATCCTTCATAGTGGGAGCCATAGGTGTATGGGGTCCGTCATACCTGACCCACGCACGAACACTCCTACAAGAGAAGGACCCTTGCCGTGCTGAACCATGTGACTATCACGACATCCTAATATTTGGTGTGGTTACAGTCGTTTCCGGCATTCTGGGAGTTGTAGCAGGGACGGAGATAAGTAAAAGATATCGCAAATCAAACCCACGGGCGGACCCGCTTGTGTGTGGATGCGCGATGATGCTCTCCGCCCCTTTTCTTCTGTTGGCATTGACTTTTGGCAACATCAGCCTCGTTGCCACCAACATCTTCATCTTCATCGGAGAGACGCTTCTGTCAGTAAATTTCACCCTCATATCTGACATTATACTAAAAGTAGTAACTCCGTGGAGGAGATCTTCAGCCCTGGCCGTGCAGATGACAATCTATCACCTCCTAGGTGACGCCGGCAGCCCGTACCTCATCGGCCTGATATCTGACACCTACGAACGAGGATATGCCAAATCCCCTCTTCTGAAATACCGCAGCCTGGAGTATGCCCTCATGACCTGCACCATAATGGCAGTCATCGGAGGGGCCTTCTTCATGGCCACGGCCCTATATATAGAGAGGGACGAAAAAGAAGCAGAGATGGAATCAGAACCTCTGTCATCCTCCTCCTCCTCACTGCTTCCTGCCGATGAGGACCGCGCTTCAGACTGAGGAAAAGTCATTACCTTTATCTCGTTTACTTCATTAAAAAAAAATTAAGAAAAAAATAACTGCATTTGTTGTATGTTCCACTTTACCTCTTATTCTCTACCCCGGGGCGGACACAGACAGCAGAGGGCCCTTGTGCAAAGAATGTGCCTGTGCCCCCCCCCCAAAAAACATCAAATGTTCAGCACCCCCCCCTCCATGTGTCACTTACTCAGGTGGACTTCCATATGTCACTTGCTGTATAAGTTTCTAATTATTTATTAAGGCCTCCCATATGCCACAGCTCATTCAAGCCCCCCACATTAGGTAGCATAGATTCCCAACATTAGGTAGCATAGATTCCCCACATTAGGTAGCATAGTTTCCTCACATTAGGTAGCATAGTTTCCCCACATTAGGTAGCATAGATTCCCTACATTAGGTAGCAGTTTGCCCACATTAGGTAGCATAGTTTGCCCACATTAGATAGCATAGTTTGCCCGCATTAGGTAGCATAGTTTCCCCACAATAGGTAGCACAGATTCCCCACATTAGGTAACATAGTTTCCCCACATTAGGTAGCATAGTTTCCCCACATTAGGTAGCACAGATTTACCACATTAGGTAACATAGTTTCCCCCCATTAGGTAGCATAGCTTCCCCACATTAGGTAGCATAGCTTCCCCACATTAGGTAGCATACTTTCCCCACCTTAGGTAGCATAGTTTCCCCACATTAGGTAGCACAGATTCCCCACATTAGGTAACATAGTTTCCCCACATTAGGTAGCATAGATTCCTCACATTAGGTAGCCATAGCCCCCCCAAACACACAGACAGACACAGACACACACAGAGACACACTTACCTGCCCTGCACAGCGCTTCTCCTCTCCGGCAGCGGCCTGACGAGTGACGTCACTGACGTCCTCCTGAGCGGGTCTGCAGAAGTACATCACTTGTGCGACGTCCCTCGTTAGACCCCGGTCGGCCGGAGGCAGACTCACTGTCTAAAGTGCCCACTGCGCTATTATACCCCGCAGCTGCTTTAGAACAGTGAGCAGCGGCGGCGCCAACCCTACCATGAACCTACTAGGCACAAAAAAAAAGGGGGCAGCAAAATGCCGCCCCTGAAAAGTGCCACCTGGGACTTATGGTCCCACCGGGTCCCATGGTAGGGCCGACCAGAGGCGGCTCTAGACTTTGTGAGGCCTTAGGTGAAACTTGAACATGAGGCCCTGCTTTATTTTCTGCTGAAATTACATGGTGGTCCGGCTGTGAGATGGTTATACTGTGACATCACTGTGTATTATCCCTGTACTGTGACATCACTGTGTATTATCTCTGTACTGTGCCATCACTCTGTGTATTATCCCTGTAATGTGACATCACTGTGTATTAACACTGTACTGTGCCATCACTGTGTATTATCCCTGTACTGTGACGTCACTGTGTATTATCTCTGTACTGTGCCATCACTCTGTGTATTATCCCTGTACTGTGACATCACTGTGTGTATTATCCCTGTACTGTGACATCACTGTGTATTATCCCTGTACTGTGACATCACTGTGTATTATCTCTGTACTGTGCCATCACTCTGTGTATTATCCCTGTAATGTGACATCACTGTGTATTAACTCTGTACTGTGCCATCACTGCGTATTATCCCTGTACTGTGACGTCACTGTGTATTATCTCTGTACTGTGACATCACTGTGTGTATTATCCCTGTACTGTGACATCACTGTATTATCCCTGTACTGTGACATCACTGTGCATTATCTCTGTACTGTGACATCACTGTGTATTGTCCCTGTACTGTGACATCACTCTGTATATTATTCCTGTACTGTGACATCACTCTGTATATTATCCCTGTACTGTGACATCACTGTGTATTATTCCTGTACTGTGACATCACTGTGTATTATTCCTGTACTGTGACATCACTGTGTATTATTCCTGTACTGTGACATCACTGTGTATTATTCCTGTACTGTGACATCACTGTGTATTATTCCTGTACTGTGACATCACTGTGTGTATTATCTCTGTACTGTGACATCACTGTGTATTTTCCCTGTACTATGACGTCACTGTGTATTATCCCTGTACTGTGACGTCACTGTGTATTATCCCTGTACTATGACATCACTGTGTATATTATCCCTCCCTGTACTGTGACATCACTGTGTGTATTATCTCTGTACTGTGACATCACTGTGTATTATCCCTGTACTGTGACATCGCTGTGTGCATTTTCTCTGTACTGTGACATCACTGTGTATTATCCCTGTACTGTGACATCACTGTGTGTATTCTCTCTGTACTGTGACATCACTGTGTGTATTATCTCTGTACTGTGACATCACTGTGTGTATTATCCCTGTACTGTGACATAACTGTGTATTATCCCTGTACTGTGACATCACTGTGTATTATCCCTGTACTGTGACAGCACTGTGTATATTATCCCTGTACTGTGACATCACTATGTATTATCCCTGTACTGTGACATCACTGTGTATTATGCCTGTACTGTGACATCACTGTGTATTATCCCTGTACTGTGACATCACTGTGTATTATCCCTGCACTGTGACATCACTGTGTATATTATCCCTGTACTGTGACATCACTGTGTATGTTATCCCTGTACTGTGACATCACTGTGTATATTATCCCTGTACTGTGACATCACTGTGTGTATTATCCCTGTACTGTGACCTCACTGTGTGTATTATCCCTGTACTGTGACATCACTGTGTGTATTATCTCTGTACTGTGACATCACTGTGTGTATTATCCCTGTACTGTGACATCACTGTGTATTATCCCTGTACTGTGACATCACTCTGTATATTATCTCTGTACTGTGACATCACTCTGTATATTATCCCTGTACTGTGACATCACTGTGTATTATTCCTGTACTGTGACATCACTGTGAATTACTCCTGTACTGTGACATCACTGTGTATTATTCTTGTACTGTGACATCACTGTGTATTATTCCTGTACTGTGACATCACTGTGTATTATCCCTGTACTGTGACGTCACTGTGTATTATCCCTGTACTGTGACATCACTGTGAATTACTCCTGTACTGTGACATCACTGTGTATTATTCTTGTACTGTGACATCACTGTGTATTATTCCTGTACTGTGACATCACTGTGTATTATCCCTGTACTGTGACGTCACTGTGTATTATCCCTGTACTATGACATCACTGTGTATATTATCCCTCCCTGTACTGTGACATCACTGTGTGTATTATCTCTGTACTGTGACATCACTGTGTATTATCCCTGTACTGTGACATCACTGTGTGTATTATCTCTGTACTGTGACAGCACTGTGTGTATTATCTCTGTACTGTGACATCACTGTGTGTATTATCCCTGTACTGTGACATCACTGCGTATTATCCCTGTACTGTGACATCACTGTGCATTATCCCTGTACTGTGACATCACTGTGTATATTATCCCTGTACTGTGACATCACTGTGTATATTATCCCTGTACTGTGACATCACTGTGTGTATTATCCCTGTACTGTGGCATCACTGTGTATATTATCTCTGAACTATAACATCACTGTGTGTTATCTCTATACTGCAACATCACTGTTGATACTTACACTGCACTGTGACATCACTGTATATATTAAGCCTGTATACCCTAATGCCACTGTACATATTTACCTTGCACTGCGAGTGACAATACAGGGTAAATATGCACAGTGACATCACAGTTCAGAGTTAATATAAACAGTAATGTCTCTGTACAGGGACAATAAACAGTTTTGCCACTACAGGGTTAATAAACGCAGTGTTGTCACAGTAGAGGGTAACTATACAGTGATGTCATTGTACCGGGAAAATATACACAGTGAAGTCAGCATTCAAGAATAATAAACTGTGATGTCACTACAGGGTTGTTATACATAGTGACATCAAATTACAGGATGAAGCACAGTGATGTCACAGTTTATTATGAAGCACAGTGATGTCACAGTTTATTATGAAGCACAGTGATGTCACAGTTTATTATGAAGCACAGTGATGTCACAGTTTATTATGAAGCACAGTGATGTCACAGTTTATAATGAAGCACAGTGATGTCACAGTTTATAATGAAGCACAGTGATGTCACAGTTTATTATGAAGCACAGTGATGTCACAGTTTATTATGAAGCACAGTGATGTCACAGTTTATTATGAAGCACAGTGATGTCACAGTTTATTATGAAGCACAGTGATGTCACAGTTTATTATGAAGCACAGTGATGTCACAGTTTATTATGAAGCACAGTGATGTCACAGTTTATTATGAAGCACAGTGATGTCACAGTTTATTATGAAGCACAGTGATGTCACAGTTTATTATGAAGCACAGTGATGTCACAGTTTATCATGAAGCACAGTGATGTCACAGTTTATCATGAAGCACAGTGATGTCACAGTTTATCATGAAGCACAGTGATGTCACAGAGACTACAGAATGTACAACTGTACGTATGATGAAGATGGCGGGATGCTATCGAAACGTCACACATACATGGGGGAATAAAACACTTTGTTTTTGCACCTTATCTGGGAGTGCCGCTGGATCTTTAGTTTTGTAGATAGATAGATAGATGATATATAGATAGATAGATATGAGATAGATAGATATGAGATAGATAGATAGATAGATATGAGAAAGATAGATAGATAGATATGAGATAGATAGATAGATCAGTGTATCCCAACCAGGGGGCCTCTAGCTATTCCAAAACGACAACTCCCAGCATGTCTTTGGCTTTATGAGCATACTGGGAGTTGTAGTTTTGCAACAGCTGGAGGCCCCCTGGTTGGGAAACACTGATCTATCTATCTATCAATCATCTATCTATCTATCTATATCATATCTATCTATCATCTATCTATCTATATCATATCTATCTATCATCTATCTATCTATCATGTATTAATCTATCTTTCTATCTATCTCATATCTATCTATCTATATATCTATATATCATCTATCTATCTCTCATATCTATCTTTCTTTCATCTATCTCTCATCTATCTGAGATAGATATGAGATAGATAGATAAATAGAAAGATAGGGGGATATTTATCAAAACCTGTCCAGAGGAAAAGTTGCCCAGTTGCCCATAGCAACCAATCAGCTCGCTTCTTTCATTTTTAACAAGGCCTGTGCAAAATGAAAGAAGCATTCTGATTGGTTGCTATGGGCAACTGGGCAACTTTTCCTTTGCACAGGTTTTGATAAATCTCCCCCATAGATAGATACATAAATAGATGGATATAGATAGATGGATAGATAGATAGATAGATATGATATAGATAGATAGATATGAGATAGATAGATATGAGATAGATGGATAGATAGATTAAAAAAAAAAAAACCTCCAGAAGAGCAGCACAACAAAATGAAGAAAACCAATGCAATGGTGCACGCTGGGTGTGGACCTTGGTGAGAGATTCACTTGTACTAGAAAAAAGCAAGAGACCAGCAGCACACAGAAAAATTAGTGCAAAAAAGGTGGAGATTTAATGCATTATCCCAGTGTACAAGCTCCTTGAGAACGGCGACGAGAGGTCGCTGAAACGTCGCTTCTTTTGTACACTGGGATAATGCATTAAATCTCCACCTTTTTTGCACTAATTTTTCTGTGTGCTGCTGGTCTCTTGATTTTTTTTTTTTTTTTTGGATAGATAGATAGATAATAGATAGATGATTGATATAGATCAGTGTTTCCCAACTAGGGGGGCCTCCAGCTGTTGCAAAACTACAACTCCCAGTATGCTCATAAAGCCAAAGGAATGCTGGGAGTTGTAGTTTTGCAACAGCTGGAGGCCCCCTGGTTGGGAAACTGATCTATCTATATCATATAAATTTATCTATATCATATCCATCTATCTATATCATATCCAGATAAAGAATAAGTCAGCCAGCACTTTAGTTGATACCAAACTATTATATGGACCTGGCCTACAGGTGCACGCTACTAGGCTAGATATACAGCAACAGAAGAATGCAGCAGCACACTGCCAGCAATAGATATAGGTGAAACATGAATATGCAGTTAAAACATGGAGAGCTATACAGCTATGGTGTAATAGATGCAAATGTGAAACTATGAAATAGTGAGGTACTTAGCTCGCAAATTTGTCTCCACCGGCGGTCAAATAGCTTGGACCGTCCCACCGCGATAAGGTGGCCTCAATGGGACGGACCCTACACTGTGAATATGCCTCTGTGTGAACAGTTCAGTAAGCATGGCAGGGTCTGGAACATCCAAGACACCTTATATACACACCTGATAGAGGTGGGTGGGGTGCAAGGCCAACATGTAGGTAGCCACTCCCCCGTATGTGCAATACAGACAAAGAATAAGTCAGCCAGCACTTTAGTTGATACCAAACTATTATATGGACCTGGCCTACAGGTGCACGCTACTAGGCTAGATATACAGCAACAGAAGAATGCAGCAGCACACTGCCAGCACAAGGATATAGGTGAAACATGAATATGCAGTTAAAACATTGTGAGCTAAGTGCCTCACTATTTCATAGTTTCACATTTGCATCTATTACACCATAGCTGTATAGCTCTCCATGTTTTAACTGCATATTCATGTTTCACCTATATCTTTGTGCTGACAGTGTGCTGCTGCATTCTTCTGTTGCTGTATATCATATCCATCTATCTGTCTATATCATATCTATCTATCATCTATCTATCTATATCATATCTATGTATCTATCATCTATCTATCGATCTGTCTATCATCTATCTATCCATCTATTTATGTATCTTTCTATATATCATCTCTCTATCTATATATCATCTATTTATCTATCTATCTATCTTTCTATCTATCTCATATCTATATCTATATCTATCTATCTATCTATATATATATATATATATATATATATATGTATCTATCTATATATCATCCATCTACCTATCTATCTCTCATATCTATTTATATATCTATCTCTCATCTATCTGAGTTAGATAGATAGATAGATAGATAGATATGAGATAGATAGATAGATAGATAGATATGAGATAGATAGATATGAGATAGATAGATAGATATGAGATAGATAGATATGAGATAGATAGATAGATATGAGATAGATATGAGGATAGATAGATAGATAGATAGATATGAGAAAGATAGATATGAGATAGATAGATATGAGATAGATAGATAGATATGAGATAGATATGAGATAGATAGATATGAGATAGATAGATAGATATGAGATAGATATGAGGATAGATAGATAGATATGAGAAAGATAGATAGATAGATAGATAGATCAGTGTTTCCCAACCTGGGGGCCTCCAGCTGTTGCAAAATTACAACTCCCAGTATGCTCATAAAGCCAAAGGAATGCTGGGAGTTGCAGTTTTGCAACAGCTGGAGGCCCCCTTGTTGGGAAACACTGAACTACCTCCCACTGTCTCCTACAACTTTCCCCCTCTCCCCCAAGCAAGTTACTTACTTTAAAATGGCAGCATCAGCAGTGGGCAGGTAAGTCTTCCATACTGGTGGTGTCCGGGCCTGTATACACACAGCGGGCCTGCTCCACAAGGTCCAGCAGCAGCATACAGGGGAGTGAGAGAGGGGGAGGAGCTTCCTGTCTTCTCTTCCCAGTCTGCATAGCACGGCCCCTGCGTGGTGTCAGGGCTGCAGGCTGAAGATTTATTTAAAAAAAGGAGTAGATGGCTCCGGGGGGCGGGGGGTGCAGCGGGGGCTCGGGCCCCTTACTGGTGGCCATGAGAGCTGCTAGTGACCTACTGCTGATAGGGGGGGCACAATGGGGGGACAATCATGATGTAGGGGGGGCCGTGGCCCCCTCTGGCCCCCCTCCCCCCCCCCCTCCCAGAGACGCCACTGGCTGCAGGGGTGGTTGAACGCAGCGTCCATCCGGGTGCTGTCAAACTTGCTGTGGTCGGGGAGTATGCGGTGGTATGTGGCCTAATGCTCGCCTCTGGGGCCGGACCTGGAGAGGGCAGCGGGCCCCCTCTCACGCTGGGCCCCTGTGCAGCTGAACCGGCTGCACAGGCGATATGTCCGCCCCTGACTCCCAGCATGCTGAAATAGTCAAAGCTTTCTCGGACTCTTGAATGACAAAGAAGTTGATCAGACATTCAGGAGTCTATGAAAGATGAATGACACACATAGTGACAGCTATGCTGGTTAGCATCCAGCTTTACTAGGAGAAGATAAAATAGATAGAACATGTATTCATAAAAATGCTGTACTTTTATCTAAAAAATCCTTGCACTAATTTTATAAAGATCTATTCTTATATTTATACATTTTATCCTGTTATGAAATCACCCTACTGTCTTCTGATTACTGCAGGCAAGCTCCAAGTATCTTCCTCTGACACATGACACAGCATAAAACCAGAGAGGAAAGGGTTACAGAGTAGAGAGTACTGATTGGCTGACTGCACAGGCTTGCTCCTGTGAGGGAGAGAGACTGACACGCCTCCTCCAGCCTGCACAATGAAAAAGTAACTCACCAGTAGATAAATGCCTATATCTCTGGATATGTAGGTCCGAGACACATAAAAATTATATAGTTATATAGTTATATAGTTTCCTTCTCAAATCGCCGCCTCTAGGGCCGAGTTTTACTTTTGTTACCTCTCTAAAAGTTTTTGACATCTGATACGTGTTTCCTAAATCTAGTCTTAAGAGTATTGGTTGTACAGCCTACATATTTCACATTGAAGGCTGTACAGGTGGCCAGATACACTACGTATTTGGAGTTACAGTTGATATATTCCTGTATGTTATGGACCAAACCGTACGGCATGAAGTGACAGATCTAGACACATCCATAAAATTGCATGGCACCTTACGTGTCCACATTTCCAGTTGCCCACTTCTTTCAGCCATGTATGAATACCAGTACTCTTTTTGTCACTCAAAAATAAACTGGGGGACACTGAGGCACCTATAGTTGGACCTCTTTTTGAAACTGTAGCTATGCCCTTTGCCACTATTTCTTTTAACCCCTTAAGGACCAGGCCATTTTACACCTTAAGACCAGAGCGTTTTATGCACATCTGCCCACTGTCACTTTAAACATTAATAACTCTGGAATGCTTTTAGTTATCATTCTGATTCCGAGATAGTTTTTTCGTGACATATTCTACTTTAACATAGTGGTAAAATTTTGTGGTAACTTGCATCCTTTCTTGCTGAAAAATGTGAAAATTTGTATGAAAAATTTGAAAATTTAGCATTTTTCTAACTTTGAAGCTTTCTGCTTGTAAGGAAATGGATATTCAAAATATATTTTTTTTTAATTCACATTTCCAATATGTCTACTTTATGTTTGCATCATAAAATCGACATGTTTTTACTTTTGGAAGACACCAGAGGGCTTCAAAGTTCAGCAGCAATTTTCCAATTTTTCAAAAAATTTTGAAACTGGCTTTTTTCAGGGACCAGTTCAGGTTTGAAGTGGATTTGAAGGGTCTTCATATTAGAAATACCCCACAAATGACCCCATTATAAAAACTACACCCCAATGTATTCAAAATGACAATCAGTAAGTGTTTTAACCTTTTAGGTGTTTCACAGGATTAGCAGCAAAGTGAAGGAGAAAATTCACAATCTTCATTTTTTCCACTCACATGTTCTTGTAAACCCAATTTTTGAATTTTAAGGGGTAAAAGAAGAACATTTATACTTATATTTGTAGCCCAATTTCTCTTGAGTAAGGACATACCTCATATGTCTATGTAAATTGTTCGGCGGGCGCAGTAGAGGGCTCAGAAGCGAAGAAGCGACAAGGGGATTTTGGAGAGTACGTTTTTCAGAAATGATTTTTGGGGGGCATGTTGCATTTAGGAAACCCCTATGGTGCCAGAACAGCAAACAAAAACCACATGGCATACCATTTTGGAAACTAGACCCCTTGGGGAATGTAACAAGGAATAAAGTGAGCCTTAATACCCCACAGGTGTTTCACGACTTTTGCATATGTAAAAAAAAAAAGTTTTTTTCACTAAAATGTGTGTTTCCCCCAAAATGTCACATTTTTGCAAGGGTTAATAGCAGAAAATACCCCCCAAACATTGTAACCCCATCTCTTCTGAGTATGGAGGTACCCCATAAGTTGGTCTGAAGTACACTATGGGCGAACTCCAATGCTCAGAAGAGAAGGAGTGATATTTGGCTTTTTGAGAGCAAATTTTGCTCGGGAGGCATGTCGCATTTAGGAAGCCCCTATCGTGCCAGAACAGCAAAAAAAGGCATACCATTTTGGAAACTAGACCCCTTGAGGAATGTAACAAGGAATAAAGTGAGCCTTAATACCCCACAGGGGTTTCACGACTTTTGCATATGTAAAAAAAAAATATTTTTTCCACTAAAATGTATGTTTCCCCCCAAATTTCACATTTTTGCAAGGGTTAATAGCAGAAAATACCCCCAAAATTTGTAACCCCATCTCTTCTGAGTATGGAGGTACCCCATAAGTTGACCTGAAGTGCATTACGGGCGAACTACAATGCTCAGAAGAGGAGGAGCACCATTGAGCTTTTGGAAAGAGAATTCGTTTGGAATGGTAGTCAGGGGCCATGTGCATTTACAAAGCCCCCCGTGGTGCCAGAACAGTGGACCCCCCCACATGTGACCCTATTTTGGAAACTTCACCCCTCACAGAATTTAATAAGTGGTGCAGTGAGCATTTACACCCCACTGGCGTTTGACAGATCTTTGGAACAGTGGGCTGTGCAAATGGAAAATTAAATTTTTCATTTTCACGGATCACTGTTCCAAAAATCTGTCAGACACCTGTGGGGCGTAAATGCTCACTGTACCCCTTATTACATTACATGAGGGGTGTAGTTTCCAAAATGGGGTCACATTGTTCTGGTACCATGGGGGGGGTCCATTGTTCTGGTACCATGGGGGCTTTGTAAACACAAGTGGCTTTCAATTCCGGACAAATTTTCTCTTTAAAATCCCAATGGCGCTCCTTCTCTTCTGAGCATTGTAGTGCACCCATAGAGCACTTTACTTTCACATATGGGGTATGTTCTTACTCAGAAGAAATGGGGTTACAAATTTTGGGGGGCTTTTTTTTATTTTCCCTTGTGAAAATGAAAAATTTAGGGTGACACCAGCATTTTAGTGAAAAAAAATTTTTTTTTTCATTTTCCCATCCAACTTTAATGAAAATTTGTCAAACACCTGTGGGGTGTTCAAGCTCAGATTCAGGCCCCTTGTTACGTTCCGTGAGGGGTGTCGTTTACAAAATGGGGTCACATGTGGGTATTTATTTTTTTGGGTTTATGTCAGAACCGCTGTAAAATCAGCCACCCCTGTGCAAATCACCAATTTAGGCCTCAAATGTACATGGTGCACTCTCACTCCTGAGCCTTGTTGTGCTTCTGCAGAGCATTTTACGCCCACATATGGGGTATTTCCGTACTCGGGAGAAATTGCGTAACAAATTTTGGGGGTCTTTTTTTCCTTTTACCTCCCGTGAAAATAAAAAGTAAAGGACAACACCAGTATGTTAGTGTAAAAAATTTTTTTTTTTTTACACTAACAGGCTCTTGTAGACCCCAACTTTTCTTTTTCATAAGGGATAAAAGGAAAAAAAGCCTCCAAAATTAGTAGTGCAATTTCTCCCGAGTACTGAGATACCCCATATGTGGCCCTAAACTGTTTCCTTGAAATACGACAGGGCTCTGAAATGAGAGAGCGCCATGCGCATTTGAGGACTTAATTAGGGATTGCACAGGGGTGGACATAGGGGTATTCTATGCCAGTGATTCCCAAACAGGCTACCTCCAGCTGTTGCTAAACTCCCAGCATGCCTGGACAGTCAGTGGCTGTCCGGAAATGCTGTGAGTTGTTGTTTTGCAGCTGGAGGCTCGGTTTTGGAAACACTGCCGTACAATACCTTTTTTTTTTTTTATTGGGGGGGACAGTGTAAAAGGGTGTAGTGTTTTACCCTTTATTATGTGTTAGTGTAGTGTTTTTAGGGTACGTTCACACTGGCGGAGGTTTACAGTGAATTTACCGCTAGGAGTTTGCGCTGCGGCGAAAAATTTGCCGCAGCTCATACTTGAAGCAGAAAACTTACTGTAAACCCGCCAATGTGAATGTACCCTGTACGTTCACATGGGGGGGGCAAACCTCCAGCTGTTTCAAAACTACAACTCCCAGCATGTACTGACAGACCGTGCATGCTGGGAGTTGTACTTTTGCAACAGCTGGAGGCACACTGGCTGGAAAACCTTCAGTTAGGTTCTGTTACCTAACTCAGTATTTTCCAACCAGTGTGCCTCCAGCTGTTGCAAAACTTCAACTCCCAGCATGTACTAATCGCCGAAAGACATGCTGGGATATGTAGTTATGCAACAGCTGGAGGTACACAACTACAACTCCCAGCATGCAGAGACAGCTGTTTGCTGTTTAGGCATGCTGGGAGTTGCAGTTTTGCAACATCTGGAGAGCTATAGCTTAGAGACCACTGCACAGTGGTCTCCAAACTGTGGACCTCCAGATGTTGCAAAACTACAACTCCCAGCATGCCCAGACAGCAAACTGCTGTGTGGGCATGCTGGGAGTTGTAGTTTTGCAAGATCTGGAGGTGCACAGTATAGAGATCACTGTGCAGTGGTCTCAAACTGTAGACCTCCAGCTGTTGCAAAACTGCAACTCCCAGCAAGCCTAAACAGCTCTCTGGGCATTCTCGGAGTTGTAGTTTTGCAACATCTGGAGGGTTACAGTTTAGAGACCACTATAGTGGACTCAGACTGTAGCCCTCCAGATGTTGCTAAGTAACTCACCGGCTTCCGTAGGATCCAGGGAGCTGCGTCGCCATCCTCTTCTTCCGCCGATCGTCGCCCGCTGCCGCCGCTGATCGTCGCCCGCTGCTGTCGCCGATGGGTAAGTGGATCTTCGGCGCCAGTCCCTGTCGGGGTCCCCGTCCTGCCCTGCCTATTGTGGGTGGGCAGAACGGGGAAACCGAAAGTAAACCCCTCCGCCCCCCGATCTGCTATTGGTGGTCACGTCTAGACCACCAATAGCAGAGATAGGAGAGGTGGCACCTCTGTCACCTCACTCCTATCGCTACAGGGGAATCGTGGGTGTCTAGGACATCCGCGATCCCCTTTATTTTCCGGGTCACTATAGACCCGTATGACCCGGAATAGCCGCAAATCGCAAGTGTGATGACCCCCCTGGGCATTTGCGCGGGGTGCCTGCTGATAGATATTAGCAGTCACCCCGGCCTTGTCCCTGCCCGGCGCGCGGCGGGGACCGAAATTCCCACGGGCGTGCAGGTACGCCCTTGGACCTTAAGTACCAGGGAGCAAAGGCGTACCTGTACGCCCTTGGTCCTTAAGGGGTTAATATATGATCAGTTTCTAAAATCGGAGTATATTTCTTGATTATGTGTATAATTTGTTTAAATTGTGCACTATAAGGTGTGACAAAAAATGGTTTTCTATTGTTGTTACTATATGGATTTCTATGTATGTTCTTATTTTTGTCTTTTTCCATATTGGGTAGAGTGTTGCCCTTGGTTACTACCGGCTGTTCCAAATGTTGTTCTGGGTGACTTCTATGTCTCCTAGAGTAAGTCATTAACTCTTTCCTATCGATGTTCTCAACCCCAGGGATGTGGAATTCCTATCGCCCCGCAAGCAGCATTAAATGCCGGAAGAATTCACACAGGTCCGCTCACACTGTTACTGTACTTACATCTCCCTACAGCAGTCTATAACGAGACTTCCTTGCGGTGATGATGCGCGCGATTGGTGACGTCATCACATACGCAGCTCAGGACGTCGGGACGCTGACGTCCCGTGCAGCGCCTGTGATGAAGTGAACTATTGCGCGCATCACCGCAAGGAAGTCTCGTTATAGACTGCTGCAGGGAGATGTAAGTACAGTAACAGTGTGAGCGGACCTGTGTGAATTCAGAGTGAGTGAGTGAGTGAGATAAACTTGCCTAATATGAGGACCTGCCTGATCACCAGGGGCAAAACTATATTCTTAAGGGGCATAATTGTTTAAATACCGGGGGTAATATCTATCTGAGGGCCTGTATAAACCTATTTGGAAACCCTATTTGGCTCCCCAGTAGGTAGACAGGCCCCCAGGTAGATATGATCCCCATCAGTGAGGGGGAGGGGGGAATATAATGACACTTGGGGCATCAGAGGGGGGGGGGATATAATGACCCTGGGGGTATCAGAGGATGGGGGGGATACAATGACACTGGGGGCATCAGAGGGGGGGGATATAATGACACTGAGGGCATCAGAGGGGGGGGAATATAATGACACAGGGGGTATCAGAGGGGGGGAATATAATGGTGCAGGGGGCATCAGAGGGGGGGTAACATAATGGCACAGGGGGCCTTACTTGATCCCTACCTGATAAAGGGACATACCTACCTGAAGGGGGACTACCTACTTAAAGGAATACTGTAGTGCAAAAAACCTTATCCCCACAAGTGATAGATCGCGGGGGTCTGACCGCTGGGACAACCCCCCATCTCTTGTATGAAGCCCCAGCAGACGGCATCAAGGGAATGTTCCTTCCCGGCATGACACGGCTACTGAAATGCCCCTCCATGTATCTATGGGATACATGGGGGGGGGGGAGGGAGTGTCGGTCTCTGCGTCATGCGGACAAGCCCCCATTCCTGCCGACGCCCCTTACAAGAGATCGGGGGGAGGGGTTTCCCAGCGGTCAGGATCAGTTATTTTACACTGCAATATTCCATTAACGGGGCCCTATCCACCTAATGGGGTGACATACTGGTCTGCCTATTAAGTTTTTATTAATAAAAGACCTTATTTACATACTATTTGGGTTAAAATAATTTTGTACAAGTGAATTGTTATGAGGGACAAGTAGATTCTGCTCCATTTTAGTCCCTTGGACAAGTAGTTTAAAAAAAAAAAATTCCACACCCCTGTCTCAACCCTAGTTCTAGCTTTTTCCAGGGTCACCTCCGTATAACCCCTGTGCCTAAATTGGCTCATAAGTTCCTTTGTAGCATTTTGTAATATGCCAGGATCAGTGCAATTTCTTTTTATGCGGCACATTTCCCCAAACAGAATGTTATTTAGAACGTGTCTGGGGTGACACGAGGAGGCCATGAGGACTGAGTTAGTCGCCGTTTCCTTCCTATCTCAATCTGGGATTCACTGACATATATATTAATGTTTAAAAAGCATGTAATCAATATCATTGACAAGATTAACTGGGATAAAAAGTTATCATGGGTCACTTGTGATGTCATAGGGCTTTACCCATCTATACCATGGGATAAAGGTTTGGAAGCCCTAGCAACACATCTTGATAAATTCAGTTATTACTCCCCTGGTCTGAAGGAATTCTTATTACTAGCCACAGAGTTTCTTTTGTCACAATTATTTTATGTTTGATAACAAATTTTTCCTTCAGACCAGGGGAGCATCCATGAGGGTCAAATACTGCCCTTCATTCGCTAACATCTTCATGTTCCAGTGTTAACAACAATTTATCTTCAATCCAGACAGTCCCTTTTATGATGATATTTATTGGGTCGGCCCAGTGGCGTTGCGACCCGGGTGCGGGGGGTGCGGCCCGCACCGGGTGACACCAACCTAATGGGGTGACACCAAGACGCTCCGTAGCCGCACCCCCCCCAGCTACACAGACACTACCTCCCCCATCGGTGCCCGACCGGCCTCCCATCCGTCAGCACAACCCCCCCCCCCCCGCGCTGTGTGTGCCCGTCCATCAGCAACCCCCCTCTTTCTCCTGCACTGTGCGCCCGTCCATCATCACACACCCCCTCACCTTCACCAGCATTGTGCCCGGCCTCCGCTCCCACGTCTGCGCCGGCCTGACGTCACACCGTATGGCCGCGCAGGAGGACGTCAGTTACGTCACTCGCACGGCGCCCGGTGAGAAGGAGCGCTGCGCTGGATGGGTGAGTGTGTGTGTCTGTCTCTATCTATGTTTGTGTGTGTGAGACTCTGTGTGTGTATGAGACTCTGTGTGTGTGTGACTGTGTGACTCTGTGTGTGTGTGTGTGTGACTGTGTGCATGTGTGTGTGACTGTGTGCATGTGTGTGTGACTGTGAGTGTGTGTCTCTCTGACTGTGTGTGTGTATTTGTGTGTGAGTCTCTCTGTGTTGTATGTGTTTTTTTTTGTGTGTGTGTGTGTGTGTGTGGGGTGGGGGGGGGGGGGGGGGGGTGGTATAACCAGCAATCTATTGTGGGGAACCTGCGGCCTAATGTGGGGAAACTACTACCAAGTGTGGGGAGTGTATGCTACCTTATGTGGGGAATCTGTGCTACCTAATGTGGGGAATCTGTGCTACCTAATGTGGGGAATCTGTGCTACCCAATGTGGGGAAATTGTTACCTAATGTAGGGTAACTGGTACCTACCTAATGTGGGGGAACTGGTACCAAATGTGGGGAATCTATGCTGCCTAATGTGGGGAATAGATGCTACCTAATGTGGGGAAACTGCGACCTACCTAATGTGGGGGAACTGCTGCCTACCTAATGCTCCCCCCCCCTGGCAGTAGCACCCTCATCATCCACCAGCAACACCCCCCCCCCCCAGCAGCACCTCCATCAGCAGATCCTGATGGTGGATGATGGCGGTGCTCCTGCCAGGAGGATGATCCTGCCGATGGATGATGGGGATGATACTGCCAGGGGGGATGGCTAGTAGCACCCTCATCATCCTCCAGCAACACCCCCTGAGTAGTAGCACCCCCATCATCCACTAGCAACACCACCAATACCCCCCTCCCGTGGTAATAGCATCAGCTAACGGATGTTGAGGGGTGTTACTGCGGTTGTGGTATTATATTCAGAGGGTGCACTGTATGGCAACGTTATATTCAGAGGGCGCAGTTTGTGGTAGTATTATTAGAGATGAGCGAACTTGCAGTAAATTCGATTCGTCACAAACTTCTCGGCTCGGCAGTTGATGACTTATCCTGCGTAAATTAGTTCAGCCTTCAGGTGCTCCGGTGGGCTCGGAAAGGTGGATACATTCCTAGGAAAGAGTCTCCTAGGACTGTATCCACCTTTTCCAGCCCACGGGAGCACCTGAAAGCTGAACTAATTTATGCAGGAAAAGTTATCAACTGCCGAGCCGAGAAGTTTGTGACGAGTTGAATTTACTGTAGTTTGCTCATCTCTAATTATTATATTCAGAGGGCGCAGTGGGTGGTAGTATTATATTCAGAGGGTACAGGATGTGGCGGTATTATATTCAGGGGTACAATATGTGGCAAATTTATATTCAGGGGTACAGTATGTGACAGATTTATATTCAGGGGTACAGTATGTGGCAGATTTATATTCAGGGGTACAGTATGTGGCAGATTTATATTCAGAGGGTACAGTATGTGGCAGATTTATATTCAGAGGGTACAGTATGTGGCAGATTTATATTCAGAGGGCACAGTATGTGGCAGATTTATATTCAGAGGGTACAGTATGTGGTAGTATTATATTCAGTGGGTACAGTGTGTGGCGGTATTATATTCAGGGGTACAGTATGTGGCAGATTTATATTCAGAGGGTACAGTATGTGTTGGTATTCAGAATGTACAGTGTGTGGTAGTATTATATTCAGAGGGTACAGTGTATGGAAGGTTTATAATCAAAGAGTATAGTAGTATTATATTTAGAAGATACAGTGTCTCTCAGGTTTATAATAATAATTGTTTTCATATAGAGGATGAGAATGCGCTGACATAGTGAGGAGACGTCTGGGCATCACATTCTGCAGAGAGAAGTTTTAGCTGGAACAAGTCCTGGCGGTATGTACCATCTAAATTAGATAAGGAAAGACTATAGAGAAGACGTCACCTGTAGTCACTGATATCATTGTACATTCTCCTCACTATAGAGAAGACGTCACCTGTAGTCATTGATATCATTGTGTATTCGCCTCACTATAGAGAAGACGTCACCTGTAATCACTGATATTGTGTATTCTCCTCACTATAGAGAAGACGTCACCTGTAGTCACTGATATCATTGTACATTCTCTTCACTATAAAGAAGACGTCACCTGTAATCACTGATATCATTGTGTATTCTCCACACTATAGAGAAGACGTCACCTGTAGTCACTGATATCATTGTGTATTCTCCTCACTATATAAAAGACGTCACCTGTAGTCACTGATATCATTGTGTATTCTCCTCACTATAGAGAAGACGTCACCTGTAGTCACTGATATCATTGTGTATTCTCCTCACTATAGAGAAGACGTCACCTGTAGTCAGATATTGTGTATTCTCCTCACTATAGAGAAGATGTCACCTGTAGTCACTGATACCATTGTACATTCTCCTCTCTACATCAGAGCTGTAGTCACTTGTCAGTTCTACAGTTAGGTCAGTGAAACTACAACTCCCAGCATAACCTCACCACTGCTCAAAGGGGTACTCTACTGGAAAACATTTTTTTTTAATCAGCTGGTGCTACAAAGTTAAACAGATTTGTAAATTACTTCTATTTAAAAATCTTAATCCTTCCAGTACTTATTAGCTGCTGTATAAGCGATTCACAGGAAGTTATTTTCCTTTTTAATTTATTTTCTGTCTGACCACAGTGCTCTGTGCTGACACTCTTTTTATTATAAAAATACAAAACTTATCCAATACAACAAAAAACAAGCTTAACCAGCTATAATATAAATCAAAAACAAAACCCTGCCTAACCGGCCAGCCCAGCTTTACAAAGCAAAAAGAAAACAAACAAACAAAAACACACTGACACACATACCAAAAATGAACATAAAAACAGCACAACTTGGCTTAAACATAAACATAAAATTAGCACTACCTGGCTGTAACTCAAACCATCCATACTCGGGGGGGGGGGGGGGGTAAAAAATAAAAAAATAAATAAATAAATAAATAATAATTATAAAAATAAAGAAATAAATAAATAAAAATAAACAGCACAACTTGGCTTAAACATAAACATAAAATTAGCACTACCCGGCTGTGACTCAAAACCATCCATACTCGGGAAACAAAACAAAAGGGGAAAATAAATAAATAAAAAATATAAAAATTTAAAATCTAAATAAATAAACAAAAACACATAACACAACAACTGGTCCGACTGCCATAACTATAATATGAGACAATATAAAACGATGTAGATACAAAACCAAATAGATACAAAATCACTAATAGAAATTGATAAATTATAGTATATAAACATAAATATATGCACCCTATTTACAGAAACCTACAAAAAAAAAAAAAAAAAAAAAAAAAAAAAAAAAAAAAATACAGGAAATCCCTACACTCGAACTGTGCCCTCACCCACACCACCCCTCCTGCACATGGGTCAGAGTCCATACCGTTCCTCTACAGTTTACAAAGTTCTGTCCTTAACTGACCCATGTCAGGTCCCCCAAAAACACGAAAACACACCACCACCCACAAATACACCCTCCCCACCTAGCACTCCACCCAACCAACTTATACACAAACTTATACATACTAACTAACAGACACTGAACCACAACCCACTTTAGGCCCAAGTTTGGTCGCCTGTAAGCCCTTCATGCCATATCAGCTTAAAACAAAACAAAAAAAACTAGCGTGCACATGCATTAGCCCACCACCAGAAAGAAGGATGGCAGACTTGATACACCAAAATAATTTTTAACTCTTTTCCTAACTCCCCCTACAATTCTCCCTAATTCTATCCCTCCATTAAAGCTAACCCTACTCTCACCCTATCTCTATCCCTATCACACTTCCCCTATCCAAAATAAAGGTACTCTACCCAAAAGATCTAGTACCTAGGGCACATCAAAAGAAAACCCTCTCCACAGGAGAGAAGCCCTACTGGTACCAAGACTGCCATACTCCAAAGACCTGATCTTCCCGAGGTCACCGGTGATATTCCTACAGACCTCCACCTCGGAGAGGATTTTCTGCTGGGTCGACACTAAACACCGTGCATTCCACGTGTAGTACCTAACCACTAAACTAACTAAGAATAAAGTGCCCCGGTCTCGGCCACCCAGTGTCCTGAATGCCCCATAAGCCCACTCCGGATAGGTAAGGCCGGCAAGTTGACTCCAGCCGATGGAAGCGCCCACCCGGTTGTAAACCCCTATATTAAAGGGACAATGAAGCAGGAAATGGTCCATGCTTTCCAGCGTGTCCCCACACTCTTCTCGGGGACATCCCCGGTCATCAGAGTTCCTGCACTTCAGGTTGTCCCTTACATATAGCTTCCCCTGAAAGCAGCGCCAGGCCAAGTCCCAAAACTTCTGGGGGATCCTTTTCATGTTTAAAAGGTACAACCCCACCCTCAGATCCCGACCTGGGCAGTCCCTGAGTGCCAGAGGCTTCTGGAAGTGGGTCAACAGAACCCGTTTGTCAAGGAACTGCCTTGACTGGGTCCTGATCTCCCACACTCCCAGACCCCACCGACGTATCGCCTTCAGAGTCGGGGTAGCGTAAGCCGGAAGATATCCATGGGGCGTACGGAGGTCCTTCACTTGCCCTCCTGTCTCCCATTCCTGGAAGAAAGGCCGAAACCATTCCCTGCAGGAGAGTACCCACGGAGGAGCCCTCTCTGACCAGAGGTTTGAGATGTTAGCTTTTAAAAAGGTGTTTGTTAAGAACACCACAGGGTTTACCATAGATAAACCCCCTAGTCTCCTCGTGCGGTACGTAACCTCCCTCTTGACTAGGTTCATCCTGTTCCCCCATAACAGTTGAAAAAACAGGCTGTAGATCCTAGTGTAGTAAGCCTCTGGCAAGATACATACGCTGCCCAGATAGATAAACAAGGGGAGCAGGTACGATTTGATCAGGTGTACCTTTTCCCTGAGGGTCAAAGACCAACCCTTCCACTGGTCCACCTTCTGAGTGGCATCCTGGAGCTTACCATCCCAGTTTTTGGTGGGATAATCATCCTGGCCAAATGTGATGCCTAAGACTTTTGCTGATTCTTGGGGCCCTGGAAGGGTGTCCGGGAGATCAAACGTGGGATCCCCCCCTCCCAGCCAGAGACTCTCACACTTATCCCGGTTGATCTTAGACCCGGATGCCTCCGAGTAGCGTTCCACCTCCGACATCACCACATCAACCCCCTCTCTCGAGGAGACGAAAATAGTGACATCGTCGGCGTACGCCACTACCCCCTGGATGGCCCCCGGCTCCGCCAAACTCATCCCGACTCCCACCAACGGTCCGCAACTCACCCTCCTAAGGAAGGGATCGATCGCGAACACATATAACAGCGGGCTCAAAGGACAACCCTGACGGACTCCAGACCCCACTCCAAAAGAGTGGCCAGACCACCCGTTCACCAGTGGGAAACTCTCTGCCCCTGCATACAAGATCTTAAGCCAATTAACAAAAGTACTCGGTAAGCCATATCTCAGGAGGACGGACCAGAGGTACTCGTGGTTCACCCGATCAAATGCTTTGGCCTGATCCAAGGACAGCAAGTACCCCTTCCAGAAACCCGCACTACTCCGCTCCACTGCCTCCCTGACACTAAGGACAGCACTTAAGGTGCTTCGGCCTGGAACAGTGCAGTGCTGGGCCTCCGAAAGGAGCCGGGGTGCAAACTTCACCAGCCGATTAAACAGTATCATGGCCAGAAGCTTCCTGTCCGTATTGAGAAGAGCTATGGGTCTCCAATTATCAATACGGCTGGGATCTTTACCCTTTGAGAGAAGAATCAGGGCTGACCTCCTCATTGACTTTGGCAGAGTGCCCGAGGAGAGACACTCATTGAATACCTCAGTCAAGAGGGGAGCTAAAGACTCCTTAAAGGTCCTGTACCACTCAGATGTTAAGCCATCCGGACCTGGTGACTTCTTGGGGGCAAGCCCCTCGATCGCCAGTCTCACTTCCTCTTCCCTGATCTCTTCTGCCAAAACGCCAAGAGAGGGGTCTACCCCTGGCTCAGGAATGGTTTCAGCCAGGAAACCCGACATCACATCCCGATCCAGATCCTTCCTTCCCAAGAGGTGAGAGTAGAAGGATCTGACGATCTCCAAGATCCCTGATCTGGACCGATTCAGAGATCCTGTACTATCAATCAGTCCTGAAATGACTTTACTACTCACTGACATCTTACAGTTTCTGTAAGGGTCGGGCGAGCGGTACTTCCCGAAATCCCTCTCAAAAACCAAAGATGCGTGCCTATCGTACTGACACCTCATCAGCAAGGACTTCACTCTGGAGATATCCTCTTGGCTACCTCCAGTCGAGACAAGAAGCTCGAGTTTCCTCCTCAGACCCTGATACAGGCGATACCTGTTCAGGGACCTGAGGCTCGAGAGCTGGCGGAAGAACCCCGCAACCCGCTTCTTGAATATCTCCCACCACTCTGACTTACTACTACATAGGCCCAGTAAAGGTACCTGACTCTGAAGAAAATCCTCAAAGGACTGTCTTATCTCCGCTTCCTCCAGGAGGGACGAATTCAGCTTCCAATAACCTTTTCCCATCCGGGGGGTTTCTGAAACATTCAGGGAAAACAAAATCATACAGTGATCGGAGAACTCCACCTCAACCACGGACACTGCAGAAGAGACGGCTTCCTCCTTTAAATAAAACCTATCTATCCTAGACCTGCGACTACCTTGATGATAGGTGAAACCCGCGTGGCCCGAGGGGCTCCGGATGTGGGCATCCTCTAGGCGAGCTTCTCTAGCTATGCTAATCAGCGTCACACTATCGCAAGTCAGCGGACTATTGGAGCCTCTCCTATCTTGGGACCTCGTGACATTATTGAAGTCCCCTCCAAAGATCACCTGCCGACTCGTAAAAAGAAAGGGCTTAATCCTCATAAAGAGATCTTTACGGCCCCGCTTACTTTGCGGGGCGTAGATGTTAATGAGCCGGAGCTCTTGTCCCTTCATGAAGACATCTAAGATCAGGCACCTCCCCATTTCTAATTCAATAACCCGTCGGCATTCAACAGGAGCGGTAAAAAGGACCGCCACCCCACTATACGGCTCAGCCGCAAGAGACCAGTGGGAGGGACCGCGCCTCCACTCTCTTCTGGCTTTTACCAGAGAGGCTAGATCTGACAACCTGGTCTCCTGTAAAAAGAAAATGTCGGCTTCAACGCGGCCAAGAAAATCAAAGGCTGCGAATCTAGCCGTATCCGACTTTATGCTGGCACAATTAATAGATGCCAGCGTCAATGGGGTGAGTGCCGCCATACAGGGTGATTAAATTAGACGGCCACACCCTTTACTTTTGTTTTCCCTTCTTTTTTGCCCCCTCATCCCCCGAAGAAGACGAGAGGGCAGGACCACTCTTGGATCTTTTTTTCGATTCAGATAGATCCATATTATCCCCGTCTCCGTCCGGCCCCGGTCTAGCCCTGCCCTCTGAGGAAGGTGCCTCAATAGGACAGGGCCCAGTTCCTCCCAGAGGCTCTTTCTCCCTAGGCACCTCGCCCTCACCCTCCCCAGCCAAGGAGGGGGAGGAGATGGTATCGAGGACGAGGTACCGGTTTGACAGGTCAACCAGAGGGGGGGCAGTCAGGCTTCCGTTTTGAACCTGGCCCGTAGTACAAGGAACAGAGGGCTCTGACCTCTTCTTTCTCCCTTTCCTTTTGCCCTTGTCTTTCTTTTTAGGCCTCTCCCCACTCTCCTCATCCACACTTTCATAGTGGGAGGAATCGGAAGGGTCGGCCATATTGCCTTCCTCTCTGTGAAGCCTCCTGATCTCCCCATCCAGCACATCCTCCTCCAGGGCTTCAGCGGTTACAGGGCCGCATTCAGGAGCAGAGGCCAGAGCTACCCCCGTCACCTGGGCACTCTCCAGCTCCCTACTCCTTCTACGATTTTCCTCCCGCCTTAGTTTGGCGGGGCCCTTTTTCCTCCTCACGAGCCCTGTTGCACCCCCATCCCTGCCCATACCCTCCCCGGCCGAGGCAACTTCACAGCTCTCCTCAGCCGGAGCGGCCGCTGCACGGGCGAAGGCGCTAGGACAACGGCTAAATGGGTGCCCAAGGACACCACACAGGTGGCACCGGATCTGCCTACAGGATGCGGCCAGATGTCCCACCCCACCACACAAAGCGCAGACCTGTACAGTACAGGCTGCACTAAAGTGAGTGGGGCTGCCACACCTGTGACAGACCTTAGGCTGCCCCTGGTAGAAGACCTGGATCCTATCACGTCCAAGGAAGGCGGCTGACGGAATGTGGGCAACCGTACTCCCTGAACGCTTGAGTTTGACGGAAAACGTCCAGGCCCCGGACCAGATCCCGTGCTCATCCAAGTTTTTCTTGGGCATGTCCGTCACATCCCCATACCGTCCGAGCCAGGTCATGATGTCATAACAAGAAAGTGACTCGTTACGGGTCAAAACGGTCACCTTCTTGACAGCATTCTGACGGGAAATCGCCTTTACGGCGAAATCCCGCCAGCCGGGCTCGTTTTTTGCCACTTCGTAATTCGACCAGAAGAGTTTGAGCCCCTCCGGCCGAACGAAACTGACGTCAAACTCAGACGATCCGTAGGGGTGAATCAGGGCAAAGATGTCACTCGCCCTGAATTCCATCTGAAGGAGGAGCTCAACCACTTTAGCGCGAGGTGGGCACGCATCCTCGCCCCTCCAAATCAGACGGACCACATTCCTACGGTTATTGTCCTGCCCGGTTGTCAGGAGGGACCAGACCACCTCCCCATTCCGCTCTCGGAAAGCCCCCAAACCGTGCCTCTCTATCCAGAAAGACAGGTCGACCTCACCCCTTCCCTCTACCTGGATCGACCTGTCACCCCTGCGTAGAGCCTCCAGGAGGCGCTGTTGCAAATGGCCCCCAGGGCCGGACGGAGACGGGGACCCCCCTGAACCCCCGGCAGCGACATTAGCATAGCTCCTGGGAGCAGTCACTGCCGGGGGGGCAGCCGGACCAGACCCAGAGCCAGAACCACCTACAACACCATTCACACCACAACTCTCAACCTCTTTATTTCCAGCCATACTATTACCACTCCCATCAACATTCACTCCACTGACACTCCCACATACACTCCTCTCACCCACAACACTACTACACCCATCAATATCACATCCTACATTCTTGTCCTGACTAACAAATTCTGGGCTGGCTGGGACTTGTAGTATGGCTGGCTTTAGTAAAGCCCTTTGTGCTGGCTTAGCCGCTGCTGGGGTCGACGCCGATGGCTTCTCCTTCATGGCTGCTATCACATCCTGATTCTGGGACTGCCCCACCGGGCGCACCCCAGCTCCTCCCACAGCGCCAGCACCTGCTTCACCCGACTTCACAGGCTCTGTGGATAATCCCGGCGCCCGGACACTCCCCCCCCTCACAGGGGAGTGCCTTGCAGTGCCGGTAATGCCCACAGTACTCGGGGAACCGCCCCCCGAGCACCCAGGGGCATAACTCGCGCTGCCCACCATGAGCCCATCCTGCCCCTCCCTACCAGCAGGATGGGCGGGCTTCACATCTATTGCGTCTGCAGCTTTTACTGACGCCATGCTGTATCCCCCATGCTGGCTCCGTTCCACCACAGAAACGGAGTCTGGCAGTTTAGAGGACCCAGCAGCCTGAACCAGCTTTGCAGCTGGCCCAGACTGCTGGAAAGGACGGAACACATAATGCACAGTTTCCTGGGTCTTCTGTTTTTTTGCCTTTCTTTTTACTAATGTGTCATCACACTGGTCATCACCAAATGTAAAATTCTGGAGGTGGGCTGGGGACTCCTGCATCACTATAGCCCTCAGCAATCCCCCAGCCTCACTCTCCACATCATCATCCTCACTATCGCTTAGCGGTAGTGCCACCTGAGCCGGCTCTATGTAGCTGTCCTGAGTCTTAGTGGTCTGGGTGTCACAGGGAGTAGGGTCAGGCAATACATCATCCTCCACAACCTGTACACTTTCCTCCAACTTCTTCTCCTCCACCTCCTCCTCCTTTACACCAACACCATCATCCTCTCTTTCTTCACCGCCACTACTCTCCCCATCATCCACCTCCACCTTACCTGAGGATTTCATGGCGGCAAACCGATCCCGGTTCTCCATCTTCTCCCTGAAGAGACCGCTTCCCTCCAGGATCTCTGCTCTCCTCTCCTCCATCTTTGCAATGTCTTTCTTCAGGGCTGCAATCCTCTTTTTCTGTTCCAGTTTATTCTTTTTGGACCCAGAGCATGCCAGATTCTGGGCTCCACGCAGGTCCTCTCTCATCAACCTAAGCTCCCTACCGCAGCGGTCGTATTCCGCAAACCGTGCGGTCATGCGGGAGCAGTAGGTCTCGCTGGATTCTTCGGGCCCTCTCTCAGCCCACAACTCAATACTTTGCCTCCTCGCCTTCCTTCCACTGGATCTCTGGCTGGCACCCATTGCCGGAGGAGCCGAGCCTACATTGCTGCAGACTCTGCCAGATCTTCTTCCTCCGGCCGGAAAAATGGCTGTCGCTGTTTTCTCTCCACCCCCCGCCAGCCTGGAAGAACGGGGAGTGGAGGCCAGGGGCTCCATGCAGGGAAAACTCTCCCAAGGAGCCTGCCACACCCCTGGGAAAGGTTGGTGAATCACCTGCTCTGCCTCTGGAACTCTGGAGAAACACAAAAAGGGACACACCCAAAGCTGCTTCACACACAACTGCTCCTGGCTACTGTGTTCCACAGGAAGCGCTCTCTGCTGACACCTCTGTCCGTGTCAAGAACTGTCCATAGTAGGAGCAAATCCCCATATCAAACCTATCCTGCTCTGGACAGTTCCTGACATGGACAGAGGTGTCAGCAAATAGCACTTCCTGTGAACACAACAGTTCAGTGTGAGCAGCGTGCGGGTGTGTCCCTTATTGAGCTCCACAAACTTCCAGCAGATCAGACCAGAGCAGGTGATCCATCTGCCTTCCCAGGAGTGTGTCAGGCTCCTGGGGAGAGCCTCCCTGCATGGAGCCCAGGGCCTCCACCTCCCGTTCTTCAAGGCTGGCGGGGGGTGGGGAGCAAACAGCAACAGCCATTCCGGCCCGGGGGAGAAGATCTGGCAGAGTCTGCAGTAATGCAGGCTCTGCTCCCCCGGCAACGGGTGCAAGCCAGAAATCTGGTGGAAGGAAGGCACGGAGGAAAAGCTTGGAAATGTGGGCTGAGAGAGGGCCCAAGGAATCAAGCGAAATATACTGCTCCCGCATGGCCGCACGGTTTGCGGAATATGACCAGTGTGGCAAGGAGATGAGGATGGCCAGAGAGGATCTTCGTGTTGCTCAGAACCTGGCGAACACAGCATCCAAAAAGAATAGGCCAGAGCTGAAAAAGAGGATTACGGCTCTGAAGAGTGAGATTGCAAAGCTGGACGAGAGGAGAGCAGAGATACTTGAGGGGAGCGGTCTCTTAAAGGAGAAGCTGGTGAATGGAGACCGGTTTGCCGCCATGAAATCCCCAGGTAAGGAGGAGGTGGATGATGGGGAGAGTAGTGGCGGTGAAGAAAGTGAGGATGGTGGTGAAGGTGTAAAGGAGGTGGAAGAAAATTCACAAGTGGTGGAGATGGATGCTGTTCCTGTAGCTACTCCCTGTGACACCCAAGACAGCTACATCGAGCCAGCACAGGTGGCACTACCATCAAGTGATAGTGAGGAGGATGATGTGGAGAGTGCGGCTGGGGGTTTATTAAGGGCGATTGTTATGCAGGAGTCCCCAGCCCACCTCCAGAACTTTACCTTTGGGGACGACCAGTGTGAGGATGTGGTGGTGAAACGTAAGGCAAAGAAACAAAAGACCCAGGAAACAGTGCAGTACGTGTTTGTTCCTTTCCAGCAGTCTGGGCCAGCTGCAAAGCTGGTTCAGGCTGCTGGGTCCCCCAGACTGCCAGACTCTGTTTCTGTGGTGGAACGGAGCCAGCATAGGGGATACAGCATGGCGTCAGAAAAGGCTGCGGACGCAATAGATATGAAGCCCACCCATCTTGCCAGTAGGAAGGGGCAGGATGGGCTCATGGTGGGCAGTGGCGGGGTAAGCTATGCTGCCGTGTGCTCGGGGGGCGGTTCCCTGAGTGCTGTGGGCATTACCGGCACTGCGGGGCACTTCCCTGTGAGGGGGGGGAGTGTCCGGGTGCCGGTGGAGGAGAATGGTAGGTCTGTGTGCTCGGGGGGCGGTCCTCCAAGTACTGTGTATTCTGTGGGCGCTGCGGGGCACTCCTCCGTGAGGGGGGGGAGTGTCCGTGCGCCGGCATCATCCACAGAGCCCGTGCAGTCGGGCAAAGCAGGTGCTGGCACTGTGGGAGGAGCTGGGGTGTGCCCGGAGATGCAGCCCCGGACTCCGGAAGTGACTTCAGCCAAGGAGAAGGAACTATCAGAATCGACCCCGGCAGCTAAGCCAGAAAAGAAAAGTGTGATAAAACCTGCAACACTACAAGTCCCAGCCAGCCCAGAATCTGTTAGTCAGCATAAGAGTGCAGGATGTGAGAATGAGTGTGGAAGTCTTGTGGATAAGAGGAGTGTCAGTGGAGTGAAGGATGGTGGGAGTAGTTGTGGTATGAATGGGAGGTCTTGTATGGATGTAAATAAAGATGGGAGTAGTGGTGTGAGTGGTTATGCTGATGGTTCTGGTTCTGGGTCTGGTCCGGCTGCCCCCCCGGTAGTGACTGCTCCTAGGAGCTATGCTAATGTCACTGCCGGGGGTTCAGGGGGGTCCTCGTCTCCGTCCGGCCCTGGGGGCCATTTGCAACAGCGCCTCCTGGAGGCTCTACGCAGGGGTGACAGGTCGATCCAGGTAGAGGGAAGGGGTGAGGTCGACCTGTCTTTCTGGATAGAGAGGCATGGTTTGGGGGCTTTCCGAGAGAGGAATGGGGAGGTCGTCTGGTCTCTCCCGACATCCGGGCAGGACAATAACCGTAGGAATGTGGTTCGTCTGATTTGGAGGGGCGAGGATGCGTGCCCACCTCGCGCAAAAGTGGTTGAGCTCCTCCTGCAGATGGAATTCAGGGCGAATGACATCTTTGCTCTGATTCACCCCTATGGTTCGTCTGAGTTTGATGTCAGTTTCGTTCGGCCGGAGGGTCTTGAACTCTTCTGGTCGAACTACGAAGTGGCAAAAAACGAGCCCGGCTGGCGGGAGTTCGCCGTAAAGGCGATTTCCCGTCAGAATGCTGTCAAGAAGGTGACCGTTTTGACCCGTAACGAGTCACTTTCTTGTTATGATATCATGACCTGGCTCGGACGGTATGGGGATGTGACGGACATGCCCAAGAAAAACTTGGATGAGCACGGGATCTGGTCCGGGGCCTGGACGTTTTCCGTCAAACTCAAGCGTTCAGGGAGTACGGTTGCCCACATTCCGTCAGCCGCCTTCCTTGGACGTGATAGGATCCAGGTCTTCTACCAGGGGCAGCCTAAGGTCTGTCACAGGTGTGGCAGCCCCACCCACTTTAGCGCAGCCTGTACTGTGCAGGTCTGCGCTTTGTGTGGTGGGGTGGGTCATCTGGCCGCATCCTGTCGGCAGATCCGGTGCCACCTGTGTGGTGTCCTCGGACACCCTTTCAGCCGTTGTCCTAGCGCCTTCGCCCATGCGGCGGCCGCTCCAGCTGAGGAGAGCTGTGACGTTGCCTCGGCTGGGGAGGGTACGGGCAGGGATGGGGGCGCAACAGGGCTAGTGAGGAGGAAAAAGGGCCCTGCCCAACTAAGGCGGGAGGAAAATCGTAGAAGGAGTAGGGAGCTGGAGAGTGCCCAGGTGGCGGGGGTAGCTTCAGTCCCTGCTCCTGAAGCTGGCCCTGTAACTGCTGAAGCCCTGGTGGAGAATGTGCTGGATGAGGAGATCAGGAGACTTCACAGAGAGGAAAGCAATATGGCCGACCCTTCCGATTCCTCCCACTATGAAAGTGTGGATGAGGAAAGTGGGGTGAGGCCCAAAAAGAAAGAAAAGGGCAAAAGGAAAGGGAGAAAGAAGAGGTCAGAGCCCTCTGAAGCTCCTGGTACTACGGGCCAGGTCCAAAGCGGAAGCCTGGCTGCCCCCCCTCTGATTGACCTGTCAAACCGGTACCTCGTCCTCGATACCATCTCCTCCCCCTCCTTGGAGGGGGAAGGTGAGGGCGGGGTGCCTCGGGAGAAAGAGCCTCTGGGGGGAACTGGGCCCTGTCCTGTCGAGGCACCTTCCTCAGAGGGCAGGGCTAGACCGGGGCCGGACGGACACGGGGACCTTATGGACCAATCGGAGTCTAAAAAAAGATGTAAGAGTGGTCCTGCCCTTTCGTCGTCTTCGGGGGATGAGGGGGCTAAAAAGAAGGGGAAAAAGAAATAAAGGGTGAGGCCATCTAATTCAATCACCCTGTATGGCGGCACTCACCCCATTGACGCTGGCATCTATTAATTGTGCCAGCATAAAGTCGGATACGGCTAGATTTGCAGCCTTTGATTTTCTCGGCCGTGTTGAAGCCGACATTTTGTATCTGCAGGAGACCAGGTTGTCGGATCTAGCCTCCCTGGTAAAAGCCAGGAGAGAGTGGAGGCGCGGCCCCTCCCACTGGTCTCTTGCGGCTGAGTCGTATAGTGGGGTGGCGGTCCTTTTTACCGCTCCTGTTGAATGCCGACGGGTTATTGAATTAGAAATGGGGAGGTGCCTGATCTTAGATGTCTTCATGAAGGGACAAGAGCTCCGACTCATTAACATCTACGCCCCGCAAACTAAGCGGGGCCGTAAAGATCTCTTTATGAGGATTAAGCCCTTTCTTTTTACGAGTCGGCAGGTGATCTTTGGAGGGGACTTCAATAATGTCACGAGGTCCCAAGATAGGAGAGGCTCCAATGGTCCGCTGACTTGCGATAGTGTGGCACTGATTAGCATAACTAGAGAAGCTCGCCTAGAGGATGCCCACATCCGGAGCCCCTCGGGCCACGCGGGTTTCACCTATCATCAAGGTAGTCGCAGGTCTAGAATAGATAGGTTTTATTTGAAGGAGGAAGCCGTCTCTTCCGCAGTGTCCGTGGTTGAGGTGGAGTTCTCCGATCACTGTATGATTTTGTTTTCCCTGAATGTTTCAGAGACCCCCCGGATGGGAAAAGGTTATTGGAAGCTGAATTCGTCCCTCCTGGAGGAAGCGGAGGTAAGACAGTCCTTTGAGGATTTTCTTCAGAGTCAGGTACCTTTACTGGACCTTTGTAGTAGTAAGTCAGAGTGGTGGGAGATATTCAAGAAGCGGGTTGCGGGGTTCTTCCGCCAGCTCTCGAGCCTCAGGTCCCTGAACAGGTATCGCTTGTATCAGGGTCTGAGGAGGAAACTCGAGCTTCTCGTCTCGACTGGAGGTAGCCGAGAGGATATCTCCAGAGTGAAATCCTTGCTGATGAGGTGTCAGTACGATAGGCACGCATCTTTGGTTTTTGAGAGGGATTTCGGGAAGTACCGCTCGCCCGACCCTTACAGAAACTGTAAGATGTCAGTGAGTAGTAAAGTCATTTCAGGACTGATTGATAGTACGGGATCTCTGAATCGGTCCAGATCAGGGATCTTGGAGGTCGTCAGATCCTTCTACTCGCACCTCTTGGGAAGGAAGGATCTAGATCGAGACAGGATGTCGGCTTTCCTGGCTGAAACCATTCCTGAGCCAGGGGTAGACCCCTCTCTTGTTGTTTTGGCAGAAGAAATCAGGGAAGAGGAAGTGAGACTGGCGATCGAGGGGCTTGCCCCTAAGAAGTCGCCAGGTCCGGATGGCTTAACATCCGAGTGGTACAGGACCTTTAAGGAGTCTTTAGCTCCCCTCTTGACTGAGGTATTCAATGAGTGTCTCTCCTCGGGCACTCTGCCGAAGTCAATGAGGAGGTCAGCCCTGATTCTTCTCTCAAAGGGTAAAGATCCCAGCCGAATTGAGAATTGGAGGCCCATAGCTCTTCTCAATACGGACAGGAAGCTTCTGGCCAAGATACTGTTTAATCGGCTGGTGAAGTTTGCACCCCGGCTCCTTTCGGGGACTCAGCACTGCTCTGTTCCAGGCCGAAGCACCTTAAGTGCTGTCCTTGGTGTCAGGGAGGCAGTGGAGCGGAGTAGTGCGGGTTTCTGGAAGGGGTACTTGCTGTCCCTGGATCAGGCCAAGGCGTTTGATCGGGTGAACCACGAGTACCTCTGGTCCGTCCTCCTGAGATATGGCTTACCGAGTACTTTTGTTAATTGGCTTAAGATCTTGTATGCAGGGGCAGAGAGTTTCCCGCTGGTGAACGGTTGGTCTGGCCGCTCTTTTGAGGTGGGGTCCGGAGTCCGTCAGGGTTGTCCTTTGAGCCCGCTTTTATACGTGTTTGCAATCGATCCCTTCGTCCGGAGCGTAGATTGTGGGCCGTTGGCGGGAGTCGGGATGAGTCTGGCGGAGCTGGATGTCACCCAGAGAGTGGTGGCGTACGCTGACGATGTCACTATTTTCGTCTCCTCACAGGAGGAGGTCGATGTGGTGATGTCGGAGGTGGACCGCTACTCGGAGGCATCCGGGTCTAAGATCAACCGGGATAAGTGTGAGAGTCTCTGGCTGGGAGGGGGAGATCCCACGTTTGATCTCCCGGACACCCTTCCAGGGCCCCAAGAATCAGCAAAAGTCTTAGGCATCACATTCGGCCAGGATGATTATCCCACCAAAAACTGGGATGGTAAGCTCCAGGATGCCGCTCAGAAGGTGGACCAATGGAAGGGTTGGTCTATGACCCTCAGGGAAAGGGTACACCTGATCAAATCGTACCTGCTCCCCTTGTTTATCTATCTGGGCAGCGTATGTATCTTGCCAGAGGCTTACTACACTAGGATCTACAGCCTGTTTTTCCAACTGTTATGGGGGAACAGGATGAACCTAGTCAGGAGGGAGGTTACGTACCACACGAGGAGACTAGGGGGTTTATCTATGGTAAACCCTGTGGTGTTCTTTACGAACACCTTCTTGAAAGCTAACATCGCAAACCTCTGGAAAGAGAGGGCTCCTCCGTGGGTACTCTCCTGCAGGGAATGGTTTCGGCCTTTCTTCCAGGAATGGGAGAGAGGAGGGCGAGTGAAGGACCTCCGCACGCCCCATGGATATCTTCCGGCTTATGCTACCCCGACTCTGAAGGCGATACGTCGGTGGGGTCTGGGAGTGTGGGAGATCAGGACCCAGTCAAGGCAGTTCCTTGACAAACGGGTTCTGTTGACCCATTTCCAGAAGCCTCTGGCGCTCAGGGACTGCCCAGGTCGGGATCTGAGGGTGGGGTTGTACCTTTTAAACATGAAAAGGATCCCCCAGAAGTTTTGGGACTTGGCCTGGCGCTGCTTTCAGGGGAAGCTATATGTAAGGGACAACCTGAAGTGCAGGAACTCTGATGACCGGGGATGTCCCCGAGAAGAGTGCGGGGACACGCTGGAAAGCATGGACCACTTCCTGCTTCATTGTCCCTTTAATATAGGGGTTTACAACAGGGTGGGCGCTTCCATCGGCTGGAGTCAACTTGCCGGCCTAACCTATCCGGAGTGGGCTTATGGGGCATTCAGGAACCTGGGTGGCCAAGATCGGGGCACTTTATTCTTAGTTAGTTTAGTGGTTAGGTACTACACGTGGAACGCACGGTGTTTAGTGTCGACCCAACAGAAAGTCCTCTCCGAGGTGGAGGTCTGTAGGAACATCACCGGTGACCTCGGGAAGATCAGGTCTTTGGAGTATGGCAGTCTTGGTACCAGTAGGGCTTCTCTCCTGTGGAGAGGTTTTTCTTTTGATGTGCCCTAGGTACTAGACCTTTTTAGGTAGAGTACCTTTATTTTGGTTAGGGGCAGTGTTATAGGGATAGTGATAGGGTGAGAGCAGGGTCAGTTTTAATGGAGGGATAGAATTAGGGAAAATTGTAGGGGGGAGTTAGGGAAAGAGTTTAAAATTATTTTGATGTATCAAGTCTGCCATCTTTCTTCCTGGTGGTGGGCTAATGCATGCACACGCTAGCTTTTTGTTTTGTTTTAAGCTGATATGGTATGAAGGGCTTACAGGCGACCAAACTTGGGCCAAAGGTAGCTTTGGTTTAGTGTGTATATGTTAGTATGTATAAGTCTGTGTGTAAGTTGGTTGGGAGGAGTGCTAGGTGGGGAGGGTGTATTTGTGGGTGGTGGTGTTTGCTTTTCTTTTGGGGACCTGACATGGGTCAGTTAGGGACAGGACTTTGTGTACGAACGGTATGGACTCTGACCCATGTGCAGGAGGGGTGGTGTGGGAGAGGGTACAGTTTTAGTGTAGGGATTTTGGTAGGGTTTTCTATTGTTTTTGTAGGTTTTCTTTAGTGTATATATATTTATTTTTAGTTAAATACTATATTATTATGTTCATGTGATTTTGTATGTATATTGTTTATATATTGTTTTCATTTTGTTTCTATATTACAGCATTACAGTAGTCATGGCAGTCGGACCAGTTATTATGTTACGTGGTTTACTTGATTTTCTCATGTTGTTACGTTGTTTATTTTTTTTTTTTTTTTTTTTTTTTTTTTTTTTTTTTTTGTAGCCAGGTAGTGCTAAATTTTATGTTTATGTTTATATTTTGCTAAGCCAAGTTGTGCTTTTGTATTTTAATTTTAATTTATAATTTTTTTTTTTTTTTTTTTTTTTTTTTTTTTTTTTGTTTCCCGAATATGGATGATTTTGAGTTGTAGCCAGGTAGTGCTAAATTTTATTTTCATATTTTGATAAGCCAAGCGCTATTTTTTTTTTTTTTTGTTCATTTTTGTTATGTGTGTGAGTGTGGTTCGGTTAGGTGGGTTGGCATATTTTAGGTTTTTGTAAAGCTGGGCTGGCCGGTTAGGCAGGGTTTTGTTTTTGTTCTTTGGTACCAGTGTATTTCTTATTTATGTTATAGCTGGTTAAGCTTGTTTTGTGTTTTTGTATAAGTTTTGTACTTTTATAATAAAAAAAGAGTGTCAGCAAATAGCACTGTGGTCAGACTGGAAAGAACTACACAACTTCCTGTGGAGCATACACCAGCTTATAAGTACTGTAAGTATTAAGATTTTAAATAGAAGTAATTTAAAAATCTGTTTAACTTTCTGGCACCAGTTGATATAAAAGTAAATGTTTTCCAGTGGAGTACCCCTTTAAGTAATTCTGGGAGCTGTATATTTCAATGGTGAAAACTTCTTTAACACTTTCCCATTCTGTGGCAACTGGTATATCTGATTATTATACTGGAATTTCTCACAATGCGCTACACCAGTGGTGTCTGTCACAACAGGCTAAAAACTTACTGAGGGGGGGGGGGAGGTATGGGGGTGACACCATTTTCTACCGCACCGGGTGACACCAACCCTAGCAACGCCACTGGGTCGGCCGATTCATAGACAACCTCTTATCATTTGGATCAAGTTTACAGCGAGGTTTGGTGAAGGGTTTGGTCCAAATCTCTGTGTCTGTTCGTTCTGTAGGTAATTGTCGGCTGACCAGCTTTTTTTGTAAATTGTGTGGTTGTCTGAAGGCCAAGATGGCCAAGATGGGACCAAACCCTGCACCAAACCTCGCTGTAAACTCTGCCAACATATCTGCACCAAGATGGAAGCCACCCACAACAACAAGACATATAACATTAAGGGACTTTACTCCTGCACATCCCCAAATGTGGTCTACATGATACAATGCACCAAGTGTGACATGGGATGCTATATTGGGGAAACCGGACGGAAAATCAACGAAAGGATGAACCTACACAGACATTCCATCATCCGCCATAAAGAAAAAGACTACTGCACCCCAGTTGGACATCATTTTACCCAAACAGGCCACTCCACACATGACCTTACAATCAGGATTCTGAGAGGGAACTTCAAAAACACACAAGAGAGAAAGACATTTGAAGCCAAAATGATACTGTTTTTTGACTCGAAATACAGGGGACTCAATGTGGACTTGAGCTTCTTATCTCATTATCAAAATTTCTTATAACCTGTACTGGATTTTCTTTTGTATCTCACTTTGTCCTGTTTATTTACCCCCTCCCCTCTTTTTCTCATCCTTACCTATGTAGTCTATGTTCCTATAGCAGGACAATTTATGGCCCATCTTAGTGTGAATTCTCCACATCTATTGTCTTAACTCCTGCATATTTGTGAGATGTAACCTGTGTCTTCTGCTTGTGAGCTTAGATTTGCTTTAGACTTGACAAAGGGAGGAATCCCGAAAGCTTGTCTCTACAAAATTCTGTTAGTCCAATAAAAAAGGTATTACAAGATACTGCAACATTTTTTTGATTTGCATCTATATATATATATATATATATATATATATATATATATATATATTATTTTTTTATTTTTATTATTCCTTTTTACCACTCTGTGCTATTTGCATGTATACATTGCTCAAGTGATTTACATAATAGCGTATGGCACTAGCCACTTTGCATATACCTTTAAAATAGGTATTTGCAGCACAAGCTTGCACTTTACCCAGGAGATGTCCCATTTACCAGTTTGCCATTCCTCTTGTGTCATTTGTCATATGTGTATTTTTAATAATAAAAGTAAATTTTTTGACTACATGGTCTGCTACAGCTTTTCTCTGTTTTTGGTATGTGACCTTAGTAAGTGGCTGAGGTGTTAAAAGGTTTGCTGGACAGTAAAATGTTTGTTTCAAAAGCTAAAGGCCTAAGTAACAGTTTTATCCACATTGCGTATGTGTCTTTGTAGATTCTTTTGTCAAGACATGCATGTCAGGATCCGGACTGGTATGCAGGGAGGACATGGATGGTGGATCCTCTGTGTCAGTGAGGTGATGGCGTGGGCCGTACCAGGGGAACGGAATCTAAGAGGTTACTGGTTTTCACCAGAGCCCGCCGCAAAGCGGGATGGACTTGCAGCGGCAGGTAACCCCCAGGTCGTTCCACCCGATAGCGACTCAACCTCACTGACAGCTGAGATAGGCGCGGTACACAAGGACAAGGCAAGAGCAAGGTCGGATGTAGCAGAAGGTCTTGGCAGGCAGCAACGGTTCGTAGTCAGGGGCAACGGCAAGGGTCTTGGTACACAGGCAATGGAACACACAGAAACGCTTTCACAGGGCACTAGGCAACAAGATCCGGCAAGGACAGGAAGGGGAAGTGGGTTTATAAAGTGTGAGAAGTGTTTGGGACTAATTGGGCCAGGCACCAATTAATGGTGCACTGGCCCTTTAAATCTGAGAGACTCGGCGCACGTGCCATTGAGAGCGGGGCCGCGCGCTGGGACTGAACAGGAGGATGGGGCAGGTGAGAGACACGGGGCGCGATCCGAGAGCGGGCACGTCCCGTACCTCGGATCGCGTCCCCACCGGAGACATGGAAGCAGCGCTCGCAGTCAGCGGTGCCGACCGGAGCGCTGCATACACGGGCATGCCGCGAGCACTCCGGGGAAGCAGCGGGACCCGGAGCGCTCGGCGTGACAGTACTCCCCCCATGGGTCTCCCCCTCTTTTTGGAGCCCAGGAACCTATGGATGAGCTCCTTGGCAAGGATATTGTCCACGGGCTCCCAAGATCTCTCTTCGGGACCACAATTCTCCCAGTCAACAAGACTGACAGGAGCCGGAACGGTGACCTTGGGGGAAAAGCGGTTAAGAATGAGAGGTTTGAGAAGGGATACATGAAAGGAGTTAGGAATACGAAGAGAAGAAGGAAGATGGAGCTTGTAGGAGACAGGGTTGATTTGACTTTTGACTCTAAATGGCCCGAGGTAACGAGGACCCAGCTTGTAGCTAGGGACACGAAACCGAATATATTTGGCAGAGAGCCACACTTTGTCACCAGGGGCAAAGACAGGAGAAGTTCTTCTTTTCTTATCCGCATGTTTCTTCATGCAAGAAGAGGCCAGTGAGAGCGACTTTTGAGTCTCTTTCCAGATAGTGGAGAAGTCCAGGGTCAATTCATCTACGGCAGGAACTCCAGATAAAGTGGGGATGGGAAGAGGGGGAAGCGGGTGACGGCCGTACACCACAAAGAACGGAGACTTGGCGGATGACTCAGAGTTTCTGAAATTGTGCGAGAATTCAGTCCAGGGTAACAGGTCGACCCAATCATCTTGGCGGGAGGAAACAAAATGTTGCAGATAGTCACCAAGGATCTGGTTCACTCTCTCCACTTGTCCATTGGACTGCGGGTGGTAGGAGGACGAGAAATTTAATTTGCTCTTTAATTGATTGCAGAGAGCTCTCCAAAATTTAGACACAAATTGAACGCCTCTATCCGAGACAATATGTGTGGGAAGCCCGTGAAGACGAAAGATCTGCAGAAAAAATTGCTTTGCCAACTGTGGCGCAGAAGGAAGGCCTGGAAGCGGAGTAAAGTGAGCCATTTTGGAAAAACGATCAACGACCACCCAGATGACAGTGTTGCCATGGGATACAGGAAGATCAGTGAAGAAGTCCATGGCTATGTGGGACCAAGGCTGTTCAGGCACGGGCAGTGGATGGAGAAGACCTGAAGGTTTCTAATGAGAGGTCTTGTCACGTGCACATACAGTACAGGCTCGTACGAAATCGGTCACATCCTTTTCCAAGGAGGACCACCAATAGTGTCTGGCAATCAACTGTAAAGTCTTTTTTATTCCAGCGTGACCAGCCAGAAGGGAGGAATGGCCCCATTTGAGGATCCGGAGGCGAAGACGGGGAGGAACATAAGTCTTTCCTGGAGGGACAGGTACCAGAGAAGCAGGAGCAGAAGAGATCAGGCACTCAGGGGGAATGATGTGCTAAGGAAGGGTCTCGGCTTCAGAGGCATCGGTGGTACGAGATAGAGCATCAGCTCTGACATTCTTGTCTGCGGGACGAAAATGGATCTGAAAGTTGAAACGGGCAAAAAACAACGACCACCTAGCCTGGCGAGGATTTAGCCGCTGGGCGGATTGGAGATAAGACAAATTTTTGTGATCTGTATAGATGGTGATGGGGTGAAGGGATCCTTCCAGAAGGTGTCTCCACTTCTCAAGGGTCAACTTTATCGCCAATAGTTCACGGTCTCTGATGGAATAATTTTTTTCTGGAGGTGAAAAGGTTTTGGAGAAAAATCTGCAAGTGACATTTTTTCCTTTAGCGGATTTTTGTAGCAGAACAGCTCCGGCTCTAACAGAGGAGGCGTCAACCTCAAGGAAGAAGGGTTTCTGAGGATCATGTCTGGACAAGACTGGAGCAGAGGAGAAGGCAGCTTTGAGGTGGTTAAAGGCTTCCTCCACCTGTGGCGGCCAGGATTTCGGATTAGCATTTTTCATAGTCAGTGCTACAATAGGAGCAATGTTGGTGGAGAAGTGGGGAATGAATTGACGATAGTAATTTGCAAATCCAAGAAATCTTTGGATTGCTCGCAGGCCAGTGGGACGAGGCCAATCCATTACCGCAGAAAGTTTAACAGGGTCCATTTGAAGACCTTGTCCGGACACAATGTAATCCAAGAAGGGAAGACTGCGGCGTTCGAATAGACACTTCTCAATTTTAGCGTAAAGTTGATTTTGGCGTAGTCGCTGGAGCACTTGACGAACATGAAGGCGATGTTCCTCTAGGTTGGAGGAAAAAATTAGGATGTCGTCAAGGTAGACTACCACACAGGAATACAGCATGTCCCGAAAAATCTCATTAACAAAGTCCTGAAAGACTGCTGGGGCGTTGCATAGGCCTAAAGGCATGACTAGGTATTCAAAGTGACCATCTCTGGTATTGAAGGCGGTTTTCCATTCATCGCCTGCTCGAATACGGATGAGGTTATATGCGCCCCTTAGATCAAGTTTGGTGAAAATCTTGGCACCTCGCAGTCGGTCGAAGAGTTCGGAGATGAGAGGCAGAGGATAGCGATTTTTTACGGTAATTTTATTTAGACCGCGGAAATCAATACAAGGGCGGAGAGATCCATCTTTTTTAGCGATAAAGAAAAATCCAGCTCCAGCCGGGGAAGAAGATTTCCGGATAAAACCTCTTTTGAGGTTTTCTTGTATGTACTCAGACATAGCTTGGGTTTCTGGGGCAGAAAGTGGGTAAATCCTACCACGGGGTGGTGTGGAGCAGGTCGATAGGGCAGTCATAGGGTCTATGTGGAGGCAAGACCTCTGCCTGCTTCTTACAAAAGACGTCCGAAAAGTCCTGATAGGCCTTAGGAAGACCTGGCAATGGAGTAGCCATGGAAACCTGGCAGGAAGAAACTGGGTTTAGAAGATCCCCAGCTGTTAATGTCCCCGGTGACCCAGTCGAGGCTAGGCAAATGACGTTGGAGTCAGGGCAAGCCCAGAAGAATTTCAGAAGTGCAGTTGGGTAGCACAAAAAATTCAATATGTTCATGATGGTGAACTCCAACACTCATGAGTAGCGGTTGAGTGCGGTAACGCGCGGTGCAGACCAGTCTCTCTCCATTGACGGAAGAAATGAAGAGAGGTTTGGCAAGACGGGTAACCGGAATGTTGAATCTGTTGACTAGGGAGGCTTCAATGAAACTTCCTGCTGAACACGAGTCCAAGAAGGCCACAACGGAGAAGGAAGTAGCACTAGCGGGTATAGCAATCTGCACAGGTAAAGTCAATCGTGGAGAGGTAGAATTCACTCCTAGCAACGACTCTCTTACGTTAACTAGGTGAGTGGGAGCGTTTTTCAGACGTAGAGGACGAATAGGACAGTCTTTTAGGAAATGTTCGGTGCTTGCACAGTATAAGCACAGGTTTTCATTCCTACGGCGAGTCCTCTCTTGTTGGGTCAGGCGAGACCGATCCACTTGCATAGCCTCCTTGGCAGGAGGCACAGGAACAGATTGCAAAGGACGTTGGAAAGAGGAGCCTGGGAGGGAAACCGCCTTGTGTGAACAAGATCCTTTTCCTGACGAAGTTCCTGGCGTCTTTCCGTGAAACGCATGTCGATTAGCAGGAATTTCTCGCGCGGCCAGGACATCTTTGATGTGACTGGATAAGCCTTTCTTGAAGGTCGCGCAGAGGGCCTCATTATTGCAGGATAGCTCAGAGGCGAGGGTGCGGAACTGGATGGTGTATTCGCCTACTGAAGAACTCCCTTGGACAAGATTCAGCAAAGCAGTCTCCGCTGAGGAAGCCCGGGCTGGCTCCTCAAAGACACTACGTACTTCTGAGAAGAAGGACTGGATTGTAGCAGTGGCAGGATCGTTGAGATCCCAAAGCGATGTGGCCCATGACAAGGCCTTTCCAGACAGGAGGCCAACCACGAACGCCACCTTAGACCGTTCTGTAGGAAATTGGCCCGACATCATCTCCAGGTGTAGGGAACACTGGGACAAGAACCCACGGCACAGTTTAGAGTCCCCATCAAACTTGTCTGGAAGAGACAGGCGGAAACTGGGAGCAGCCACTCACTGCGGAGGAGATGCAGGAGCTGGCGGAGGAGATGGTTGCTGTTGTTGTGGCAGAAGCTGTTGCAGCATAGCGGTCAACTGAGTCAGCTGTTGTCCTTGTTGCACGATCTGCTGTGATTGCTGTGCGACGACGGAGGTTAGGTCAGCGACACTGGGCAGCGGGACCTCAGCGGAATCCATGGCTGGATCTACTGTCAGGATCCGGACTGGTATGCAGGGAGGACACGGGTGGTGGATCCTCTGTGTCAGTGAGGTGATGGCGTGGGCCGTACCAGGGGAACAGAATCTTGGAGGTTACTGGTTTTCACCAGAGCCCGCCGCAAAGCGGGATGGACTTGCAGCGGCAGGTAACCCCCAGGTCGTTCCACCCGATAGCGACTCAACCTCACTGACAGCTGAGATAGGCGCGGTACACAAGGACAAGGCAAGAGCAAGGTCGTACGTAGCAGAAGGTCTGGGCAGGCAGCAACGGTTCGTAGTCAGGGGCAACGGCAAGGGTCTGGGTACACAGGCAATGGAACACACAGAAACGCTTTCACAGGGCACTAGGCAACAAGATCCGGCAAGGACAGGAAGGGGAAGTGGGCTTATAATGTGTGGGAAGTGTTTGGGAGTAATTGGGCCAGGCACCAATTAATGGTGCACTGGCCCTTTAAATCTGAGAGACCCGGCACGCGCGCGCCCTAGAGAGCGGGGCCGCGCGCCGGGACTGAACAGGAGGACGGGGCAGGTGAGAGACACGGGGCGCGATCCGAGAGCGGGCACATCCCGTACCTCGGATCGTGTCCCCACCGGAGACATGGAAGCAGCGCTCCGAGGAAGCCGCGGAACCCGGAGTGCTCAGCGTGACAATGCATACAGCAAACAAAGGGTTAATTCTTGCAAATTCTGTCTCACATTGCATTGAATTTTGTACAGCTGAACCTAAAATGTAGTCACATGTCATGTTCCTAGTCAATAGATGCAGGTATTATCCCAACCCCACACCTAGCCTTGGTGAAGAGGAGAGGTTTTAGTCATTCTTATTTTAGCCTTTGGTTAGTCTAGAGAACGTTGGCTCCTATGTCCTGTCACACTCACATTCCTGAGGAAACTGAGTCCTGTGAGTCCAGCTATAGCTAATGTCAGGCATACCTCCTACAAATAGTCCACACTGTCACTAGTCCTGTCTTTGAAGGGTTATTGTCATTAGAAAAAAACATGACATGTTGCCCACACATGTCGAAAGTTATGAATTCCTTCCTGAGACCTGCTGCAATTGCAAGTTATAAGCAGGGAAAGTTTGCAGCAGTTCACCACTCACTCCCATCTTTCAGTCAAATCTGATTTTTTCCCTTTGTAAATCTATGCAGCATCATACAGAAATCTGCCAGGGAGACAGTGAGTCAGGCATGTTGCCGCTTGCTTCCCTGGCTTATAGCTAGTAATCACAGCGAGTCTCAGGAGTGAGACCTAGTACAGTAAAAACTTTTCACATGTCTGGGCAACATGTAAAAAGTTTTATCGATTCACAGTAATCCTTTAAGTGCATTTTGCCCTTTAAAGAGGATTTGTCACTTTAAACATTGGATGTGAAACCACCACTACTGTTAAACAGATTACAGTACAAGCATTCTCATCATACCTTTGTTAGCAGTCTCCGTGCATTTATTTTGTAAAAAAACAACAACACAGTTTTATGGGTCGTGCAAGTGTCAAGGAGGTGTGGCCTAGGGTCTGCTGAGCCCTTGGCCCACAATGCCTCTTTGTATCTAATCCCGCCCTCTTGCAGATTGATAGACTGGTATATTTCTTCAATTCAGCACACATATTATTGTTTTCCATTGCAGCACGGATTCAGTGAGTTATTGAATTGGCAGCCTTATTTGTCACACTCAATGAACATGTGCCACCAGAGATAGGAACAGATTAGTAGGGCTCATCACTGTAACTCTACCTATCTATCAAGCTGCAAAAGGGCTGGGATCAGGTAGCCAGAGACATTGTGGGCCTACAGCAAACCATAGGCCACACCTCCTTGACATGACATGCCCCATTAAACTGCATTTGTTGACAAAATAAATACACGGACACTGCTGACAAAAGTAAGATGGGTAAACTTTTAATGTAAACTTTGTAACAGTGTCAGAAGGTCACATCTGAAGTTGGGGGTGACCGATGAACTTTAATACAAGAGTAATTTTATCCTAATGGACTAGTAAAGTTTCTGTGGCCATAACTGTTTTTTTTTTCTTCAATGTAATGGTTGTGGCACTATTTTGGGGTACATACTGTATAAAACATAATACACCCTTAAGTGAAAGTTGCAATGGATTGGGGTGAGCCACTCCACCTTGTGATACTTGTAGAAAGAACGGACGCCTTCAGCACCAGTATCCAGGTAAAAATTTTTACAGGACATCAGTGTAGACAGGATAAAAATCTGTGGATGAAATTAAATACATGTGACCACAGGATGTCCTGCACAGATTGCTGAGCTGTAAGTGTCCCCTGTACCACTACTAAGGGTGACCAACTGTCGGATGCGATGCCTCCCCAGATCACCACAACAGCAGTTGGGACAGTGTGTTCTTGCTCCACTCAAAAGCCAGGATCAAAAAGCTCACCATGAGGCCTCCATGCTCAAATCCAGCCGTCATTGAACCCCAGACAGAACCGGAATTAATTGCTAAACCTGATATCTTTCCACTCCATAGCAGCCAAATTTTGTGTTTACAACACCACTACAAACATAGGCAACTGTGGCTGGCTGTCAATAGCAAGAATCATAGTGGGTACTGTGACACCAATTTTTCTTCTGCTAAGTGCATGGAAATGGTCCTGGCAGAAACAGTGGCACCACCTTCTGGATGGTGGACATGTAAACCGTGGGAGCTGCTTGTGCTTCTTGGTGGATCAAATGATCATCTCTACTGGTAGTTTGCCTGGGCTGTCCGGAGCCTGTTTCGCCGTGTGTACATGCTTTCACATAACCATTCCTTCCAATATCTCTGTAATGTCCGTTTATTTGTTCAGACCTTGTTTTTCATGCTTTTTCTGTTTTCTGTGCCTTCCTTTCCAGGTGTGGAAGAGTTAATCCTATCACCAAATTGCAATGCGGGTGTGCCTACATATCTCCAACTCAGTCTGCTTTCTAGCTGCTGGTTAGTTAAAGGGGTATTCCAGGCAAAAACTTTTTTTTATATATCAACTGGCTCTGGAAAGTTAAACAGATTTGTAAATGACTTCTATTAAAAAATCTTAATCCTTCCAATAGTTATTAGCTTCTGAAGTTTTCTGTCTAACTGCTCAATGATGATGTCACGTCACGGGAGCTGTGCATGATGGGAGAATATCCCTTGCATGATGGGAGAATATCCCAATAGGAGCTGGACAGCTCCCGGGACATGAGTCATCAGAAAGCAGTTATACAGAAAACAGCAACTCAACTTCAGAAGCTAATAACTATTGGAAGGATTAAGATTTTTTAATAGAAGTAATTTACAAATCTGTTTAACTTTCCGGAGCCAGTTGATATATATAAAAAAGTTTTTGCCTGGAATACCCCTTTAATGCTACTAATATGTTGTCTGTTTGTGCAAGATGCTATGATGTCTGCTTGAGCATTCATCTTGTATTTATCTTGTTATTTGATCTGAGTTTTTAGCCATGCATGGTTAATTTTTCTTCTTTAGTAGATTTTAGCCTGTGTTATATTAGTCAGTTTTTAGGATTGTATTTCCGTTCTGCTAAGTGAATGTTCGCACTTTTCTTGTATCCGTTTTCTGAGTTTTTGTAGCAAGACATTCCTGTTACCTTTTAATGGGACTCTGGGGAATTGAGATTTAGTACAAGATATCTCTGTGCTCCATGGTGGACTCTGGGAGATTGAGTTCTAGTATCAAGACATTCCAGTGTTTTCTGGAGGTTTTCTGGGGGATTGAGTTTTTATTCCTGTTTGCTCCTGGAGTCTATTCTGACTCATCCATTTCACAGTTTTGTGTTCTGAACCTAATCTGTTTGTTAGTTATCTGTATTCAGTGTGAACAGTGTTCTATATTTATATTTTGTTTGGTTGATCTGATCTTTGTCCTTTGTACTTGTATCTGTTTGTGAACAGTGTCCTATGTTCCTGATCAGTTTGCCTGTTTAGATTCTGCCCTGTTAGTTTTTGTATCCTGTCTGGTATATCTGGTTGTCTAGTAGTTTTCCGTTTCTGTTCTGTGACCAACTCTATGTATATTATTTGTTTTTACGCCACTGCACTTTAGCGCAGGCAGGGACAGGCTCCAAGTTGTCGATCCATCGCTTAGGATGGATGGGCAAGTAGGCAGGGAGAGTGTTTTTAGGGTCAGTTTAGGGCTCACTCTCTCCCCCAGTCGGTCATGACAATCTCCTAACAGCTTACGTAGAATGAGATAGATGGTGGCCGGTTTATTGAAATGACCATGCTGCTTGTCTCAGCCAGTTATGTGCCCACTAACCAAAGTCAGTCACCTGGGCAAAATGTCTTCAAGTGCGTCATAGAGGCATGTCTACCAGTCAATGATCTCTCACTAAGAGATACGCTACACAAAGTAGCCTCTAGGAGTATTTTAATAGGATAGCAGGGGAAACTTTTACGTCCTTTTGTGGCAAGACCCTGTGTCTAATCAGACCACACCTGTAATCATTTACATATCTGCATAAGACATAACTGCATGCAGAGTTTTGCAGCAATCCGACATTTTGGGTGCATTATTTTATTTTTATTTTTTGTCAATGCATGTACAATTATTACTTTTATTAAGGCTAAGTTTCCACTTGTTTTTTTTTCTGTCAGTTATTGGAAAACTGCCACTGCAATTTTTGAGCCAAAACCAGAAGTGTATTCAAAAGGAATAGGAAATATAATGGAAGGAATTACACTTCTCCTCCCTTGTGGATCCACTTCTGACTTTGGCTGAAAAACTGCAGTGGCAGTTCTCCAAAAACTGCTAGAAAAAAGACGAAGTAGAAACTTAGCCTAAAGCTGCTCTAGCATTGTGATGATGTGAGCAAAAATTTGTATTACCCCTCCTCCTGAGGTCATCTGCAGCCATACATGTAAAGGAGGTGGATCAAAGAGCCTCCTCCCTATATGTTACCAGGAGGTCCCTCACTGCGCCCCCCTCTGCTCTTCACACAGGGTGAAGTTAGAGTGGCAAATATAGAGTATGCAGCTTCAATTTCAATTGATAAAGCTTGGTGTTTTTTCAGGAAAGTACATTAGACACATATCATTTGTTGGCCTTAGGATGGGCCTTAAACCATTTTCTTACACATAATTTGCAGAGCCAAAGATTTTCCCGCTATAGTGGGTTTCGGATCCAAAATGTAATTTCTTTAAGAATTCAACAGTTACATTTCTACATAAAATATGGAATATAACATATTGAAACCATTACTCTAGCTTTTATAAACAAGGTAACAAACACATTTGCTTTAAAACACATTGAAACCAAATAGTTTGAAAGTGGGTCAAACGCTAAAGATTGCTCTGTTTAGAAGCTTTAGGATTCTCATCTAATCCAAGATAGAACCAACTGCAAAACTATCAAGATACATCCTGATCCTGCACCGTGCTTTGGTTTTATGATGAGGCAAAAAGAAAAAGAAAAAAGGAGACGAGCAACGTGAGCTCCAGATGGGCGGCAATCCATGGGGACTCATGTCAGGAATATGGAGCTCATTAATTTTAGATTTCCAATTCACAGCAGCCAACGATAAGCAAGTTTTAGTGATACATTTGGGAGAAGCGATAAGAGCTGTAGTATATGGATATACTGCACTGACAAGCATAGGAGAATAATCCATGATACTTGATTCTGTGTTACCAAACAAAAAGTACTTTGCTTCTTAAAGGATGTGTTGGGAATAAATGGTTTTGTGTGGACTTATCCTCTTAAGACTAAAAGCTTACTGAACCTTAAAAATAAATAGTTTATTGACTGCAGCTTAACTTGCATATAAACTATGCTTTATGATTATGTTGGTGTCAGAAATTTAGTTTTAAAAATTCATTACATGGATTTCAAAGGGGCTATGTCGGAAATAGTCCTATTCACGTCAATTAGGTAGGGCTGGAATAGACCTCAGACATGAGGATTGCTGTTCCTAGGAGAAAAAAAAGCATATCATGCCTTTAGGCTTTGTTTACACTACGGAATTTCCTGCCAGACAAAATCCATCTGAAGATTTCCCAAAGGTGGCAATGTCTGCATTGGGGATTTGGTCTAAATAAATGGACAAGACCATTCTTTTTGCGGCAAAAGTTTTGTGGCTGAACGTCCTCTGCTGAAATTCCGTATAGTGCACTGTGCAGTGGAAGCCAATTGACAGCAATGGGATTCTGCTGCTTTGGAATTTCTGACTGACATTCCCAAGTGGAATTCTGTTTGGAAATTCCATAGTGTGAACCTAACTTTATTGCCTGTTTGTTCCTGCTTTATTTCAAGATATGTGAATTTGCTAAAAATTTGATTAGATATTTAGTTTCCAATTTTGGATGTTGTGGTGAAGAAAACTGAATTAATTGCTTAAAGGGGTACTCTGCCGCTAGAAGTCTCATATCCTATCCAAAGCATAGGGGATAAGATGTCTGATCGCGGGGGTCCTGCCGCTGGGAACCCCGTGATCTCCCTGCTGCACCCGGCATTCGTTTAGAGCATTGGGTGCAACGCTGGAGGCTTGTGACATCACATTGGGTGTGACCGTGACATCACAAGCTTCCGCATCGCCAGTCACCGTGCACCGGATGTCTGGGGTGCTGCAGCTGAGATAGCGGGGGTCCCCAGTGGCAGGACCCTCATGATCAGACATCTTATTCCCTACCCTTTGGATAGGAGATAAGATGTCTAGGGGCAGAGTACCCCCTTTAAGGCTGATATGTTTCCATCCCATAGCAGCCAGATTTTGTGCTTATGACACCATTACAAACAAAGGTAACTGTCAATGGCAAGACTCAGAATGGGCACTGTGACACCAAATTTTTATCTGCTAAGTGCATAGAAATGGTCCTAGCAGAGACAGAGGTATGTAGTGAAGGTGCCAACTTCTACATGGCGAACAAGTAAACTGTGGGAACTGGTTGTGCTTCTTGGCAGATTAAATTATCCTTTCTACTAGTGGTTTACCTAGGCTGTCTGGAGCCTTTTCACCGTTAGTACGTGCCTTCACAAAACCACTCCTTCCAATATCTTCTAATAGCTTAGGTAGCATGGGATAGATGGTGGCCAGTCATGTGTCAGTCATGTGCCCCCTGACCAAAGTCTGTCGCTTGGGCAAAATGTCTTCAAGTGCATCACTGAGGCATGTCTACCAGTCAACGATCTCTCACTAAGAGATAAGCTACACAAAGTATCCTTTGGGAGTCTTTTGATAGGACAGATATGTTATTTGGATAAAAAATGTTTTTGATATTTACTTTCCAATTCTGGATGTTGTGGCAAAAAAAAATTGTGAGAAAAGTGTTAAAGACTTTTAGTTCTAGTGGGAGCTGTCCTGAAGCTACCATAGCTTTCAGTGGGAACTTTTGAATGGAACTGCTAAAAAGAAATGAGGTGTCAAGTCTTTTTTTTTATGGTTTACTTTCTCCTATTAACCCCTTAAGGACTCAGGGTTTTTCCGTTTTTTCACTTTTGTTTTTTCCTCCTTACCTTTTAAAAATCATAACCCTTTCAATTTTCCACCTAAAAATCCATATTATGGCTTATTTTTTGCGGCGCCAATTCTACTTTGCAGTGACATTAGTCATTTTACCCAAAAATGCACGGCGAAACGGGAAAAAAAATCATTGTGCGACAAAATCGAAAAAAAACGCCATTTTGTAACTTTTGGGGGCTTCCGTTTCTACGCAGTGCATATTTCGGTAAAAATTACACCTTATCATTATTCTGTAGCTCCATACGGTTAAAATGATACCCTACTTATATAGGTTTGATTTTGTCGCACTTCTGGAAAAAATCATAACTACATGCAGGAAAATTTATACGTTTAAAAATGTCATCTTCTGACCCCTATAACTTATACGGGGCGGTATGAGGGCTCATTTTTTGCGCCGTAATCTGAAGTTTTTATTGGTATGATTTTTGTTTTGATCTGACTTTTTGATCACTTTTTATTCATTTTTTAAATGTTATAAAAAGTTACCAAAATACGCTTTTTTGGACTTTGGAATTTTTTTGCGCGTACGCCATTGACCGTACGGCTTAATTAATGATATATTTTTATAGTTCGGACATTTACGCACGCGGTGATACCACATATGTTTATTTATTTTTTTTTTTACACAGTTTTATTTTTTTTATGGGAAAAGGGGGGTGATTCAAACTTTTATTAGGGAAGGGGTTAAATGACCTTTATTAACACTTTTTTTTTTACTTTTTTTTTGCAGTGTTATAGGTCCCATAGGGACCTATAACACTGCACACACTGATCTCTCATCCTGATCACAGGCGTGTATTAACACGCTTGTGATCAGCATTATCGGCGCTTGACTGCTCCTGCCTGGATCTCAGGCACGGAGCAGTCATTCGTCGATCGGACACCGAGGAGGCAGGTAAGAGCCCTCCCGGTGTCCGATCAGCTGTTCGGGACGCCGCGATTTCACCGCGGCGGTCCCGAACAGCCCGACTGAGCAGCCGGGATACTTTCAGTTTCACTTTAGAAGCGGCGGTCAGCTTTGACCGCCGCTTCTAAAGGGTTAATACCGCGGTATTAGCCGTGGGTCCCGGCCGTTGATTAGCGCCGGGACCCACGCGATATGATGCGGGATCGCGGCGCGATCCCGCTTCATATCGAGGGAGCCGGCGCAGGACGTAAATATACGTCCTGCGTCGTTAAGGGGTTAAACTAAATAGCAGATGGTTTTCTTTAAAGAGGAACTCAGCTGTAAATAAGTGGAAAACAAATGTTTTCAAATCAACTGGTGCCAAACAGATTTGTAAATTATGAATTCAGGTAGAAAACAGACATGGTGCACATCTGCAATCTTGCACAATGATCTAATTGCTTCTCAGCATAATTTCAAAAACTAACAGGTTGTTAGTATATAAGTTTTGATCAAAAAGTACAAAGCCCACTCGCCACGTCAAGGCCACCTATTTAGAGTGGGTCCCTAACATCCCTAGCATAAAATTACCTCAATTTCAAAATTTGAAGCCTTCCAGTACTTATCAGCTGCTGTATTCTACAGAGAATGTTGTGTAGATCTTTATAGTGTTTGAACAGTGCTCTCTGCTGACACCTCTGTCTGTGTCAGCAACTGTCCAGATTAGAAGCAAATCCCCACAAAAAACCTCTCCTGCTCTGGACAGTTCCTCACATGGACAGAGGTGTCAGCAAAGAGCACTGTGGTCAGACTGGAAAGAACGTCACAAATTTCTCTGTAGTACATCTGTAATATACAGCAGCTGATAAGTACTGGATGGGTTAAGATTTTTAATTTGAAGTAATTTACAAATCTGTTTAACTTTTTGGCACCAGTTGATTTGAAAATATTTTTTCCCACAGGAGTACCCCTTTAAATTAAACCACATGTTTTTTTACACATAAATCAGCATGGTTTCCTTATCACAAAAAATGCGGCTAAGGCTATGTTCACATCAGCATTGTTGAAATCCATTACGATATGTCCGTTATTGACACATAATGGAGGTCATTCATGATGGATATGAAACTGATGTAAACGGAAGTAAAATGGTAAACAATTTTGGAAAACTTGCATATAAACGAATGGATCGTTATTAGCCGTTAAAACATCCGTTTATCTCCGTTAATGTCCGATATTTTTCACCAGTTATTTTATTTAATGGAGTATAATGGAGTTGCTTGCGTCACCATAGGCTTCAATGTTAAATTACTACATCTGTTAGTACATGTGTAAGGCTACGCAGTAGCCTGTGTTTGTGGGAGGGGTGTATGGCTTTAAGAACCCGCGGCTCACCTCTCACTGACGCGCCGCGTGTTCTTCACAGCAAGAGGAAGTGACGTAACTTGTCAGCTGACCCGCATCAGCTGATCGGAGCATCGCATCGCAAGCACGGCCAGAGGTAAGAACTGCAGCTGCCGGGTACTTGCGGCGGGCGGACGGGAGTTATTTGATTGCTTGCTTCGCCCGCTGCAGGGGACCTAGGTAGTGCAGCTTACAGTATCACACTGCTGTTATACACGGCCGGCCTCGGTCGTGCTACATGTTACCGGCTCGGTCACGCTACATGTTACCGGCTCGGTCACGCTACATGTTACCGGCTCGGTCACGTTACATTCTGCCGGCTTGGTCACTCTACATGTTACTGGCTCGGTCACGCTACATGCTGCCGGCTCGGTCACGCTACATGTTACCGACTCGGTCACGCTACATACTGCCACCTCGGACACGCTACTCTTTTCATTTAGCTTGATAGGAGCATAACATTTAACAGGGCACCCAGGGTGCTCCTGCTCGGCCACGCTACAGTTATTATAAGGGGACACTATATTAAATTCAATCTAGCTCGGCCACGCCATATTGAATAGATCCTCTTAAAGGGGCCCACATTGTAAGGATTTCCGGCATGGTCACGCTACAGCCATGTAAATTCTCATAGGGGTGCACTTATATTCGATTATTTTCACTATCATGTCCCAGCTAATTAATTTTTATGAGGGGTTTTATTTATTTACATCAGTCACGCTACTGTTTATAAACTCATGTAGGTGGTATGGTTAATTTTGTTATCGGTTGTATAAACTCATAGCAAATTATTATAATACGTTTATCACTTCAGGTAAGTTACTATCATAAATTATTACATAGTACTGACGAATATTCTTAATAATACATGATGCTATTTAGTTCTTTTCAGTCACTTTCTCTAAATACACATGTGTCTTTACCTCAAATGACACAGGCAGTACGCACATTCATTTCTGATGACTATGTAGCATTTTAGTTATTCCTAATTAGGCAGTTTTTCAAACCGGTAGCAATGACCAGTTTAAGGTTGTATCTTCCGTTCTAGAATCCCTTCATTATGTATAGATGTATTAATACAAAAAAAAACCAGTCTGGTCCATGGATAGTTAAGTGTATAGAGAGAGGCTATTAGGTTCTGCACAAGTCAATTCCGATATATGTGTTTTTTATTCACTGTATGTACTTGCTTGATCAGTAGTGTGGTAGCATAGGTATATAATATCATAGTTAAGTCTTGCTCAGCGATGTGTCCTTTTTCATATTTCAAGTTTTTCATTATTCACATATCCCAACTGGCTCAGTCATTTAGGTAAGATCTCATGCCGGGTAGTCTGTTATATCATGCATTGTATGTCTGTATTAACATTTAATCTCTGTAGGTGAGCAATCTGGTGATTGGTGTATATCTAGGAGATACGTTTAGCTGTTACAGGTCTTCATCCCCTTGCATATCACAGCGCCCCGGGTATTTAGGTAAGGTCTTATGTTGGGTAGTTAGCTATTTACGGTATGACAGCATTAACTGATAATTTCTATAGGTACGCGTTCTGGAAGTCGGGAGATACCTAGAACATACGATCTTGATCTGGAGTAGCTGCTGTAGGCATCTACAGGCTTCTCGTCCTCGCATACATCACAGCGGCTCTGGCACTTAGGTAAGGTCTCGTACAGGGTTGTTAGCACATTATGATAGGACAGTATTAATATATATTTCTCTGTAGGTGAGTATCCTGAAGGTCGGTCCATACCTAGGAGATATCTTATTGAGCTAGGATTAGCTATTACAAGTGGCCACAGGTTTCATCTTTTCACATATCACAATGGCTCAGTTATTTAGGTAAGGTCTCGTGCAGGGTTGTTAGTTATATTACTGTATGACGTTATTGATGTATAGTTTCTGTCGGTGAGTCTTCTGGAGATCAGTAGATACATAGGAGATACGGTCTTGTGCTAGGATTAGCTGTTTCTATTGCCTACAAATAAGCTAGATTCGGTTTAGGTTAGGTTGGTTACTGAGCGGAAGGGATGTTATGTGATGATATTCTTAGGTATTTTTCGCTTCACAACTAAGCGGACTCGTCAATATCCTGTTCGTTGCCTCAATAATGTTCGTGTCAGGTTTAGTAGGTAGTTCCTGTGAGTTGGTTTTGTATATGGTCAGTAGGAGGTATTCAGTTTATTTGTTGGTTAGGTCCTGACTTGAGCAAGCAGTCTTCTTAAATACGAGTGTCACGATGCCGGCTGGCAGGTAGTGGATCCTCTGTGCCAGAGAGGGATTGGCGTGGACCGTGCTAGTGGATCGGTTCTAAGTCACTACTGGTTTTCACCAGAGCCCGCCGCAAAGCGGGATGGTCTTGCTGCGGCGGTAGTGACCAGGTCGTATCCACTAGCAACGGCTCAACCTCTCTGACTGCTGAAGATAGGCGCGGTACAAGGGAGTAGACAGAAGCAAGGTCGGACGTAGCAGAAGGTCGGGGCAGGCAGCAAGGATCGTAGTCGGGGGCAACGGCAGGAGGTCTGGAACACAGGCTAGGAACACACAAGGAAACGCTTTCACTGGCACAATGGCAACAAGATCCGGCGAGGGAGTGAAGGGGAAGTGAGGTATAAATAGGGAGTGCACAGGTGAACACACTAATTGGAACCACTGCGCCAATCAGCGGCGCAGTGGCCCTTTAAATCGCAGAGACCCGGCGCGCGCGCGCCCTAGGGAGCGGGGCCGCGCGCGCCGGGACAGGACAGACGGAGAGCGAGTCAGGTACGGGAGCCGGGATGCGCATCGCGAGCGGGCGCCACCCGCATCGCGAATCGCATCCCGGCTGGAGACGGTATCGCAGCGCACCGGGTCAGTGGAGCTGCCCGGAGCGCTGCGGTAGCGAGAGAGAAGCGAGCGCTCCGGGGAGGAGCGGGGACCCGGAGCGCTCGGCGTAACAACGAGTAAGCCAAGCATGGTTTAAGTTCTTAGTCGCCTCATGAACTCATCACGCCATTGGGTTGCGACTCTGTTCTAGTCACTCGGTCAAGCACAGTTTCTTGTCACGTGCCTGGTGAGAGGTGCTCAGGTGTTTCTGGTTCGGGTCTATCCTTTGCACTTGCTTCAAATGGTCACTGCAGAACTTGTCACGGCTTCAGGTTCATTCACTCTGCTTCAGACTTACACGTTCTCGGTCTGCTGGATTCACTGTTTCATTTTAGGTGGTTAGACAAGTGTATAAATATGAAAAGCAAAGAAAAAAAGAATATGTCTGCACTCACCATAATATGCAAAAACAGGTCAGGCTTTATTACGGCTAGGTCTTATATAACATAAATTTGAACATGTTCACCTAGGGTGCAGGGAGGGAAGGTGGCTACCAGCCGATAGCAGGAGCGTATCAGCAGAATGACAGCACAGTTTTGTGTCAGTAACGCATCATCCGGTTCGGGATCCTTTGGATTCATTAGTCAGGTATATATGGAGAGAGGGGGAGGGGAGGGAGGAGTGACCCAATCACCAATAGAAAAATACATGACAAAAGAGAAATATCTTAATAAAACCAATAGAAAACAAACATATATCTTGCTATATTATAAGAACGAGCTGAAGTCATTTCTGTCATTAAGGCCGTGTGGCCCCAAAGCTTTTAATCTCGTAATCCATTTTTCCTTGCATTGGAGTCATTTTTTATGTCTGTCTATTCCTTGCGGTTGCTGTGGAATATGCTGTAAACCTGTGAATAGAACTTCATCACTTTTACTGTTATGATGTGTTTCCATGTGGGCAATAAAACGAGTGGCACCTACTTTTGTACATAGAGAATAAAGATGCTCACGAAATCTAGTATTAAGGTTTCTTTTTGTTTTGCCCACATAGAAGCGGCCGCATGTACAGAGCAGGCAGTAGACAACGTGATTGGTTTTACAGGTAATAAATTGATTGTTGTCTACTGCCTGCTCTGTACATTCGGCCGCTTCTCTGTGGGCAAAACAAAAAGAAACCTTAATACTAGATTTCGTGAGCATCTTTATTCTCTATGTACAAAAGTAGGTGCCACTCGTTTTATTGCCCACATGGAAACGCATCATAACAATAAAAGTGATGAAGTTCTATTCACAGGTTTACAGCATATTCCACAGCAACCGCAAGGAAGAGACAGACATCAAAAATTACTCCAATGCGAGGCAAAATGGATTACGAGATTAAAAGCTTTGGGGTCACGCGGCCTTAATGAAAGAAATTACTTCAGCTCGTTCTTATAAAATAGCAAGATATGTTTGTTTTCTATTGGTTTTATTAAGATATTTCTCTTTTGTCATGTATTTTTCTATTGGTGATTGGGTCACTCCTCCCTCCCCTCCCTCTCTCTCCATATATACCTGACTAATGAATCCAATGGATTAGGAACTGGATGATGCGTCACTGACGCGAAACCGCGCTGTCGTTCTGCTGATACGCTCCTGCTATCGGCTGGTAGCCACCTTCCCTCCCTGCACCCCGGGTTATGTTCTATAAGACCTTGCCGCAATAAAGCCTGACCTGTTTTTGCATCTTATGGTGAGTGGAGACATATTCTTTTTTTCTTTGTTTGCCTGTTCTGCTAGTGTCTTGCACCCCATAGCATTCCTTCTCTGGGATACCACTAAGTGCTAATTTTTGTTCTGCTTCTTACATGTGTTGTAGTGCCCCTCCCCCCTCTCCTGCTGTGGATTTCCTTTATATGTAAGTGTATAAGGTGAGTCAAGTTTTGTTTAACCCCTTAAGGACCCAGGGTTTTTCCGTTTTTGCATTTTAATTTTTTTCCTCCTTACCTTTAAAAAATCATAACTCTTTCAATTTTTCACCTAAAAATCCATATTATGGCTTATTTTTTGTGCCACCAATTCCACTTTGTAATGACGTCAGTCATTGTACCCAAAAATCTACGGCGAAACAGAAAAAAAAATCAATGTGAGACAAAATTGAAAAAAACAAACAAACGCCATTTTGTAACTTTTGGGGGCTTCCATTTCTACACAGTACATTTTTCGGTAAAAATGACACCTTTTATTTATTCTGTAGGTCCATACGGTTAAAATGATACCCTACTTATGTATGTTTGATTTTGGCGTACTTCTGGAAAAAAATCTAAACTACATGCAGGAAAATGTACACGTTTAAAATTGTCATCTTCTGACCCCTTTTACTTGTATATTTTTCCACGTTTGGGGGGGTATTAGGGTTCAATTTTTGCGCCGTGATCTGAAGTTTTTAGCTGTACCATTTTTGTATTGATCGGACTTATTGATCACTTTTTATTCATTTTTTCATGATATAAAAAGTGACCAAAAATGCACTATTTTGGATTTTTTTTCACTTTTTTTTGCAGTGTTATAGCTCCCATAGGGACCTATAACACTGCATACACTGATCTTTTACATTGATCACTGGTTTCTCATAAGAAACCAGTGATCTATGATTCCGCCGCTTGACTACTCATGCCTGGATCTCAGGCACTGAACAGTCATTCGGCGATCGAACAGCGAGGAGGCAGGTAGGGACCCTCCGGCTGTCCTGTAAGCTGTTCGGGATGCAGCGATTTCGCTGCGGCTATCCCGAACAGCTCCCTGAGCTAACGGAATGGTTTCACTTTCATTTTAGACGCGGTGTTCAACTTTGAAAGCCGCGTCTAAAGGGTTAATAGCGTGCGGCACCGTGATCAATGCTGCTCGCTATTTGCCATGGGTCGGGCCCGACCGGCGTTATAGATTGGGAGCGGACTCAGGGGCGTACAGGTACGCCCAGGGTCCTTAACAGGTTAATTTAACTTGATATCTGGCTTGCTAATAGTCGCAGATAGACTACTGAGGTCTGTGTCGTTTGGGATATTTTTCAGAAATGTCTCACGGTTCGGACTTTGAAGACTCGGCCTCAGTCCTGGAGAAAATCACCAGGACATTGGATCACGCCAGTATTCCATCCCTGAGGAACTGGACAATACCCAAACTGACTGCTGAATTAGTTAGGAGAGGATTCCCTTTCCCTGCTACTGCTTGGAAAGCAGAGTTATTTCGGCTGTTAACATCAGATACTGCCAGCCCCAGTAACGATGAGGTGTCAAATCGTACCTTGCGCACCTCTCTTACGCAACTACATGCTCTAGTTAACAGCCTTTCCTCTTCTCTCTCAGATATGCTATCTAGAGTTGAGGCCATAGAGAACAGGGACACTGTTCCGCCCACATTTCTGATACCAGTTCAGCCTCCGACTTACGCCTTCACGTCAGGTACCCATCCAGCAGTTCCTACTATAATACCAGCCCACATAAAAAAACATATTCTTGATGGGAAATACATCAAATTAGCTTCACTCCTGATAGCCACCCATGAACCATCGCTTGTGGGGATGTCTCTGTGGTTTTGAAATCAAAAGATGTTTGCCTTAGTAGAAAGTTGTGTTTGTCAGAATTCATAATGGCATTTAGCATATATCGCAACATCATTTGTACTACAAAACCAGAGATAAGACAAGAATTGGACCATTACCTACAGAGGATTAGCTTGTAGTTTCTTGGCCCCGATGCAAAATCTGAAACAGGGCCCAATATGCCAGTTATAATGCTGGTCTCTTATGAGGCAGATGTGCTTTGGGCCCCCTTAGGCACCAGGGCCCCTCGTGCGACTGCTACCTCTGCAACCTCTATAGCTACGTCTCTGATTACCTATGCAAGGTGACTGAGCTATCACATAAGTATGGGGGTAGCACATTTTACGATTATCACAGTTCCTTTTCTGCTAAAGCAGCTGCAGCATTATGCCAGTTTGGGTACTCTCTTAATTGGGCAACTATTGACACAGAGATTTTTTCTTCTCACTTTGCCGGGTTGAAGATACCAGTATATGCCAAATGCCAGTCCAGCAGTCACACTGCTGAATGGTGCAGCTCCACGAACACCGAGATCAGCAGTAGTCTGCCAAACACATCAACTTCAACGCAGCCTAGAGTTCAGAAAACCTCAGGCCTAATGGATAAATTAGGAAGACCCATTAAATATTTAGGCAAGTCACAGATATGTAACAACTTTAATTACACGGCTTGTAATTATAATCAGTCCAGACTGTTGCATGTCTGTGCCTAAAGTGGCTTGTCCACAAAAAAACGAGAAATCCTGACTAACCGTCATAGTTGTGGCTTCCTTAACCCCTTAAGGACGAAGCCCATTTTGGCCTTAAGGACGCAGAAAATTTTATTTTTACGTTTTCATTTTTTCCTCCTTGCCTTCAAAAAATCATAACTCTTTTTTATATTTTCATCCACAGACTAGTATGAGGGCTTGTTTTTTGTGCAACCAGTTGTCCATTGTAATGCCTCCACTCACTTTACCATAAAATGTATGGCGCAACCAAAAAAATACTATTTGTGTGGGGAAATTACAAAGAAAACCCCAATTTTGCTAATTTTGGAAGGTTTCGTTTTCACGCCGTACAATTTATGGTAAAAATGACATGTGTTCTTTATTCTTTGGGTCAATATGATTAAAATGATTCCCATGATAACCTACTCTTCTATTACTGTTGCGCTTAAAAAAAATCACAAACTTTGTAAGCAAATTAGTACATTTAAAGTCCCCCTATTTTATAACTTTTTCATTTTTCCGTATAAGCGCCGGTATGAGGGCTCATTTTTTGCGCCATGATCTGTACTTTTTATTGATACCATATTTGCTTTTATAAAATATTTAATACATTTTTTATAAATTTTTTGGGGAATAAAATGTTATAAAAAAGCAGCTATTTTGGACTTTCTTTTTTTTCCGTTCACGCCGTTCACCATACGGTATCATTAACATTTTATTTTAATAGTTCAGATATTTACACACGCGGCGATACCAAATATGTATATAAAATATTTTTTTAACACTTTTTGGGGGTGAAATAGGGAAAATGGGGCAATTTACGTTTTAATTGGGGGAGGGGGTTTTTCAAATTTTTTTACTTTTCTTTTTTTACTTTTATCTTTACACTTTAATAGTCCCCATAGGGGACTGTTTAAAGCAATCATTTGATTGCTAATCCTGTTCAGTGCTATGTATAGGACATAGCACTGATCAGGGTTATCGGTCATCTTCTGCTATGGTCTGCGGGAAGGCAGATCAGAGCAGAAGACTCCCGGAAGACAGCGGAGGCAGGTGAGGGGACCTCTGGCTGCCGTGCTGGATGATCGGATCGCTGTGGCAGCGCTGCGGGCGATCCGATCATCCAATTAAGTGACCGCAATGCTGCAGATGCTGTGATCTGTATTGATCCCGGCATCTGAGGGGTTAATGGCAGACATCTGCGGGATCGTGGATGTCCACTATTACCGGCAGGTCCCTGGCTGTGATCAACAGCCGGGACCTGCCGCGCACGATCCGGGCATCGCTCCGATGCCCGCGGTTATGCTTAGGATGTAAATGTATGTCCTGGTGCGTTAAGTACCACGTCACCAGGACGTACATTTACGGCGCTCGTCGTTAAGGGGTTAAAATAGTTTTTGACTGATAACCCTGGTCCAGGCTTTGTTCAATTTCTCCTTTCCGGGTTTATGCACAGTTTCCATGTAGGCATTGTAACCATACCCAACGTCACCTATGAGTGCAATAATCTCCTGTCAGCCCAAACTAACTCTCAGGCGGTTTATATTCTTATCAAAACAGGACGAGAAGGGTTTCGTGATAGGTCCTTTCAGGGAGTCACCTTACGATACATGGAGAATTAGTCCTGTTGGTTTAGAAATAGGAAAGTTTAACAATAAAAAAAAAGATTGGTGTATGACTTGTCTGCTTCCCATTCTTGCTCCGTGCCCAGCATCAACGCACTTATTCCAGCAGATGAGTTTGGCTTAAAATACTCATCCATTGATGAGGCAAACACTATAATTTTGAGCATGGGTCAGGGAGCCTGGCTATCTAAGGCTGACATAACAAATGCCTTCAAATTGCTCCCGATCATGCCTCAATTGTGGAGATGGGACTGCATTAAATGGAGGGAAAGTTACTTTTTTGCCACTAAATTAACATACGGAGCCAGAAGCAGCCCCTGGTTATTCAATAAATTCTCTTCTGCTCTTCATTGGATGTTGGAAAACAGGTTTTCATGCTCTCACGTCATTCACTATCTAGATGACTTCCTGTTAATCGAACCTGCCACAGTAGTCCCCAGAGACCTTGACGTATTACTCGCTGTTTTTTCTCAGCTAGCGGTTCCCATTTCCTCAAAAAAGTTTGAGGGCCCTGCCAAACAGCTCACATTTCTGGGTATCATTCTGGACACTTAGGAAATGGAGGCTAGACTTCCTGACAAAAAAAAATCGGAAAAATTAGGACTGTCATTCATATACTGATTAATGTCCCTCAAGACACCAAAATAGAATTACAGTCAGTATTCGGGATGCTCAATTTCGCAATGCGAATTATTCCACAGGGTAGGACATTTATATCCCGTTTGTTAGAACTCCTATCCACTGCCCCGGCCCAGAACAGCATCATACAGTTAGGGCAGTAAGCAATGGCAGACCTGCTAATGTGGGCTAACTTTCTGAGCTCATGGAATGGGATTTTGTTCTTTTTTTCCCAAAGTCAGTAATCATTCCCATCGTATTTTTTCGGATGCCTCCTCCATATCTTTTTAGGAGGCCTCCTCCATATCGCAGCTATCTAGGATAATCACTGGTTGGCAGCCCCATGGCCCCCTGAGATTCACTGCTTGCCAGGTGTTACCCAGAACTCAGCACTTTTTGAACTTTATCCCTTGTAGCTGTGGCCCAGGTAAGGGGAGAGTCATGGCACAAGTCCACGGTGTTGTTTGTCTCGGATAATGCTGCTACTGTTGAAATCTTGCTGAAAGGCAGATCTAGGAGTCCTCGGATTATGTCCCTGGCTAGAAAGTTGGTTTGGTTGTCCCTACATTATGGGTTTAATTTCACTTGTGCTCATATTAGTGGCATTCAAAATATAGCTGCAGATGGTCTCTCCAGACAGAAATTCTCTCTTTTCTTCCAGGTCATTCCAGAAGCCGACATGACAGGCACTACTATTAGCGTAGACCTAACGTACGCTACGCTGTTAGCGTAGCACTTGCGTACTCGCGCATGCGCAGACAGTTTGTCAATTAGACAAAAAAAATGTATTGGTAAAAAAAAAAAAACTACCTGCACATGCGCCGGAAGAGGCCGTAGATTCGTCGCTGAGCCACGAAAGAAACAGGAAGAAAAAATTTGCCTCGGACGTCAGAAGATAGGAAGGACAGAAGCAAGAACACCCCCCCGACATCCCACTTACCGAACACAACATGGCGGAGGCCGAGGTTACACAGCAAGCCGCTGGAAGGAAAAGGGGCCAGCTTCCGGATCTTCACAAAAGGTAAGAAAATACATATATACATAATCACAACACACATAAAAAAACACATACTTATACACACATAACACACAAACATAATAACAAAAACAGTATAAATAAGGGAGAACCCCTTTAAGACGGATGTCAGATCACTTCGTTCTTACTCTAAAGTCCACAAAAATATAATTGCCAGGCCAAGTGACAAATGTTTGCTATTATCCTACCATGCATAAGTGGTGACCGGTTTATGCTTTCTCAGAATTGTATGCGTGTAGTCCAAATCGCCCTGACACTGAACCGTTACTTATGTTTAATGGCTCGCCCTTAACTACTTCACTTTTTAGAAAATATCTATGTGTTCTGGTGAAGTCTCTGGGTGGCGACCCAGCTGTACTGTCCGGACATTCATTCAGAATGGGTGCAGAATCTTCGGCCTCCAGACACGGAGCCTCAGCACATTATTGAGAGTATGGGGCATTGGAAGTCCGCCTACTTTATGCGTTACATTCCAAATCCGAAGAAAGAAATAGCTGATGCGTTTAAATCTCTTGTTATGGGAACCGCTTAATAAAGTATTCTGTCTATTATCTTGGTGTTTTGCCCTCTATTTTCTAGGTGTAATCTGACGCGGCAGTTATGGCACACTTCAATCTGCTTAGTTTAGGGTTGGTTTAATTTAGGTAGGATCTTACGCCACTCCTCTTCCTTGACAGGAGCCCTAACCACAAGTGTAAGGCTATGCAGTAGCCTGTGTTTGTGGGAGGGGCATGTGGTAGCCCTTGGGGGGTATAGGGTAGTTGGGGTGTTGCTTCAAAATAAAAGGGGTTAATTTAACCCCTGTCACTCGTGGCGCCAGGGTGAGGGTTAATACGCTGAGATAAATCTCCGGCCTATCGCCACCCTTCCCAGAAACGATAGGTGCGTGCTTAAATGAATGAAGGTCCACAATGGAGATGATTCTCCATTGTGGAGATGAACTTGAACTTGCATAAACTTTACTGAAGTACTTGAGGTACATCCAATTAACAGCAACAGTCTTAGTAATACAGTCTCTATATAGCACGGCAGTGATTGACAGATGCTGAGGACCATTGACTTATCCAAAGAGTTATTAGATTTAGGATTTTTGCAGAGATCCGTCCGGATTTAGGGGAATATTTAGGTCCGTTGATCTTGCTGAGGTAATAGGGATTGAAATAACTCACAGTTCTGAGAGATGGCCATTGCCGCAAGGCTTAGGCCTAGTTACTGCTGACGACAGCTGCGCAGATCCGTCCTCATCAGCAGCGCAGGAACAAGAGATGCTGCTTGCTTGGCTGCACAGGAACAAGAGAGCTAGTAATGGCCGCCGCTCCCTTATATGGGCAGGGCCGTTTTGGATTGGTCCGTGTCAGCTGTCACTCACCGTTACAAGGCATGGTGGGTGAAAACGTCACGGGGACCTCCAAAGGTCCTTAAGCAAAACCATGGAGTTTCTACCTGATCACGTGACCCGCAGGTGCTGCTACGCTCCGTACAGGTAAATAACCAAATATATGCAGTTTATATACCTATAGCTATATAGATATCAATTAGAATTACTATATATCTACTGACTAAGTGAGAGGTGACAAGGGGAAGACTGGACAAGAGGGACCCCGATGTCCTAGGGACTCTGGCTATGGGGACCTCTATACAGGTAACGTATAGGATACAGTACCGGGACACCACAGGCGTATGGCTTTAAGAACCCGCGCTGACGCGCCGCGGGTTCTTCACACCCACCCTCCCATCCCTGAATCATTATCATTTCATATCATAGGGCATGCCCTCTATTTTCTAGGTGTGCTCTGATGTGGCAGTTATGGCACACATCAAGCTGCTTAGTTCAGGGTTGGTTTAACTTAGATAGGATCTTACGCCACTCATCTTTCCTGACAGGAGCCCTAACCACAACCGTTATTTATGACGGGGAAAAAAACCTGCATGCATGTCTTTTCTCTGTTTAAAAAGAGTTCAAATTCAATGCAACGGACAGTAAAAGAGTAAAAAAAAAAAAAAACATTGATATGAATGGTATCCTTTACCTTATTTTTTTTACCTCTGTTGCTCATTTCTATAACAGAGATGAGCAACGGAGATGAAAAATGCTGATGTAAACGCAGCCTAATTCCAGTGTAGACATGCCCAGATCATCTCCCAGTAGTTTATAGAATAGTTTCTTTTTCTAAACTGGACCTTGTGGTTTATATTTGTCCTCTGGATTTCGCCTCTTGCATATGTGCATCTCTGTTACTTTGCCTCTGTTTCTTTTGTGCATATGAGTTACTTTAAAAAAATATTCAGAATTTAAAAACATGTTAGGAAAGGAATAAATGAGTAAAAATGGATATTTGAGGAAGATGGGTTTATTTTTAAAATGTGGGTACAAGAGAGGAATACTTCTGAGATGGTAGTAGACCTCTTTCAGAAAAAGAAGTCAGATAAATTACGACAGAGGAAGATGAATTTATATATAAAAGGTGGACAGACAAGTAGAAAGTGAAGAGAAGATGTAAATTTAAAGTTTTTGTTTATTTGGTAAGTGCTGAAGTCCCCTGCAGCATGATAAGAAGATAACAGTATGGAATATGCTTTGCAAAGTGATTTACAGAGGAGACACCAAACAAATTACTATTGTAGGAAGTTTGTAAAATGCAGCTTGAAATGGAATATGAATATGGAGTGCTAAAACCTTGAAACATCTTCTATGGAATTGCTCTATTATTGCACCATTTTGGTTAGAGGTTGAAAAACTTATCAATGACCTAACCGGAAAATATTCCGCTCTTACACAAGAATTCGCTCTTTTATTGTTGGGCATTCATGAAATTCCAGAAAAATGTTGTATTCCCATTTGTCACATAATTTTTACCGCCCAACGTTTACTTACAAGAAGATGGAAATCTTCCGATGTCCCAACAATCCAGGAACTTATAGCAAATGTAACTACCAACTGCAAATATGAGATCACATTGGCGCATCAAAATGGTTTTGGTATAAACAAAAGAAACAATTGGAATGCATGGTTACATAAATTCCCTAATGTCACATGATTCCTTCTAGATACATTATCAAAATTACTTTTAGATCTTTAATTTATTTATTTATTTATTTTTAGTGCCTAGTTTACTCTTACTGTAAGGGGAGGAGTGTGAAGGCAATCCGACCATTAAAACAATAACTACTATACCTTTAATTTAATCACATCTGATATCCCTCTCTGCAAATGTTATGACTTGTTATAGTTAATTTGTTAATATATATATATATATATATATATATATATATATATATTTATATATATATATATACTGTTGTATTTTATCAGCATGGAAATGTACTTGTTTTATTCTATTGTATAACATAATATACTTCATAGTTTCCTTGAAAAAAAAAAAAAGAATATGGAGTGCTAAGGGGAATAGGCATTGAGAAAGCAGAAAGGCAGCAGGTATCTGAATATATACTGGGGACCTTTGGATGCGTACAAGTACTGACAGTATGTCCAGTATCAGCATTTGTTTTCTATCGATGCATTTTAGTGATAACAGTATCTGTCTAGATACATCACTATAAATAATTATAAAAGAAAAAGCTTTGACAGTGCTGCTGAATGTTATCGGCTTACCTTGTGGCCTTCATCTTTCCTCACATTGATAGGTCCTCTTTAAGATGAGGAGCGTCCCCTATGGTCAGTATCTGAGAATACGCAAAAATTGTACTTCAGATGCAGACTTTTTTCAGCAATCTTCCATCCTTAGGGGCCGCTTCTCAGCCAAGGGATATCCTAAAGGTCTACTTAGGAAGGCATATCAAAAGGTAAAGGAGATCAAACAGTCAGAATTAATTACCCCTCAACAACCTCAACAACCTTAACAATAAAAGAAAAAGAAGATGATGATAAGACCAAAGTCAAAGACCAAAATAAATTTAAATATAATTTTATTACGAATTATAATTGTTGGGCAAGCAAAATTAAAAATGTTTTACAACGGAATCGGCCTATTCTGTGTAGTGACCCAATCTTAAAAAATGTTATACCTATTAATCCAGGTGTGACATTTCGACGGTCTAGATATTTGCAAAGTCTAATAGCCCCTAATAGATTAAAAACAAATAGTGATATTGAAATTCAAACCCCTCTTAAATTTGCATTGGCTTTTTTCCCCTGTAATAGAACACAGTGTTTATGTTGTTCTATGATCGGTACACCTAAATTTTATTTTCAGTCCACTCAAACTAATCAAACACTTTCCATTGAAGGCAGAGTGAGCTGCGATACACAATTTGCAGTATATCTTTTGAGTTGTAGCTGTCGGTTGCAGTACGTGGGTCGCACGATTCAAACCGTGCGATCGCGTATATGCAAGCACAGGTCCATCATAAAAAACAGCTTTCCATTACATAGTGTATCTCGCCATTTTTCTACAATACATAAAAATGACATTAAAGATTTACAACTCACCATTTTAGAAACCATCCCGGTAATAACTCCTAACCATTATCAAAAATTGATAAATCGTGAATCCTATTGGATCTTCAAACTAGCAACTTTGACCCCTCAGGGACTCAATGAATCAATAAAAAATGTTCAATAATTATTCATATATAATTCATAACCCCTCATTTTTTTTCTTCCCGTCTTTTCCTCCTTTTCCCCTTTTTTTCTTTTTCTTTTAGAAAATAATTTCTTATGCTGTATTACTTTTGAGACATGTTATCAAACATTGTATTTTTATTTGTATAATTTTTATAAAAAATCTTTTATACTAATGTTATATAATTTGCAGAGTTATATTTATTATTGCTCTATGTGAACTACATATTGCGGTTTGCCACGGGTCCTGCTGTTTGGTAGTGTCCCCCGGCAACTCGCAATATGGGTTAGTGATTATGAAATATTGTATTTGTATATTTTTGTAAACCTTCTTTATTAATGTTATATATTTTGTAAAGTTGTATTTATTACTGCTCCATGTGAACTACATACTGCAATTTGCTGTGGGTTCTGCTGTTGGGCGTTTTCCCCCAGCGACTCGCAATATGGGTTAGTAATAAAAAAAACACAGGGGGTGGTTCCCTTCTGCTGTTTTTGTTAATGAAAGAGTTAATTCTTACCTATTTAAACTTGCCGTGTATTCCATCTGCTATGCCTGAGAAAGCTGCGCATACGCAGCGAAACGTGTTGCATTCTGGTCAATAAACTCCTTTTAACCGTTCACCTGTTGTGGTCGTTCATCGCCGTGGAGCCGGGTTCCTTTGAAACCATATCCTTTACTACCTCTTTAAGATGAGGACTTTGACTTGACTATTTCAGATCTTTATTTTTTATCTTCTTTAACCTCCCTGGCGGTATGATTCTGTCTGGAAATTTGTACCAAAAGCGGTACAATTTTTTTTACTGAATTTCACATCTCCCTCCGCCCATTTCACATCTCCCCTGTCACATTCCCCCTCCCTTGTCACATTCCCCCTCTCCCTTGTCACATCCCCCATCACATTCTCCCCCCTCCTTGTCACATTCTCCCCCCTCCTTGTCACATTCTCCCCCCTCCTTGTCACATTCTTCCCCTTGTCACATTCTCCCCCTTCATGTTACATTTCCCCCCCCTTGTCACATCCCCCCTTCATGTCACATTCCCCTCCCCCCTGTCACATCCCCCCTGTCACATATCCCCCCCCTTTGTCACATTCCCCCCCTTTGTCACATTCCCCCCTGTCACATTCCCCCCTGTCACATTCCCCCCCTTGTCACATTACCCCCCTTGTCACATTCCCCCCTGTCACATTCCCCCCCTTGTCACATTACCCCCCTTGTCACATTCCCCCCCCCTTGTCACATCCCCCCCTTGTCAAATTCCCCCCCCCTTGTCACATCCCCCCCCCTGTCACATTCCCCCCTTTGTCACATTCATCCCCCCTTCTCACCTTGTCCTGCAGCAAATACACTAGGTTTGCCGGGCAGATTTCAAACCTAGTGTATTTGCTGCAGAACAAGCCCTTTCCCCTTCAGCCAATCACAGGCTTTACACCACTGCGGCCTGTGATTGGCTGAAAAGTGAAAGGTCCTAGAAGATGAATAGTGAAGAGAGGACACCCCGGACCGCATGGAGGGGAACGACATCTTCAGGGACCGGGACTAGGTGAGCAAAAAGTTTTTTTATTTTACTACGTCTTCCTTTTACACTTTAGAAAGTATAAAAGAGCAAAAGGTGAGAGACTATCCGATGGCGCCTTCCTGAATGATTCAAAATTGCCGTGAGTTTAAACAAGGCAATTTTATTGGAAATAGTGCAACATAAAAGTTTCGAATCCGGACCGGATTCTTCGTCAGGCAGAATGATTCACAGAAAAAATGCGCCAAGATTTAAATGTCCAAGTCCCACAACTACCATCTGCCATCTGCTATGCCTGAGAAAGCTGCGCATACGCAGCGAAACGTGTTGCATTCTGGTCCCACAACTACCAAGTCCCACAACTACCATCTGCCATCTGCTATGCCTGAGAAAGCTGCGCATACGCAGCGAAACGTGTTGCATTCTGGTCAATAAACTCCTTTTAACCGTTCACCTGTTGTGGTCGTTCATCGCCGTGGAGCCGGGTTCCTTTGAAACCATATCCTTTACTACCTCTTTAAGATGAGGACTTTGACTTGACTATTTCAGATCTTTATTTTTTATCTTCTTTAACCTCCCTGGCGGTATGATTCTGTCTGGAAATTTTATTTTACTACGTCTTCCTTTTACACTTTAGAAAGTATAAAAGAGCAAAAGGTGAGAGACTATCCGATGGCGCCTTCCTGAATGATTCAAAATTGCCGTGAGTTTAAACAAGGCAATTTTATTGGAAATAGTGCAACATAAAAGTTTCGAATCCGGACCGGATTCTTCGTCAGGCAGAATGATTCACAGAAAAAATGCACAACTACCGCCGGGTCATAGGGCAAAAAAAATGGGAGGAGTAACATTACCTCACATTACACAATCTATATACAAAATTCCATATACATCCAAAAGTTAATAACAATAATAAGGTAAAAAACAAAGACTGCGCAACAATTAAAACACCCCAATGAGGCAGCTCCCATTCAAGTTACTCCCATCGATTACATTGGCGCACACAATTCCAATCGGTTTGAACTCCTAAAAAAACGTGAAGTATACTGGATCTTCAAGCTAGGCACCATTTCCCCACGTGGTCTTAATGAGATTACAGAGACGATAATATAAATCTCACATATAAATATAAATCTCATTTTTGACTATTTTTACCTATATCTCTAGCTTCCTATACTTGTATGTGATTTCTTTTAGTATTTTTTATATCAGGCAGATATTTTATGTCTTTAGATACATTGTATTATGAAATTAATTAATTCCATATAGGATTCTTGTATAGAATTGGTTTTTTATGAGAACGGGGTTTTTTTCAATATTTATTCTACCCCTATATTTATATGCAATGAGGGTTCATTATGTAGTGTATTGTTTTATATATATATTTTTTTTATATATGTAATTTTGATATATATAACCATTTTGTAGAGGCAGTTACTAATATACCCCTTTAACTGTACAAGAGGCAGTTAATAATATACCCTCTTATATTAGATTTTAAATTTTACACCTTTTTCATTTACAATTTTTATTGCCGGCAGTCACTATACAATTTGGTATTGATTCTGCAATGGGACTTTCCCGATGGGAACTCTTATGTGTCAGTTACACACCTCCATTTTTTCTTTTATCGATTATAGGCAGCACCGCATCTGAATTGTTTCTGTATTAGCTCTGAGTCACAGTGGGCCTTTTTTTCCAGCGGCTCCAGCGCTGCAACAAGCGGTGGAGTGTATAATCTGTGCGCCATCTCCTCAATCGGTCCGCTCTAGAGAATGACTGTCTAACTATAGGCAGTAGATCCCGCAAATAGCGGCTAGTGCCGCGACTTCAGAGTGAAGATATAGGAGCGTAATTTGTTCATTTTAATTGTTGCGCAGTCTTTGTTTTTTACCTTATTATTGTTATTAACTTTTGGATGTATATGGAATTTTGTATATAGATTGTGTAATGTGAGGTAATGTTACTCCTCCCATTTTTTTTGCCCTATGACCCGGCGGTAGTTGTGGGACTTGGACATTTAAATCTTGGCGCATTTTTTCTGTGAATCATTCTGCCTGACGAAGAATCCGGTCCGGATTCGAAACTTTTATGTTGCACTATTTCCAATAAAATTGCCTTGTTTAAACTCACGGCAATTTTGAATCATTCAGGAAGGCGCCATCGGATAGTCTCTCACCTTTTGCTCTTTTATACTTTCTATACCGGACTGAGAAGTTACGGGAATCGGATACCGAGGCTGCCACCTGTCACCGAGTCTATATGCCATCTCAGGTGTTGTACTCTTAGTACAACACCACACGGTAAGGTGCAATTTATCCATACACCTTTCTTGTTCATCCCGCAGTATTACACCAGGAGCGCACCTCTTTTCTTTTTATAATTGTTCCTTTTACACTTAGCTCAGTGTTTTTCTACCAGGGGGCCTCCAGCTGTTGTGAAACTACTACTCCCAGCATGCCCGGACAGCCTTTGGCTGTTCGGGCATGCTGAGAGTTGTAGTTTTGCAACAGCTGGAGGCCCCCTGGTAGGGAAACACTGACTTTTAGTATTTTTCTTTACCTGCTCTGGCCGGCCCCCGCAACGGGAGCCGACCAGAGCAGATAATCGCATGTTTTCCCGGGGGGCCGCATCGCTACATCGCATTGCTTTTGCGATATATCGTGCAGCCCGGCCGGGAACTCTGCAATTCTACCCCGAGCGTGACTCGGGGTTACTGATCCTGGCAGGGAAAATTAACCCCGAGTCACGCTCGGGATTACCGCTCAGGAGGTTAACCATTCTTTGAAAAAGTGTTTTGGGTAGTCGTCTTGCTGCATTCTATGGTAGCTGTCAAAGTGCCAATTCATGTATCGAAACTGAAGGTGTAGAGCACAAGAAGGCGCTCAGTTACTCAGAATTTAGTCATGTTTTACTTTTTTCATTACTCTTTAAGATATATATATATATATATATATATATATATATATATATATATATAATCACTGCAAAAAAGTAATAATTATCATATATAACTTTTTACATTGTGGGGTTTTTCAATATGACGATGATAACGCTAATGTAGATTTCACTATGCAGCTTACAGCCAGCACTACCAACTTAAAAAAGAGAGAAATCTAACAAGATGAATGGCAGCAGAGATTTACTCAAGACAGCATGTAATACATCAGTCTTATTAAACCCCCCCATAGGGTTTATTTATTTGAAGGCAGGAAAAGTGGAAAAGTGTAAAGCTCTGGGCAACTTTAACAAGGGCCATATATGGCTACTCAACTGGGTTGGAGCATCTCTCAATCAGCAGCTCTTGTGGAGTGTTTCCAGTATGAAGTAGTTTGAATCTACCAAGGGTGGTCCAAAAAATCAGATATTGGGTCATGTGCATCCAAAGCTTATTGATGGGCGCAAGGAGTGAAGGCAAGACCATCTAGTTCAGTCCTACAGATGAGCTATTGTAACATACCTTGACAGTGATGCTGGTTATGACGGAAACACAGTGCATTGTTGCTTGCGTCATATGGGTCACCTCCAAACAGCCAGCAAAGGAAGTGTGATGGTCTAGGCAATGTCCTGCTAACACATTTTGCCTTTTAGCACAAACCACTGAACCAAGTGGTTACCAAGTTACTAACACCAAAATCTACCACTCCACTAGGTAAATCTTGTAATCGAGCGGCTTCCTAGAACCATTCCTTAACATTTTGGCTGGTCCTGACACTTTAGTGATTCTCTTTATTCCTGAATTCTTAGCTGCTGTCTTCCTATCCCATTTAGTGGCTATGTCTGTGACTTAAAGGGGTTATCCAGGAATTGAAAAACAAATTTAGAAAGCTAATTTATTTCAAAAACTGATTCCCGTCTGTCTCCAGGTTGGGTGTGGTTCGGATCAGATCAGTACCATTGAAATGAATGGAGCCAAGTTGTAATACCACACACAACTTGGGGACAGATGTGGAGCTGTTTTTGAAAGAAATTTCCTTTGTTTTTGTATTCCTGGATAACCCCTTTAATATTGCTGCTAATCTGACTCTTGGAACAGAAATGTTGCTTTTTTCTGCTGGTGTTAGGCCATCATACCTTAAAGGGGTACTCCGGTGAAAACCTTTTTTCTTTTAAATCAACTGGTGGCAGAAAGTTAAACATATTTGTAAATTAGTTAATAGAAGAGGATACTACAGAGCTTTACAACAGGTAAGTATGGTGTAGATTTTGATGCCCAAGCTGCTATAATGGTAATGTGATTCCCGAATTTCACATAAAAATATAAGTTTATATAAAGAAATGGACAGTAAGCGGTAATTGGGACTTATATATATGTGTATCTCATACCTTAAATGACATGTGTGTCACTTGATTGGCGTGCAGTTTGGATTGCTCTCAGATAAGGATTATGGGATGTGCTTTGTAGAACTGTGAAAGTATGTAAAACATATAAATAAATTATTTAGGCTTATCACTGAGTCAATGTATTAATTAACTGACTCTTGTTTAATACCTATGAAAATGTTGCGTTGGTAGATCACTGTCCGATTGGTCGGGCGTGTACCATAAACACAACTAGAATATATTATTTCATAGACCTGTTTCAAGATGGAAGCATTTATGCTGCTTAAATGCCTTACGATGATACCGGCTTTACTTTATACGAAGAGTCTTTACGTTATACGCTGATTTTCAGTAAAATCTAGTGGTCCAATGTGAGGATGTCCTTCTGTGGGGTGTAGCGGGAGAACGCCCCGGCCGGTGGCATCTCAACCGCACTCACCTCGATTCTCGGCTGTTTCGTTAGTGAAGCGTTCCGGTGCGTGACGTCACTGTGGAACAAGCTACGGGTGCAGCAGAGGTCCAAAATTCCATCCAACGCGTTTCGAAAGCTGTAATCGGCTTCCTTCGTCGGGGATAAGGTAAGTTGGTATCTGCTGTTCTTATATAGCCTGCGAATCTGTATGGGAATTTCTTCCTATGGCATCCATCCTAATTTTTAGGTTTTTTTCACTTTAGGAATCCGAATAGTTCAAAATCACAATTAAGTCCATGTGAGGTTAAGCTGTTCATATTAAAAATCCATTTGGATTCCGCTCTAGATAGTTGAGCTATATAATTACCCCCACGTATATTGGGTTTAATTTTTTCAAATGCGAAAAATTTGGTTCCGGTGATTTTCTGCTGATGTTTTGTTTTATAATGATGAGATAGTGGATGTTCCTCATATCCTCTTGTGATATTGTATAGATGTTCCCCCATTCTTGTCAGTAACTGTCTCTTTGTTCGTCCAATATAAATTTTATCACAAGGGCATTTAATACCATATATCATTCCCGATGTTTTACAGTGTAGGTGTTGCTTTATTTTATATTCTGTATGTTCCTTTTGATTTATGATTGTATATGTTGGATCTTTATTGTTAGTTGCCTTACACATCTTGCAATTTTTACATGGGAAAAAAACTTTTTTATTGGTAAAAAGCTGTTCTGTTCTACACATGCTTTTTGTTTTGTCTGAATTGTCGGGGCTATTTTATTCCCGATATTCTCTGCCTTTCTTTACACAAATGTTGGACGTTGTGCTAACAGCTCCCCAATAGTTTTATCATTCTGTAAAATTGACCAATGTTTTTTGATCATTTTCTGAAATATATAGGATTGCTGGCTATAGCTTTAGATTATTGGAATTTTGATCTCATTTTGCGCTTCTCCATATTTCTATAACTTTATATTATTACTGTAAATTAGCGTATTTCTGTCAATTTTTTCTATCTCCTTATTTATTTTTTCCAAGTGGCCCTTTTCATATCCCTTAGCTATAAATTTGTCCTCCATTCGTGTGGCTTCCCTCCTGTATTGGTCCTGCTCTGTACAATTCCTACGTAGCCTTAGGAATTGGCTGCGGGGAATGTTATTTAACCATATGGGTAGATGACAACTATCAATATGGATAAAGCAATTACTATTGGTTGGTTTGGTGAAGGTTTGAGTGACTATTTTATTAGCTTGAATTTTAATGGTTTGATCTAAAAAATTAACCTGTGCCTGGCTATACTCCCCTGAAAAAGTAAAAAAGAATTCATTTTTATCAATGTTGGTTAAAAGTTGAGCCAGACTATTAAAATCCCCTTCCCAGATAAAAAGCACATTGTCGACGTTTTACATACTTTTACAATTCTACAAAGCACATCCCATAATCCTTATCTGAGAGCAATCCAAACTGCACGTCAATCAAGTCACACATATGTCAATTAAGATATTTGTAAATTACTTCTATTAAAAAAATCTTAATCCTTCCAGTACTTATTAGCTGCTGAATGCTACAGAGGAAATTCCTTTCTTTTTGGAACACTGATGACATGACGAACACAGTGCTCTCTGCTGACAACTCTGTTCATTTTAGCAACCATGCATAGCATATGTATGCTAAGGGCAGCATGGTGCCTCAGTGGTTAGCACTGCTGCCTTGCAGTGCTGGGGACTTGGGTTCAAATCCCACTAAGGGCAACAATAAATAAAGCGTTATTATTTTATTATTATAATAACGTCAGCAGAGAGAACTGTGGTCGTAATGTCATCAGAGAGCATTCCAAAAAGAAAAGAATTTCCTCTGTAGTATTCAGCAGCTAATAAGTACAGGAAGGATTAAGATTTTTTTATAGAAGTAATTTACAAATATGTTTAACTTTCTGCCACCAGTTGATTTAAAGGAAAAAAAGGTTTTCACCGGAGTACCCCTTTAAAATTAGAACCTTTTAGGCTTCACTGGTTCCTTTGCTGAATAAAGGCCCCATACACATTAGGGAAAAGTTAGCTAAACACACAAATTTCAGGGGCATTTGCTGACTTATGCAGATTCGTTTAATGTCTTTCTAGTTGTATTATCCTATGGCTGCATGTAACAATGCTGGCTGGTCAGAAAGCTAGCTGGTCAGATCTACCTTTCCTAGATCCTAACAATGGCTCCCACTACCCAAATACTCTCAGGGCAGAATACTATCACCAGCAATCCCAACATCTCTTATACTCCCTGAAGACAGCTTGTATCTGATCATGGTTTTTGAAGGTCCACCTGTTCCTTTGAAAATGAATTGATACATGTCAGTGGCTACTAAGACTAGGGCTACACGGTGATATTGGCCATGACAGGGGTTGCCTAACCAAAGAATGCTGTGTCGCACTATGTGGTTCACATAGCTTTGGACCTAAGACCAGTAAAAGGGGTTTGCACAACCCCTGTCATTGCAAAAACCATGTACCCCTAGTCTTCTTCTGCTGCACAACATTTTTTAGCCTTGGAACTAGAAGTGGGTGATATTTGAGAGTTAAGAAAACATTTCTTACAGAATAATTTCCATAAATTAGCTGGATGCATTTATTAAGGACCAGAAAGGAATCAGCAAAGTAAATAGCGCTAGACATCTTCCTGTTTAATTATGTGTGGGATGTTTATTTGTCACTGGAGTTAACACAGATTGTGAAACCTGCTAGCACAATGCTATTTCTCCTGCCTACCAACTGTAATTTGGAGTGAAATTGAGATAAACTTTATTATATACTAAATTGTACCTGCAGCTGCAGTAAAGATATTGAGGGGCATTTACTAATCTTTTACTATGTAGTCTGGTTTTTACCCTGTTTTTTTCTACTTCATTTTTGACTATGTGCGACAAATTTACTAAATTGTTGCACGGCATTAATAAATTTGGCACACATAGGCAAAAGTGGGAAATTTACTTCATGTAGTAGAAAAAATAGTCTGTTCCTTTTTCCTGCTGTCTGAATAGGTTTGGCTGCTGGTTTCCTTCTGGATCTTTTGTTTTTGAGTTTTTTTTTAGCTTTTTCACCACATCTAAATAATTCAATAACTACAGTGGTCCCTCAAGTTACAATATTAATTGGTTCCAGGAAAACCATTGTAAGTTGAAACCATTGTATGTTGAGACCATAACTCTATGGAAACGTGGTAATTGGTTCTAAAGGCACCAAAATGTCATCCAAAATAGGAAAAAGTGACAAAGAAAAATAAGTAGATAACTGATATAGATAAAGCAAATCCTTACATATAAAAGTAATAAAGATCTGCTGGGAGCTGTAAATCACTGTCTATGTCAGTGTTTCCCAAGCAGGGAGCCTCCAGCTGTTGCAAAACTATAACTCCCAGCATGCCTGGACAGCCAAAGGCTGTCCGGGCATGCTGGGAGTTGTAGTTTTGCAAAAGATGGGGCCACCCTGCTTGGCAAACACTGGTCTATGTAGAGGACAGGAGCTTCTTCAGGGTCCTGTACAGTACAGGCAATGTCCCAAACAAGTAATGGAGTCGCCCTCACCTGGTGTCCAAAAGAGCAGCTAACCCTGATACAGGTAAAGTGTACAGAACATGTAATACCAGACACCAGTCAGTGCATACACTTCAGTAATACAGGGGTTTTACCAGTGAATGCCCATTTTGATTGGTTGGTTCTTCCAGCCATTGACACGTTTTACAGATCTGGACTGTCTGTAGCATTGTATGTTGAGTCTGGTTTCAACTTACGATGGTCCAGAAAAGACCATTGTTTGTTGAAACTATTGTATGTTGAGGCCATTGTAAGTTGAGGGATCACTGTAAATTGTAGTCATGGCTCAGAAGTGGTAAACGACGTTTAGTGTGTGTGTGTGTGTTTATTAAATTTTTTTAACACAGTTTTTTTCTCCCTAAATGTACTTACACTTTTTTTTTTTTTGGGTTACTTCTTCTACAGATCTGTGTATCCTGTGGACTCCTTCGGATTCGGTGGACTACTTCGATGACCAGCGTTTTTCTTTGCTTGATGTTAATAAAATGGTTAACAAGGGCTTGTGGGGGAGTGTTTTTTGTAATAAATTTTTTTAAAAACCTGTTGTGTTTTATTTTTATTTTACTAGACAGGCTTAGTAGTGGAAGCTGTCTTATAGACTGAGTCCATTACTAAGCCGGGCTTAGCGTTAGCCACAAAAACAGCTAGCGCTAACCCCCAATTATTACCCCGGTACCCAACACCACAGGGGTGCCGGGAAGAGCCGGTACCAACAGGCCCGGAGCGTCAAAAATGGCGCTCCTGGGCCTAGGCGGTAACAGGCTGGCGTTATTTAGGTTGGGGAGGGCCAGTAACAATGGTCCTCGCCCACCCTGGTAACGTCAGGCTGTTACTGTTTGGTTGGTATTTGGTTGAGAATAAAAATAGGGGGACCCTATGCGTTTTTTTAATATATTTAATTATTTATTTAAAAAAAAAAAAAACGCATAGGGTCCCCCCTATTTTCATTCTCAGCCAAATACCAACCAAACAGTAACAGCCTGACGTTCCCAGGGTGGGCGAGGACCATTGTTACTGGCCCTCCCCAGCCTAAATAACGCCAGCCTGTTACCGCCTAGGCCCAGGAGCGCCATTTTTGACGCTCCAGGCCTGTTGGTACCGACTCTTCCCGGCACCCCTGTGGCGTTGGGTACCGGGGTAATAATAGGGGGTTAGCGCTAGCTGTTTTTGTGGCTAGCGCTAAGCCCAGGTTAGTAATGGACTCTGTCTATAAGACAGCTTCCACTACTAAGCCTGTCTAGTAAAGTAAGAAAAAAACACAACAGGTTTTAAAAAATTTTTATTACAAAAAACACTCCCCCACAAGCCCTCGTTAACCATTTTATTAAAATCAAACAAATAAAAACGCTGGTCATCGAAGTAGTCCACCGAATCCGAAGGAGTCCACAGGATAAACGGATCTGAAATGAGAAGAAAACTAAAAAAATGGGTTAGTACATTTATTATCACCTGCTCACACATCTCCCGCCCCGCATGACTACAACTGCCAGCATGCCCTTACAGTAAGGACATGCTGGGAGTTGTAGTTGTGTGGTGCAGGAGATGTGTGGGCAAGTGACAAGCTTGTCCCCTTCCCCCAGCTGCAGGACTACAACTCCCAGCATGCCCTTACATTAAGGTGGGGCGGAGGCCGGGCACAGTGTTTCCCAACCTGGGACTTGTAGTTTTGCAACATCTGGAGGCACCCTGGTTGGGAAACACTGTTTTAGGCCAGTGTTTCCCAACCAGGGTGCCTCCAGATGTTGCAAAACTACAAGCCCCAGCATGCCTGGACAGTCAAAGGCTGTCTAGGCATGCTGGGAGTTGTAGTTTTGCAACATCTGGAGGCAACCTGGCTGGGAAACACTGGCCTAAAACAGTGTTTCCCAACCAAGGTGCCTCCAGATGTTGCAAAACTACAAGTCCCAGCATGCCCGGACAGTCAAAGGCTGTCTAGGCATGCTGGGAGTTGTAGTTTTGCAACATCTGGAGGCAACCTGGCTGGGAAACACTGGCCTAAAACAGTGTTTCACAACCAGGGTGCCTCCAGATGTTGCAAAACTACAAGCCCCAGCATGCCTGGACAGTCAAAGGCTGTCTAGGCATGCTGGGAGTTGTAGTTTTGCAACATCTGGAGGCAACCTGGCTGGGAAACACTGGCCTAAAACAGTGTTTCCCAACCAGGGTGACTGTTTTAGGCCAGTGTTTCCCAACTGTTTTAGGCCAGTGTTTCCCAACCAGGGTGCCTCCAGCTGTTGCTAAACTACAACTCCCAGCATGCCTGGACAGCCAAAGGCTGTCCAGGCATGCTGGGAGTTGTAGTCTTGCAACAACTGGAGGCACCCTGGTTGGGAAGCCTGCGCAACTTACCGGCTTCCGTAGGATCCAGCGCTGCACGACACTGCCGCGCGACACTGCCGCGCGACAGTGCCGCGCGACGATCTCCGACAGCGATCGTCGCTGGAGCCTCGGAAGGGTAAGTGAACTTCTTCGCCGGTCCCCTTCAGCTGTTTAGTTTTGCAACAGCTGGAGGACTACAGTTTACAGACCACAAACCAGTGGTCTGCAAACTGTGGCCCTCCAGCTGTTGCAAAACTACAACTCCCAGCATGCCTGGACAGCCAATGGCTGTCCAGGCATGCTGGGAGTTGTAGTCTTGCAACATCTGGAGGCACCCTGGTTGGGAAACACTGTTTTAGGCCAGTGTTTCCCAACAAGGGTGCCTCCAGCTGTTGCAAAACTACAACTCCCAGCATGCCCGGACAGCCAAAGGGTGTCCAGGCATGCTGGGAGTTGTAGTCTTGCAACATTTGGAGGCACCCTGGTTGGGAAGCTTGCGCAACTTACCGGCTTCCGTAGGATCCAGCGCTGCACGACACTGCCGCGCGACAGTGCCGCGCGACAGTGCCGCGCGACGATCTCCGTCAGCGATCGTCGCTGGAGCCTCGGAAGGGTAAGTGAACTTCTTCGCCGGTCCCCTTCAGCTGTTTAGTTTTGCAACAGCTGGAGGACTACAGTTTACAGACCACACACCAGTGGTCTGCAAACTGTGGCCCTCCAGCTGTTGCAAAACTACAACACCCAGCATGCCCTGACAGCCAAAGCCTATGGCTCCTCATACGGTCTCCCCGCTACCCCCCCTTGTCTCCCGCCCGGGCTCCTCATACGGCCTCCCCGCTACCCCCCTCCCCTTGTCTCCCGCCCGCGCCGCTCAGCTCCCGCTGCTACAAGACTACAACTCCCAGCATGTCCTCACTGTAAGGCTATGCTGGGACTTGTAGTCTTGCAACAGCAGACAGATGGGAGTTGTGTGGCGCTGGCAGGTGAGAGGGGGGGGGGATATAAATCACTGTAGTGTCCCGGAGCGCAGTGAGGGTAGCGGGGAGAAAGTATGTCGGAGCCCGGGCGGCAGCAGCTTTTCCTGCTCCATGTTGGAGCTGGAGTAAATTTAGTCAATTTTTATGGCCGTTGCGACAGTTTATTGCGCAACTGCGACTGTCTCAGTTAATAAATTCCTGACCACTGCAAGTCAAAACTGAAAACTTGCGTAAATTAAGCGGGAAATTTTTTTTTGACTTTCTAGCTCTTGCTAGGGAAAGTCGCACAATTTATAGGGTAGGCGCAATTGCGACAATTTTGCGCCAAAAATAGTCAGAAAAAAATGACTAAACCCCTTAGTAAATGCCCCCCATTGTTTCTTGGCTCTAGAAAATAACACAGTGGTTATTTTTTCTGCTTACCCGTATTTTACGTCATATAAGACGATCCGGCATAAAAGACGCACCTAATTTTATAGGATAAAAAACTAGAAAATAAAGATCCTGAACCAAATAAAATGTGAAGTATAGGACAGTGATCTTCAACCTGTGGACCTTCAGATGTTGCAAAACTACAACTCCCAGCATGCCGTTGGCTGTCCGGGCATGCTGGGAGTTGTAGTTTTGCAACATCTGGAGGTCCGCAGATTGAAGACGACTGGTATATGAGGTAGTACTCACATGTCCCCGCCGCTCCGGACCCGTCACCGCTCATTAACGCTGCCCTGGATGTCGCCCTCCATCGCTGTCATCGCGTCCCCGGGGTGTCCCCGTCGCTCCGGAACGTCTCTGCTGCCCGGTATCCTTGCTCTCTGTCGCCGCCATGAGGTCGCTACGCACACCGCTACGCACGCCGCTCCTATTGGATGACGGGACGGCGTGCACGACGACGTGATGACGACGAAGGAGAGCGCCGGCCATGCAGGGAATCCCGGCACGGAGCAGACAAGGAGGTGGCAGATAAGGTCCCTCCCGGTGTCCTGTGAGCTGTTCGGGACGCCGCAATTTCACCGCGGCGGTCCTGAACAGCCCGACTGAACAGCCGGGTTAGTATTATTTTTGCTTCAGATGTGTCTGAAGGGTTAATACAGGGCATCACCGCAATCGGTGATGTCCTGTATTAGCCGCGGGTCCCGGCAGTTGATGGCCGCAAGGACCGCCACGATAGGACAGGTATTTGCCGTATAAGACGCACCAACTTTTCCCCCCTTTTTGGGGAAGAAAAAGTGTGTCTTATACAGCGAAAAATACGGTATGTCCAGATATGTAACACTTTACCAGTTTTAATAAAATAACCATATGTATATAGACCCCTTTAACATTTGAATCAGAACAATTTTATGAATAATTTATGTAAGAGTGCCCCAATTCAGGAAGTAATAATATTTCAACCTTATTCAAATATGCCAACCCCCTAAATATCAGCTAAAAAATGGTCTTTTAATGGGAATGTGAGTTACATTGTCTAATGAAGTCAGTAAGCATGTACAGCACACAAATAAAACAAATAATGATGAGAGAGAGCAAAAAAATAAAAACCATGGCCCAGATTTATCACTGTGTGAGAGAAAAAGTGGAGGGATTTTCCCTCAGCAACCAATCACAGCTCATCTAACGAGCTGTGGTAAAGTGAAACCTGAGCTGTGATTGGTTGATGTGGGGAAATCACTCAATTTTTTCTCTCACATAGTTTGATAAATCTGGGACAGTATCTTTTATTATCACAGTGCAAGAGTATATCCAGCTCACCCCTAGTGAGTTGCAACTCATGCGCTGCGGACCCATGCCGGACTAAGCTGTACAATAAGTAGCAAAGGAAAGGATGTCCAGCGCAGGGAAAGCTCAAATGCTAAATTTCTTTATTCTGACACGGCAGCACAGGTAAAATGAACAGCAGTGACGCGTTTCGACCGCCTAGGCCAGGGGTCTGCAACCTTTAAGACAAAAAGAGCCACTTGGACCCGTTTCCAAAGAAAAAAAAAACTGGGAGCCGCAAAACCCCCCTCCCCTCTGATGCCCTGGTTGGGATACACTGGCATACACACACAAAAGGGACTACAACTCCCAGCATGTGCCATTCAGGAGTCTTCAGTCTGTGGTATAACACCAGCATGCTGCCTCTGCAGTCTATTGGGAGTTGTAGTTCACCAACACCTCTATTGTATCTCAGTAGTCTCCTGGGAGTTGTAGTTCACCAACACCTCTATTGTATCTCAGCAGTCTCCTGGGAGTTGTAGTTCACCAACATCTCTATTATATCAGTAATCTCCTGGGAGTTGTAGTTCACCAACACCTCTATTATATCAGTAATCTCCTGGGAGTTGCAGTTCATACACCAGTGTTTCCCAACCAGGGTGCTTCCAGATGTTGCAAAACTACTATTACCAGCATTCCGTGGTTGGGAAACACTGGCATACACACACATAAGAGGGACTACAACTCCCAGCATGTGTCATTCAGCAGTCCCCGTCCCCCCCCATCATTCCCAGTATGATATTTATTCCCCTGCAGTCTTTACATCCCCAGCCTGTGTAATATGTCTCCTCACACATAGAAATCTTCCCCAGCCCCTGCAGTGCAGTATGTCTCCTCTCCCCTCACCCGCTCTGTGTTTCCCCTGTGCAGACATGAAACCTCCCCGTGAAAAATTAGGTCCTGTGTGTACAGAGCTGGGGGAGGGGAGGAGCTTTTCCCCCGTGAAAACATGAAACCTCCCCGTGAAAAATGAGGTCCTGTCTGTACAGAGAAGGGAGAGGGAGGAGCTGTGTCCGTCCCCACTCTCCCACTGTCTCCTTGTATTATGCAGAGCTGCGCTCTTGCGCTCTCCATCCTCCATGAGGGGGCATGGCTTAAAGGGTACCTCTCATCAAATAAACTTTTGATATATTTTAGTTTAATGAATGTTGAATAACTTTCCAATAGCATGTTAATGAAAAATATGCTTCTTTCTATTGTATTTTTCCCGATCAGTTCTGTCAGCAAGCATTTCTGACTCATGCTGGAGTCCTAAACACTCAGAGCTGCCAGCCTGCTTTGTTCACAGCCAAACAGGCTGTGAACAAAGCAGGCTGGCAGCTCTGAGTGTTCTCCTTTGTGAACAAAGCAGACTGGCAGCTCGTAGTGTTTAGGACTCCAGCATGAGTCTGAAATGCTTGCTGCCGGGACTGGTAGGGAGACCCCTAGTGGTCATTTCTTCAAAGTGGAAAATTAAATAGAAAGAAGCATATTTTTTTAATAACATGCAATTGTAAAGTTATTCTACATACATTAATCTATAATATATCAAAAGTTGTTTTGATGAGAGGTACCCTTTAATTATCTGCAGACGTGCGATGAAAAAATCAAACCCATGGCTCTGCCCTCGATCCTCCCCGCTGTAGCTTCGGAAAACTTGCCCCTCCCTTTTTCACCTCACACCGGAGCCGCGGCAAATATGTAAAAGAGCCACATGCGGCTCCGGAGCCGCGGGTTGCCGACCCCTGGCCTAGGCGACCTTAGTCATACTGGCACTGGTGCCAGTATGACTAAGATCGCCTAGGCAGTCGAAACGCTTCACTGCTGTTCATTTTATCTGTGCTGCCTTGTCAGAATAAAGAAATTTTGCATTTGAGCTTTCGCTGCGCTGGACATCCTTTCCTTTGCTATCTTTTATTATGTTTCAAATTACTGGTCCTCAACATGGTTCTCCATTTCCTTTCTAGTCAACAGCATGGCACCTCTTCTCATTTCAGGTCCCTAGCATAGCTCTCCAACTCATTATTAGTTCACAGCATGCCCTCTACTCTAATGTCTAGACCGCAGTATGGTCCCTAACTCATCCCTGGTCCCCAGTATGGCTTTCCATCTTATTCACTGACCCCAGCATGATCCACCCCTAACAAAAAATCACAGAAAAAAGGCCATACTTACTTTTTACTGATACAAGGGCAGGTTAGACACCCATTCCCACCATGATATGCAGATTAGCCACAATGTTATGTGGGGGAAGTCGCAAAGGTGCGACTCACATGCCTACTATTCATGAAGAGGGTAGCTGTTTGGTATTGTAGTTGCACACATATAAAGCATAGAGAGAGTGCCAGTTACATGGTATTGTGTAGTGCACCATGCTGGCTTACAACCTATTAGTGCCACCCATACTATTCAATCAGGAGGGCTGCCCAGCATCTTATATGTGCACCCCACAAAGCACTGGCACCCCGGGCTCCCCCAGCATCACAAGGCCAGACCACATCATGAAAAATATATACTAGACTTGATAAACATCAGGGAATTAGTTGATATTTTGGCCAAAATATGCAAGGGTCCTCAATTTTGTGAGTCCCTACACTAACATTACAAGATAAGACGATAGGTCCCCACCATTACAGAGTTAGGTTGCCTGAGTGGGTAGACAGGTCCTTTTAGGTACTTTTCTCATTACAGGGCCCTGAGTAGGTAGATCCCCCTATAGATAGGTGTCCCCTGTAGATTGCTGCCCCTGTAGGTAAATCCCCCCTTTAAGTAGCTGACCCCCACCTGTAGGTAGCTAACCCCCTGATAGGTAGTCCCCCCGGATAGGCAGCTTTCCCCCACTGTGGATAGCTTCTCCCTTGTAGATAACTCCCCCTGTAGATAGCTGCCCCCCTGAAGATAGCTAAACCCCCCTCTGTAGGTAGATGCCCACCTGTAGGTAGCTGCTCCCCTGTAGGTTGCTGGTCCCTCATATTTAGGTAGCTGTCCCGTGTCCCTTGCCTTTAGGTAGCTGCCCCACTTGTAGGTATATGTCCCCCCCTGTAGGTTGCTGCCCTCCCTGTAGATAGCTGGCCCCCCTCTGTAGATAGTTGCCCCCTCACCAGGATAATTTTAAATAAAAAATAATAACCATATTCACCTGCCAACTCTTGCTTCTGCTGAGGTGCGAGGAAAGCCATAATTCCCCTTTTCGGGAAAGTGTAGATTCTCTGTGTTCCAATCTGGTCTGTCTGTTACAAGAGACAGACTGAGTCTAACAAATAAGCAGTGGACAGCAGTTTTCAGGGAAGTGAGAAACTTAGTGGTCAAGACCTTAGAGCTCATGCTTAAAGGAATTATCTATATTTTCAGCTCAAGGCAGAGCAGAGCCTCTTCTCTCTTTCTGCTTTCAACAGGAGGGCTGTTGAAAGCAGAATAGGGGGAGGGCTCTTGCTATGTGATTGACACTTCAGACACAGAATTTGCTGGTTTTCTGCAAGCTGATCCACTGTTGAGGTAGCTGGAGGGCCTACCTCTCCTTCAATCGCAGCCACATCTCTACAAAAGAGCATAGATCAGTGCAGTTCAATTGAACTGCGTTGATCTTTAGCAGAAATCTAATGATCCCTCATAAAAGTTCTCTAAGGGTCTAGAAAAGTAAATAATAAAAGTTTACCACACATACAGTACATTATCCTATTTCATATTGAAAGTTTAAATCATCCCTCTCTTCCCATTTTCCATATAAAAAAATTAAGAAACATAATTAAAATGAACATATATTAGTATATTACTTATATATAAGAATAGCTTTGTCCAAACTATTAAAATATAACATTATTTATCGTATCAAAATATAACATTATCTATCCTATATGGTGAATGCGGTAAAAGTAAAAAAAAAAAAATAAAACAGAATTGTGTTTTTTTTTTTTTTTATCACATCATATCCCCCGGAAAAAAAGGAGTGATCAAAAAGTCTGATCAATATCAAAATGGTACTGATAAAAACTGCAAATTATGGCACAAAAAATTAGCCCTCGTACAGCCGTGTATACAGAAAAAGTCACAGTTAGAGAAGAGCAAACTTTTCAAAAATTCGATTTGGCCGATTCGCAGAATTTTCTGAAAAAGTTAGTTTTTTCACAGCAAATCTATATTAAAAAAGGCTATTTCTAGCCTACATACAGCCTCTATAGGGGTATAGAACACTTTTCTGTGTTCTAAAACGCATATGGAGTTTGCTGGGGTAGTGAAATAATACTGTTAGAATAGAATAACATGTAGATTACCGGCATCACTTTTAGAATCACTGCTGCACAGCAGCACAATGACAGAGCCTGGTGGTGGCATCAGTGTCAGGAGACCACATAGTGACTGAATGACATAGCGTGGAGGTGTTGGCAGCATGAGGAGACCATTTAGTGGCTGAATGGCACAGCTTGGATGAGGCTGAAGCATGAGGACACCATGCAGTGGCTGAATGACACAACATGGAGGTGTTGGCAGCATGAGGAGACCATATAGTGGCTGAATGGCACAGTGTGAACATGTTGGCAGCATGAGGAGACCATATAGTGGCTGAATGACACAGCGTGGAGGTGTTGGCAGCATGAGGACACCATATAGTGGATGAATGGCACAGCCCGGAGTTGCCAGCAGCATGAGTAGGCACTAGGCCTTCACAATCCCTAAGATTAAAAGATGAATTAAGAAATTTAAACCGAAGATTTTGGAAAGCGGGTGCTACCTATGAGAACATTTTAAATTCCCAGACCCAGGCCCCACAGCGGCATCGGTAAACCATATATTGCCTGAATGACACAGCCTGGAATTGGCTGATGCATGAGTACACAGCAGGGCTTCACAATTCCCCCCAAAAAACAACACAATTTTAGAATTTAAAAAAAAAGATTTTGGAAAGCGGGTGCTACCTATGAGAAAATTTGAAATTCCCAGACCCAGGCCTCACAGCGGCATCAGTAACCCATATATTGCCTGAATGACACAGCCTGGAGTTGGCTGATGCACGAGTACACAGCAGGGCTTCCCAATTCTCCCCCAAAAATGACACAATTTAAAAAACATTTTAAAAGATTTTGGATAGCGGGTGCTACCTATGAGAAAATCTGAAATTCCCAGACCCAGGCCCAGGCCCCACAGCGGCATCAGTAAACCATATATTGCCTGAATGACACAGCCCCCCCACAAAAAACAACACAATTTTAAAAAAATTTGAAAAAGATTTTGGATAGCGGGTGCTACCTATGAGAAAATTTGAAATTCCCAGACCCAGGCCCAGCAGCGCCCTCATTTTTTTATTTGAAATTTAAAACGAACTTTCAGTGTCCCGGACCCCAGCGTGTGGGTACGAAGGACCAAATCCAACAAGCCCCCACAGGGCTCATGTGGCTGTGAGATGTAGGCGCAATGTCTCCATTGCCCTGACCGGCCATTGTTTCCAAGACTTTTCACCAAGGCAAACCATGTGAAGAACAGCGTGACACTGCCGTGACCTGCACACATGGTATGCTGAAGGGCCACTGAGACTTGTCCGGGCAGTGGAGGCTTAAGACACAGTGGAGGATGTGGAGGCGGAGTAGCACACTGTCACATGACCAACGGGCTGACAGAGTGTAACAGGAAGCAGCATTGAGTACACACCAGAGCTTCAGAATCCCAAAGAAAAAAACAACAATTTTTAAACAAAATTTTTAGAATACTTAGGACAGCGGGTGCTACCTATATATTGATGCATGCGTACACACCAGGGCTTCACAATCCCCCCCAAAAAAACACAACAATTGTAGAAATTTATGAAGAAGACTTTTGGATAGCGGGTGCTACCTATGAGAAAATGTGAAATTCCCAGACCCAGGCCCAGCAGTGGCATCAATAAACCATATATTGCCTGAATGACACAGGCTGGAGTTGACTGATGCATGAGTACGTACCAAAGCTTCACAATCCCTAATAAAAAAGACAAACATTTTTGACAAAAAATTTTTACAAAAATTTAGGGCAGCGGGTGCTCTCTATATATATTACCAGAATGACGCAGCCTGGAGTTGGCTGCAGCATGAGGAGACCATTGAAATGTCTGATTTTTTTTATTTGAAATTTAAATCAAAATTTGTGTCCCAGACCCTGCCGTGTGGGTACAAAGGACCTAATCTCGACCTAGTCAGGATTCGGCTAGCTGGAGGTGGATCCTCTGTGTCAGCGAGGGATTGGCGTGGACCGTGTCGTTGGACCGGTTCTAAGATGCTACTGGTATTCACCAGAGCCCGCCGCAAAGCGGGATGGTCTTGCTGCGGCGGTAGCAACCAGGTCGTATCTACCGGCAATGGCTCAACCTCGCTGACTGCTGAGAAGGCGTGGGACAGAAGGACTAGGCAGAGGCAAGGTCAGACGTAGCAGAAGGTCGGGGCAGGCGGCAAGGTTCGTAGTCAAAGTGGATAGCAGAAGATCTGGAACACAGGCTTTGGACAACACTAAACGCTTTCACTGGCACAAGGCAACAAGATCCGGCAAGGAAGTGCAGGGGAAGTGAGGTAATATAGCCAGGGAGCAGGTGGAAGCTAATTAGGCTGATTGGGCCAGGCACCAATCATTGATGCACTGGCCCTTTAAATCTTAGAGAGCTGGCACGCGCGCGCCCTAAGGAGCGGAGCCGCACGCGCCAGGACATGACAGCCGGGAGCCGGGACAGGTGAGTGACTTGGGATGCGATTCGCGAGCGGGCGCGTCCCGCTATGCGAATCGCATCCCCGCCGGCAGTGTCAGTGCAGCGCTCCCGGTCAGCAGGTCTGACCGGGGCACTGCAGAGAGAGAGACGCCGCGAGTGCTCCGGGGAGGAGCAGAGACCCGTAGCGCTCGGCGTAACACACCCACAGGGCTCATGTGGCCGTAAGATGTAGGCGCAATTTCTCCATACTCCTGACCGGCCATTTTTGGTTTTTGTACCTTTGTTTAAGAACAAGTGCATATCCAAGAGTCCAGAAGACTCTATAATGCAAGACGGTGGACCACCAAAAGACATTCTTCTACAAAATATTTTTTTATGAAATAAAGAAGCAGAGTTCATCTCTCTCCGTATTTTTTTTGAAAATTTTACTTAAAAAAATCACACGCAACAAGCGTTCAATGGTTTAATGGTTATTAGTTATTATTCTGGAAAATTCAAGTTTATTACTGTGATAATTATCAGAAAATTTGAAAAAAACAATGCCCAAGAGTGTTTAACCCCTTAAAGGGTAGCTCCCACCATCCTATTTTTTTTTCTGTCCCTGCCTATTACCAATCTATTCCTAACCCCCTCCCTGCTTAAAATTTTTCTTTTTACTATATTAAAAATAACTTTGTCTGCCTGGTAGTGTGCTCACTACCAGGCAGACTTCCCCAGCAGGCACCACGTCACTGATGCCTGCTTGGGACAACACTTCCGCCCTTAGTTTATCTACACAGGGTGCCTCCAGCTGTTTCACCACTACAACTCCCAGCTTGTCCTGACATCTATAGGCAGTCAGGGCATATTGGGAGTTGTAGTAGTGAAACAGCTGTTGGTACCCTGTGTAGATAAACTATAAGTTAGTGCAACTCTCTTCTCCTGATGATGATGAAGCCCCTTCTGCACCCGGCTCCCAATTGTGATCGGCTTCATCATCATCAACAGGTTTGTGCACATCATTGATGTCCTCCTCAGGTTCCCCAACAGTGTCTGCTTCAGGACCCTGAACCCTTGCAACACCGCCTCCCACTTCACTCTCCGCATCACTACTTGGCTGCCTAGCGGAGCAAGCGGCGCATGTCTCCTCCCCTTCTTGGCTGTCCAGTAGCTGCTGACTGTCTTCTATTGGATCATCCTAAGTAAATAGTGGAGCTGAACCCACAGCATAAGATACTTCTCTAGGAGAGGGAACAGCATAGGACAAAGGCAATGGGAGGACAGGGACTGCTCCTGGGTCATGCCAACTGAGGGTTGTTTCTGAGGAACCCACCGACTGTTGACTGGGGGTGTCAGATGTCACTTGTGATGATGTGGATGAGTGTGTTAACCAATCGACGACAGCAGATGGGTTGCTGGTGGAGACATGACCGCTGGCTAATAACGGGAGCTCAGGCCTCTTGCTGCGACTCCCGCTACCCCTCGCCCCAAGTCTGCTGCCAACTTTGCCTGAAGTATTTAGGCCTCTGCCACTCCTCTGTGCATGTCCTGGCACTTCTCTGCCTGACATACTTAGTGCATTTATGAGGGTATTACAATACGCTACACTACTCTTTAAACAGTATTTGTCAAGAACAGCAGCAGGTGATTACTTACGGCTGTCCTTTCACAGTATGTAGGCCCTTTACAGATTAACAGGTTCAAAATGGTACAATACTTGGATGTACCTATGCGGTATGCACTGATGAGGGCAGTAATATGCGCAACTATAGGCAGAAAAAACTCTGTATTTTTTTAAAACACCAGCCGGTAAATACTATTGTTTGGACTTTGACGGTATGTAGCACCTTGACTGATTAAAAGGTGCTAAATAGTACAATACTTGGATGTACCTATGTGGTATGCACTGATGAGGGCAATAATATGCGCAACTATACGCAGAAAAAATAAGTATTTTTTAAAAACACCAGCAGGTGATTACTTTTGCCAGGAGTCAAGACTTTCCCAGTATCTAGACTTATTACAGATACAGAATAGTAGACTGCTTTGATGTAGGCATGTGTTCTGCACGTATGAGGGCAGACAAATGCACTACAGTCCGCTGAAAAAGAACGTATTTGTGAACAGCAGCAGGACCCAACTGTGCAGCACCACAATAAAAAAAAATACAGGGATTAAACCATAAATTGCACTCTGTCACACAATTCTGAGCAGCAGATTATTTCTGGAGCAAAAAAAAATACTGAATTCAGCTCAAAAATGAGGTGGTAAGATGGTTGATAAAGTTCAGGCAGCTTGTTGAACTGTATGAGGCAGCTAACAGCTATCTGCCCCTCTCTTCTGCGATGCTCAATAACGTGAATAGGAGGTTTAGCTATCAATGATCCTTCTCAGTGTGAACAGCACAGCACTCTGCACTAGTGTTGCTCGCGAATATTCGCAATTCGAATATTATTCTCGAATATCGCATATTCGCGAATTCGCGAATTTCGCGAATATAGCGCTATATATTCGTAATTACGAATATTCGTTTTTTTTTTTTTTTTTTCACAGTACACATCACAGTGATCACCCCTCTCTGCTTCCAGCTTGTGTGGTGTAAAGAAGGCTGTAATACTACTGTGTGAGACTGGCGTGCACAAATTCGCATATGCGAAAATTAGCATATGCGAATTTTCGCATATGCGAATTATTCGCGTATGTTGATTTTGTATAAGCTAATTTTCACATATGTTAATTTTCGCATACGCGAATTTCCACATATGCGAAAATAAAACGAGAATATAACGAATATGCGAATATTCGCAAATATATGACGAATATTCGTCCATATATTCGCGAATATTCGCGAATTCGAATATGGCCTATGCCGCTCAACACTACTCTGCACTCCTGTCTTTCCCCAATGCTGATGTGACTAGCAGTTGCAGTGTAACGCTATGGTATAAGCTAGTCAGATACATGCAGTCCCGTTCTCTCTATCTCTGAGTGCATAGACGAAATGAAGAGAGGCAAGATGGCTGCCAATTATATAGGGCTTTGATATCACAGGGGTCAATGAATGCTGATAGGCTGCATCTCACATGTGATTCAGGGTCATCCCGCCTACCTTCATTCCCGCCGCTGTCTCCCGCCCTCCCATAATCCCCTGCCCCATGTACTCACACGTGGATCCGCCATTTTAGGTCTCCAATAGCCTGGAGTGCTGTAAAATCACATTTGTTGCGAATCGAATTTTTCATGAAATTCGTAACGAATTCGGGTTCGTCAACTTCGATTCGCTCATCTCTAGTCACAGTCACAGAAACTACACAAATTGGGTATTGTTGTAATCACGCTACCTAAAAAATCAAGATAACATGTAAGTTTGACCGCACGGTTACCTATGTAAATAAGAAGCCAAAAAGAGACAGCGTCATCCTCCAATTGAGTCTTTAGAGGAAAGTCCTTCATATAATTTTATCCTAACGATTACATCTGCTAAAAGAGTAATTGAGCTCCAGGCTCTTGACCATATGGCTCCGTTTATAGCTTTTCTTCTGGACAAGGCCCTTCTCATGGTTCTTCTATTCTTTAAGCCAAAGGGTTCTTCAACTGCCAACATCAATCAGGTTATCTCCCTTCCAGCTCTTTCCCATTATGAAGCCTCTCAGAATGACATCAGTTTAATTGCTTTAGACCTGAGCAACTTTCCCAACTTTCTGGAAAAATTTATTCCTATTGGCTTCCAAAACCTATATAGGGGAGATTTATCAAAACCTGTGCATAGGAAAATTTGCCCAGTTGCCCATAGCAACCAATCAGATCACTTCTTTTATTTTGCAGAAGCCTCGTTAGAAATGAAAAAAGTGATTTGATTGGTTGCTATGGGCAACTGGGCAAATTTTCCTCTGCACAAGTTTTGATAAATCTCCCCCTAAATCTTTTGAGATAAAAATAGCTATAGACTTCTACTCATCAGAAGCCCTGAGACTTCAATTCCTCCTCAGAGCCCATTACACCGGTGCAGAGAAATAACAATATTGTGCTGCTAAAAGGAAAAACAGACCGGCATTCTATATAGCCAAGCCTCCAGCACAGCTGTGTACATTCATAGCCATGGCAAACTTAGCAGCCTAAAAGAGAAACTGACAGCTATTGAGAGCCTGGGGGGGGGGGGGGGGGGGGGGGATGCTCTCTGCCCCTCACTACACCTGGCTCAGAAAATTGATGAGGCAGGGGAGCTAGGTGAGCCGGCTTCCCTGCCTCCATTGCACGCTAGAGCCCAATGGCAATGCCATTGTAACTGGCAAAACTTAGGAAATATCTAACTTAAAAACGTTTGTTACCCTTCATTTTACAGCTGCACTATAATCCAGTTTATTGGGTTTAGTTAGGGTGAAATAGGGCTCAGATTCTTTTCAATAAGGCCCCTGGTTGCCACTGAAACCCAACATGTTCCTGCTGCCACTGAGGTGATAGAGCCCAACAAATTCCTTACATGATGCAGTCATGATTTGACTGTAGCATGTAAGGGATAAAACTACCAGGATCGAAAGTTTATCCTATCCTGGCAGTTAGGCTCCTTTCACACTATGAACAGAACCCGTTGTATAGCACACGTTATAAAATTGCGGGTGATCGTGGGGTAAAATGGGCATTAGAAAAGCCCTAACTTACGTTAGTAAATCCCATTATAGTCTATGGGATTGTTCTAATACACGTTTTAACCCGTTCTTGTCCGTCAATCATAACGCAAGTTATTTTGGGACGGAGATAGTAACGGGAGAAATAGTGCATGCAATTTTATAACGTGTGTTATACAACGGGTCCTGTTCATAGTGTGAAAGAAGCCTTAGAGTGATAGCCTGGTTGTAATAAAAAAAGGTGGAGCATCGACATGGAAGACTTAGGCTAAACAATTAACTACCCCTGCTGTAAAAAGGTGGCATAGTAGCCAGAGTACCCTTAGTAATGTGTATAAAAACATGAATGGCTAGTCATTAAGAGGTAAATCCTACATTTGCAATTTTTGTAAATGTTGAGTCACAACTTTGTTTTTCCATTGACAGTACTTTTTTTGGCATCTGAAGTTTGTCATATAATGGACTGAATGATAAATAAATGTGTTTGGTAAAATGTAAAAAAATATTTACAAAAAAGCAAAAAAAATATACTAAACAAAAATGTAACTTTTAGCCCTTAAAGGGGTTCTCCGGTGCTTACAAATCTTATCCCCTTTATCCTCTATCCAAAGGATAGGGGATAAGATGCCTGATCGCGGGATTCCTTTGGATAGGGGATTAGATGTGTAAGCACCGGAGAACCCCTTTAAGCTGATAAAATAAACTGAACATAGTATATCCCTAATATGTATTTTAGCATTATTTACTTTTAAAAACAAAGCATTTTTTAATTTTTTACATTTATTATTATTATAACAAAAATAAGTAAACAGTAAAATGTATCACAGAAAAAAAGATGCAACCATTATTTGAATAACCAAATTAGATTTTCTTTTATGGTTTTTATATTAGTATTTCCTACACAATGTACCTGGTCATGGGTGAAAATAACTAGACTTGAACTGATTTACATGACCTTGATACATGAATTTCTAACATATCATTAGAGTGACCTCATGGGCAAGTTCTGTGTATTGGTTAAATTAAATATTAGTTTGACACACACACACACACACACACACACACACACATATATATATATATATATGTATATGCATTGAATAGCTGTAGTTGATTATAGTTGTAGATTATTACAGTGGTATTGACCTCTCTGAGAACTACTTATGCTTTGGACATGTAAGGAGCTTTGAATATACCCCATAGTTAATTCACATTCTAACTATTTGGTAGATAAAATTGTATAATACATATATCAAACTATTGCTCATTCAATATCATCAGGCCTATGGAAAATCCAAACTACAACGAAAGTTAGTTTGAGTCCTAAAATATGCCAGATAAATATTTATAACTCTTTCTTATGCCTAATGTGTTCCTGAGAGGTACGTGTTTGTGCATACTAAACATCCAAATTCATAATTCATTGCTTAACTAATATCAGCTTTTCAAACAAGAATATTGCAGAAGGCATACTATCAGGACTATGCCATCTCCAACTTTAAGAAAATCAATTCCACCAGAAATTACAACAGCAGTTCACACTCAGGGGATAAATATATATCTTTAAAATGAATGCACCATAAGATGTAAAAATACATAAGATTATGCAGACTCCAAAAAAAGCTGAAATATTTCTCTCTATTTTCTTGAGGGATGTGTATTGCTACATCTCACCAGCGCTATGAATTTACAATAAGATACATCAAGTTTTCTGAAAAAAAGAAGAGGTATTTAAAGAAGTGATGCCCTTTATTGTATGCCCTTGGTTACTTCAGTGTAGTTTTCTAGATTAAAATCTTAAACTTCAAATAGCGAGCAAATACCTTGTACCTATAAGGGGAAACACAAGATATCTGTACTATAAAGCTGTAGGCATATAGTGCTATATGGCCCCGAATTTCGCTAATATTATCCCATAGATACATTATCTTGCCTCAGTTATATAGTATTTGATGGATTATGAAACATTTACATACAGAATCCAACAGAAAGAACACCTCTATATGTCTCCTATGAAACTTGTGAAATAAAGATGTTGAAGTGGCCATAGAAATTTAGCGTGTCATAACTTTTATGGAGGCATAATTCAATACTGTACAGAGGGCCATACCATATTTTTACGTTTTCTCAAAGCCTGAACATTATTTTTTTCAGTCAATTTTAGCATTTCAGCCTTCTAAATAACAGAAAACTGAGATATGAGGAAATGTTTGGTTAGTGGTCACTGGCGATCTTCTTTATGTGACTCAATAAAAAAAAGACAGTACAAGGCCAAGACCTCAAACATACATCATTTTCCCTCAGAGATTGTAATGACCGACTGGGGGGACAGGGAGAGTAAGTCCTAAGCTGTCCCCAGTAACACTCTCCCTGCCTACTTTCCCATCAACCCTAAACAGTGGATCGACAACTTGAAGCCGGTCCCTCCCTGCGCTAAAGTGCAGTGCTGTAAAAACAAATAATATACATAGTCGGTCACAGGCCAGAATTGGACAACCAGATATAACAGATATATCTAAATAGACTCCAGGATAACAAACAGGAATTACATACAGAGCACAGGTAACAAGCAAGACTTAAACCTGATGAATCTGAACAGGTATAATACATACAGAGCACAGGTAACACTATTATGATCAACACTCTTTAGAGTTGGTATGCAGCCAAACAACATCTGATTTTGCAAGTATGATGTCAAGGGTCAAGCGCTTTTTGAGTGAACTATACTCATAGCTGACATTTTTGGTATTGCATGGAGTTAGCTTTAAGAATAATTACTGCATCCTATGGTGATAAGGAAGGCACCTGACTTTAATCTGTCTCATTGCAAATTGTATTTTTTCCAGTCCTTGATCAATTGACCAGACAACTATTTTACTACAGAACATTATTCATATTTTCTCAATGTGACCTTGTTTTCTAATAATGAAGAGTGTCATACTTGAGCAATAAGGACACATAAACACATACAGTGGGGATCAAAAGTTTGGGCACCCCAGGTAAAAATTTGTATTAATGTGCATAAAGAAGACAAGGAAAGATGGAAAAATCTCCAAAAGGCATCACATTACAGATTAGACATTCTTATGTCAACAAAAGTAAGATTTTATTTCCATCATTTACACTTTCAAAATAACAGAAAAAAATGGTATCTGCAAAAGTTTGGGCATCCTGCTAAATTTATAGCATGAACTGACCCCTTTGCAAAGCTGAGACCTGCCAGTGTCATGGATTGTACTCAATCATCATCTGGGAAGACCAGGTGATGTCAATCTCAAAGGTTTTAAATGCCCAGACTCATCTGACCTTGCCCTAACAATCACCATGGGTTCATCTAAGCAGTTGTCTAGAAATCTGAAACAGAAAATAGTTGATGCTCACAAAGCTGGAGAAGACTATAAGAAGATAGCAAAACATTTTCAGATGTCAATATCCTCTATTCGGAATGTAATTAAGAAATGTCAGTAATCGGGAACAGTGGAAGTTAAAGCAAGATCTGGAAGACCAAGAAAAATATCAGACAGAACAGCTCGCAGGATTGTGAGAAAAACAATTCAAAACCCACGTTTGACTGCACAATCCCTCCAGAAAGATCTGGCAGACACTGGAATTGTGGTACACTATTCCACTATAAAGAGATACTTGTACAAATATAATCTTCATTGAAAAGTCATCAGAAGAAAACCTCTTCTACATCCTCACCACAAAAATCAGCGTTTGAACTTTGCAAATGAACATACAGACAAGCCTGATACATTTTGGAAACAAGTTCTGTGGACCGATAAGGTTAAAATTGAACTTTTTGGCTAGAATGAGCAAAGGTACGTTTGGAGAGGAAGGGGAACAGAATTTAATGAAAAGAACCTCTGTCCAACATCTTATCCCCTTTCCAAAGGATAGAGGATAAGATGTCAGATCACCGGGGTCCTGCTGCTGGGGACCCCCAGGATCTCAGTTGCGGCACCCCGCTATCATTACTGCACAGAGCTAACTCACTACATGCGTAATGACGGGCAATACAGGGATCGGAGCATCGTTACATCAACGCTCCGCCCCTTGTGATGTTTCGGCCCACCCCCTCAATACAAGTCAATGGGAGGGGGTGTGGCGGGCAACACGCCCCCTCCAATATACTTGCATTAAGGGGGCGGGCCATGACGTCACGAGGGGGTGGAGTCATGATGTCCCGATGATCCGGCCCCTATATCGCCGGTCATCAGAGCGAGCGTGCTCTGTGCAGTAATGATAGCGGGGTGCCGCAGCGGAGATCCCGGGGGTCCCCAGCAGCAGGACCCCGGCGATCTGACATCTTATCCTCTATCCTTTGGATAGGGGATAAGATGTTTAGGGGCGTAGTACCCCTTTAAGCATGGGGGTGGGTCAATCATGCTTTGAGGTTGTATTGCAGCCAGTGGCACAGGGAACATCTCACGAGTAGAAGGAAAAATGGATTCAATAAAATGTCAGCAAATTTTGGATGTTAACTTGATGCCACCTGTGAAAAAGCTGAAGTTAAAGAGAGGATGGCTTCTACAAATGGATAATGATCCTAAACACACCTCGAAATCCACTGGGGGGGGGGGGGGGGATTGCATCAAGAGGCGTAAACTGAAGGTTTTGCCATGGCCTTCACAATCTCCTGACCTCAACATAATTGAAAATCTATGGTAGACAGCCCAGAAATCTCAAAGAAATGGATACCTCCTAAAACAATTGAAAGACTCTTCGCTGTCTACAAAAAGCATTTACAAGCTGTGATACTTGCCAAAGGGGGCAGTACAAGATATGAACTCTGCAGGGTGCCCAAACTTTTGCAGACGCCATTTTTTTGTTTTCTGTTATTTTGAAAGTGTAAATGATGGAAATAAGATCTAATTTTTGTTGACATATAAGAATGTCTAATCTGTAATTTGATGTCTTTTGGAGATTTTTCCATCTTTCCTTGGCTTCTTTATGCACATTAATACAAATTTTTACCTGGGGTGCCCAAACTTTTGATCCCCACTGTAGCTGATTTCAGTTACTAGGGGCTGCTGCTATTAACCGGTTATGCACATTTTATATGGCACAGTGCCATTTAACCTGTTGGGGATGAAGGGCGTAAGGTACGATAAAAACTACAGACCATGGCGCAAAAAATGAGCCCTTATATAGTCCCGTATGCAGAAAAATGTAGTTATAATATTTTTAAAGTCGTAAAATAAAATAAAACCTATATAAATTGGTTATCCTTGTAACCATGTGGACCTACAGAATAAAGATAAAGTATAATTTTTACCAAAAAGTGCACTGTGTAGAAACGGAAGACCCCTAAAGTTCCAAAATTGCGTTTTTTTTATTTCCCGCCACAAATCATTTTTTTTTGTTTCGCCGCAAATTATGTTGTAAAATAAGTGATGTCATTACAAAATACAATTGGTGACGCAAAAAGCAAACCCTTATATGGGACTGGAGGTGCAAAATTGAAAGCGTTATGATTTTTAGAAGGGGAGGAGGAAAAAGTGAAAGTGCAAAAACGAAAATTGTCCGGGTCCTTAACCCCATCCCGCAAATGGATGTATATTTAGCAGCAGGTGAGCGCGCATCATTCCTGGTGGGTCCCGATCGGGCTGATGTCTGGTATTAACCCTTTAGACGCTGCGATCAAAGTTGATTGTGGCATCTAAAATTGGAAAAAACAGACGCTCTACTGCTCCAGGCTTGGAGCAATAGAACACTGATCTGACAGCGAAGAGCAAGGTAAGAAGCCTTCCGCTTTCTTCTTAAACGCCACAGTATAATCGTGGCATCCCGAACAGCTAAGAAGAAAGCGGGAGGCTTCTTACCTTGCTCTTCGCTGTCCGATCAGTGTTCTATTGCTCCAAGCCGATAACACTGATCAATTCTCTCCTATGGAGAAGCATTGATTAGTGTATTCAATCTAAAGATTGTATGGACTAAAAAAAGTGAAAACAAAAGAAATTACATTTGTTACCGCTATTATATTATCACTATATAAATATAACATTAACAAAACCACACTGTGAAAGGCTTAAATATAAAAAAAATACTAAACACTAGAATTGCATTTTTTTGATCACATGACATCTCCAAATAGCGGAATAAAAACTATCAAAAAGTTCAATTAATACCAATAAGATGCCCATAAAAAGTACATTTAGTGGTGCAAAAAAAATTTGCCATAAATAGCCCAGTACACAGAACAATAAAAAGATGAACTATGGCAATTGAGCATGTCCAATGTCCATATTTGTTACAATGCTGGTTTCCTCTTCTGATAAAAAGGATCTCTTTCATTCGCATCATCGTGCTTATGGCAGCTACGCCTTTGCACCAGGCTGACTTGAATATTGGAGCTACAACATGGAGGGTGAGCGGAATCTTTTTTTTTCCATCGATTTTTTTTTTAGCAATGTGTTTTACAATGTGTGTTTTATTTTTACTACTTTTCAACTTTATTCTCTCTATTTTTGACATTATTTAGGTACTACTACTCCTCCCATCATGAAGCTGGGAGCTGTAGTACCTGCATTAATAGACAGATGGCAGCAGGCATCACTCCTAACACCCATTGCGATCATCCTCTTTATAAGAGAACTTCACATCACAGCCAAGTACAGTGCCAGGCAGGGGAGCAGAGAAGTGCGGTAGTGCCACCCACTTCTCTAGATTATAAATGACGATTGCAACGGGTGTCTGGAGTGACAACCTTTGCGATCTGTCTATTACTGTAGGTACGACAGCTCCGAGCATGGAGCAGAGTGTTGGGAGCAGTAGTACCTGCAGTAAGGGACAGATTTCAGCGGGTGCCATTCTTGACACCCGTTGCAATCGTTCCTCATATTCCTGAGATTCGTAGTGGCTCTCTGCAGTGCTCCGCATCACTGCTTTGTACTCCAAACAGTGATGTGAATAGAAATCAAATCATTGATTCATATATGGCGCACAGAGCAGTGACTGGCCAGCAACATGTGGTCAATCAACGCTTTGAGTGGCAAATATGAATCAGTGATGTGAATTTCTATTAACATCACTGGTCGGCCCAGAGTTTATAGCTGAGTTGCAGAGTACTGCAGACAGCCGCTCAGCATCTCAGGAATATAAGGGACAATCGCAACGGGTGTCATGAGTGACACCCGGGGCGATCTGTCCTTAGTGCAGGTACTACAGCTCCATGCATGGAACAGTCAGTTCCATACTGGGAGTAGTAGTAGTACCCAGATAACATCGAAAATAGAGAGAATAATGTTGAAAAGTAGTAAAAATAAAACATACTTTATAAAACACATTTTTGAAATACATTATTAATAAAAAGTTTCACAAAATTAATTAAGAAAATATATTATTTTTACAATCACATGGACCCTTTAGACATTTTTATATTGTTAGCTACATTTTTATGTCCCTGCCTGCTTACATAAAATAGTCCCTGATTAAAACAAAAATTATAAAAATTTTGTTTTAAATAATATACATTTTTTTCCTTAAATTTTTTCCATCGCTACTGCATCTTTTTTTTTTTTTCTTATCCAACAAAATTCTTAAACACCCACAAAGAAACTTCCAAAGGGGCCAAAAATGTAATTTCCACACAAGGTTAAAAACGCCAGAGAAAACCCAGGGAAAATCTGTGGCAGTTCTTCCTGCCATTTTCCTGGATTTTTTCAGGTGTAAAAAAACAAACAAAAAAAAAAAAAACAAGTGGAAACCTAGCCTTACTGTGTTAGGCATAAATAAAGCACTATTACCAATTGTCGGCACTGAGGAGATCATACAGTAATAGTGCCCATACACAACAACAGGGAAGTAGAAAAGGTGACACTGTTAGGCGAGGACTACACGGTGTCTGTGACCATGACATGAGTTGTGTGGCCAAAGATTACCTTGTTATGCTTTCTAAATCATGCTGCATCGCAGCTAATGTATGTGAATGGGATTATGCTGCAACCACAAATTATCACCACCAGAAATCAATCAGGGTTGGTTTTATCACGTTTGTCAGGTCATGATCGCAGCCATTTGTGGTTTGAATTGCAACACTATTCACTTATATTAGTATATTAGCTGAGATACAGCACAAGGAGTGGGACACCATAGCCCAGGGCTACACTTAGTCTAAAACCAGCCCTGGTCACAGAAACCACAGATTTAGGAAAGGCAGTAAATAAATCTTTCCCTGGTACTGCTAGCATGGCAGAATTATCAGTGGAGGACAAGCAAGGCCTCTGCTTGTCAGAGCTGCCCAAGGCTGGAGCAGAAAAAGTGTTTAAGGGCTCAAGAGGGGCTTGGCCAAGGTGGTCGTGGAGAACTTTATCCAATCTGGGAGTAAAGCCATCGGGGTCCACGCTCATATGAGGTCTTAATTCAGAGACGCAACATCTTGCTCCGAAAATCCTCAAAGCCTATGCATCTTTATCTGCATCATAGAGTGAGGCATGTGTATCAAGATATTCAGCAACTAGTGAGGCATGTGATGCAGTAGTAAAAGACACGGGACTGGTTGTATAACTGAATATAATAAGAACAAATATTGTCCAGAATATCAGAGGAAGTGCCCAGTAGAAGTTGATTCTAAACATAAATCAACTGGTGCCAGAAAGTTAAACAGATTTGTAAATGACTTCTATTTAAAAATCTTAATCCTTCCAGTACTTATCAGCTGCTGCATGCTCTACAGGAAGTTATTTTCTATTTGAATTTCCTTTCTGCCTGGCCACAGTGCTCTCTGCTGACACTCTTTTTATTAGAAAAATACAAAACTTATCAAATACAAAACACAAAGCAAGCTTAACCAGCTATAACATAAATAAGAAATACTCTAGAACCAAAAACAAAAACCCATAAACAAAACCCTGCCTAACCGGCCAGCCCAGCTTTACTAAGATACTAAAATACTAAGATATTAAAATATGCCCAAAATATCTAATCAAACACTCACACACTTACCGAAAATGAACATAAGAAAATAAATAAATAAATAAAATAGCACAACTTGGCTTATCAAAATATAAACATAAAAGTTATCATTACCCGACTATAACTCAAAACCATCCATACTTGGAAACACACAACAAGTAAAGTAAACAGAAACATGGCAAGCACACCTCAAAAAAAATAGAAAATAAAAAATTAAAAATTAATTAATAAAAAAATAATATAGATTTTTCCCCCTTTTCCTTTCTATCTTCTTTTTTATATATATATATATATATATATATATATATATATATATATATGTATATATATATATATATATATATATATATATATATATATTTGACCGCCGGCAGAGACAAATTTGCGAGCTAAGTGCCTCACTATTTCATAGTTTCACATTTGCATCTATTATACCATAGCTGTATAGCTCTCCATGTTTTAACTGCATTTTCATGTTGCACCTATATCCTTGTGCTGGCAGTGTGCTGCTGCATTCTTCTGTTGATATATATATATATATATATATATAATATGTTAGAGATGAGCGAACTTACAGTAAATTTGATTCGTCACGAACTTCTCGGCTCGGCAGTTGTTGACTTTTCCTGCATAAATTAGTTCAGCTTTCCGGTGCTCCGGTGGGCTGGAAAAGGTGGATACAGTCCTAGGAGACTCTTTCCTAGGAATGTAACCACCTTTTCCAGCCCACCGGAGCACCTGAAGGCTGAACTAATTTACGCAGGAAAAGTCATCAACTGCCGAGCCGAGAAGTTCGTGACGAATCGAATTTACTGTAAGTTCGCTCATCTCTAATATATATATATATATATATATATATATATATATATATATATATATATTTTTTTTTTTTTAATTCTTTTTATTTTTTATATAAATAAAAAAATGTATAGTAATAATAATCAAAATAATCATATCACACATACATTCACTTAAAAAATGACCAAATTAACTGAATCCTCTATCCGGGACTAATGAAAATACCAAAGAAAAACATAACAAAGCAGACCAAATAACTGAAATAAATGAAATAAACCACATATCAACAAAACAATTGATCCGGCTACCATAACGATTTAACATGAAACAATATGAAACAATATAGATATAAGACAATATAAGTACAAAATTACTAAATATACTATATAAATAAAATACACACCCTCCCCACCTAGCACTCCTCCCAACCAACTTATACACAAACTTATACACACTGAACCACAACCCACTTTAGGCCCAAGTTTGGTCGCCTGTAAGCCTTTCAGACCATATCAGCTTAAAAACATAACAAAAAGCTAGCGTGCACTAGTGTTGCTCATGAATATTCGCAATGCGAATTTTATTCGCGAATATCGCATATTCGCGAATTCGCGAATATTCGCGAATATAGCACTATATATTCGTAATTACGAATATTCTTTTTTTTTTTTTTTTCACAGTACACATCACAGTGATCATCCCTCTCTGCTTCCAGCTTGTGTGGTGTAAAGAAGGCTCTAATACTACTGTGCGTGCGAATTTTCGCATATGCAAATTTTCGCTTATGCTTATTTTGTATATGCTAATTTTTGCATATGTTAATTTTCGCATTCACAAATTTTCGCTTATACGAAAATAAAACGAGAATATTACGAATATGCGAATATTCGCGAATATATGACGAATATTCGCAAATTCGAATATGGCCTATGCCGCTGAACACTAGCGTGCACATGCATTAGCCCACCACCAGGAAGAAGGATGGCAGACTTGATACATTCAAAATAATTTTACACTCTTTCCCTACCTCCCCCTACAATTCTCCCTAATCCTATCCCTCCATTCAAACTAACCCTGTTCTTATCCTATCGCTATCCCTATAACACTGTCCCTAACCAAAATAATGGTACTCTACCCAAATGGTCTAGTACCTAGGGCACATCAAAAGAAAACCCTCTCCATAGGAGAGAAGCCCTACTGTTACCAAGACTGCCATACTCCAAAGACCTGATCTTCCCGAGGTCAACGGTGATGTTCCTACAGACCTCCACCTCAGAGAGGATTTTCTGTTGGGTCGACACTAAACACCGTGCATTCCACGTGTAGTACCTAACCACCAAACTAACTAAGAATAAAGTGCCCCGGTCTCGGCCATCCAGGGTCCTGAATGCCCCATAAGCCCACTCTGGATAGGTAAGGCCGGCAAGTTGACTCCAGCCGATGGAAGCACCCACCCTGATGTAAACCCCTATATTAAAGGGACAATGAAGCAGGGAATGGTCCATGCTTTCCAGCATGTCCCCGCACTCTTCTCGGGGACATCCCCGGTCATCAGAGTTCCTACACTTCAAATTGTCTCTCACATATAGCTTCCCCTGAAAGCAGCACCAGGCCAAGTCCCAAAATTTCTGGGGGATCCTTTTCATGTTTAAAAGGTACAACCCCACCCTCAGATCCCGACCTGGGCAGTCCCTGAGCGCCAGAGGCTTCTGGAAGTGGGTCAACAGAACCCGTTTGTCAAGGAACTGCCTTGACTGGGTCCTGATCTCCCACACTCTCAGACCCCACCGACGTATCGCTTTCAGAGTCAGGGTAGCATAAGCCGGAAGATATCCATGGGGCGTATGGAGATCCTTCACTTGCCCTCCTGTCTCCCATTCCTGGAAGAAAGGCCGAAACCATTCCCTGCAGGAGAGTACCCACGGAGAAGCCCTCTCTGACCAGAGGTTTGAGATGTTATCTTTCAAGAAGGTGTTCGTTAAGAACACCACAGGGTTTACCATAGATAAACCCCCTAGTATCCTAGTGCGGTACGTAACCTCCCTCTTGACTAGATTCATCCTGTTTCCCCATAACAGTTGGAAAAACAGGCTGTAGATTCTAGTGTAGTAAGACTCTGGCAAGATACATACGCTGCCCAGATAGATAAACAAGGGGAGCAGGTACGATTTGATCAGGAGTACCCTTTCCCTGAGGGTCATAGACCAACTCTTCCACTGGTCCACCTTCTGAGCGGCATCCTGGAGCTTACCATCCCAGTTTTTGGTGGGATAATCATCCTGGCCGAATGTGATGCCCAAAACTTTTGCTGACTCTTGGGGCCCTGGAAGGGTGTCCGGGAGATCAAACGTGGGATCTCCCCCTCCCAGACAGAGACTCTCACACTTATCCCGGTTGATCTTAGACCCAGATGCCTCCGAGTAGCGGTCCACTTCCGACATCACCACATCGACCTCCTCTCGCGAAGACACGAAAATGGTGACATCATCAGCGTACGCCACCACTCTCTGGGCAACATCCAGCTCTGCCAGACTCATCCCGACTCCCGCCAACAGCCCACAATCTACCCTCCAGACGAAGAGATCGATCGCAAACAGGTATAAAAGTGGGCTCAAAGGACAACCCTGACGGACTCCGGATCCCACCACAAAAGAGCTGCCAGACCAACCGTTTACCAGCGGGAAACTCTCTGCCCCTGCATACAAGATCATAAGCCAATTAACAAAAGTAGTCGGTAAGCCATATGTCAGGAGGACGGACAAGAGGTACTCGTGGTTCACCCTATCAAACGCTTTGGCCTGATCCAGGGACAGCAAGTACCCCTTCCAGAAACCTGCACTACTCTGCTCCACTGCCTCCCTGACACTAAGGACCGCACTTAAGGTGCTTCAGCCTGGAACAGAGCAGTGCTGAGCCCCCGAAAGGAGCCGGGATGCAAACTTCACCAGCCGATTAAACAGTATCCTAGCCAGAAGCTTCCTGTTCGTATTGAGAAGACCTATGGGCCTCCAATTCTCAATACGGCTGGGATCTTTACCCTTTGACAGAAGAATCAGGGCTGACCTCCTCATTGAATTCGGCAGAGTGCCCGAGGAGAGACACTCATTGAATACCTCAGTCAAGAGGGGAACTAAAGACTCCTTAAAGGTCCTGTACCACTCGGATGTTAAGCCATCTGGACCTGGCAACTTCTTAGGGGCAAGCCCCTCGATCGCCAGTCTCACTTCCTCTTCCCTGATTTCTTCTGCCAAAATATCAAGAGAGGGGTCTACCCCTGGCTCAGGAATGGTTTCAGCCAGGAAAGCCGACATCTTGTCTCGATCTAGATCCTTCCTCCCGAAGAGGTGAGAGTAGAAGGATCTGACGACCTCCAAGATCCCTGATCTGGACCGATTCAGAGATCCTGTACTATCAATCAGTCCTGAAATGACTTTACTACTCACTGACATCTTACAGTTTCTGTAAGGGTCGGGCGAGCGGTACTTCCCGAAATCCCTCTCAAAAACCAAAGATGCATGCCTATCGTACTGACACCCCATCAGCAAGGATTTCACTCTGGAGATATCCTCACGGCTACATCCAGTCGAGACGAGAAGCTCGAGTTTCCTCCTCAGACCCTGATACAAGCGATACCTGTTCAGGGACCTGAGGCTCAAGAGCTGGCAGAAGTACCCCGCAACCCGCTTCTTGAATATCTCCCACCACTCTGACTTACTACTACATAGGCCCAGTAAAGCTATCTGACTCTGAAAAAAATCCTCAAAGGACTGTCTTTTCTCCGCTTCCTCCAGGAGGGACAAATTCAGCTTCCAATAACCTTTTCCCATCCGGGGGGGGGCTCTGAAACATTCAGGGAAAACAAAATCATACAGTGATCGGAGAACTCCACCTCAACCACAGACACTGCGGAAGAGATGGCTTCCTCCTTTAAATAAAACCTATCTATCATAGACCTGCGATTACCTTGATAATAGGTGAAACCCGCGTGGCCTGAGGGGCTCTGGATGTGGGCATCCCCTAGGCGAGCTTCTCTAACTATGCTAATCAGTGCCACACTGTCGCAAGTCAGCGGACCATTGGAGCCTCTCCTATCTTGGGACCTCGTGACATTATTGAAGTCCCCTCCAAAGATCACTTGCCGACTCGTAAAAAGAAAGGGCTTAATCCTCATAAAGAGATCTTTACGGCCCCGCTTAGTTTGCGGGGCGTAGATGTTAATGAGCCGGAGCTCTTGTCCCTTCATGAAGACATCTAAGATCAGGCACCTCCCCATTTCTAGCTCAATAACCCGTCTGCATTCAGCAGGAGCGGTAAAAAGGACCGCCACCCCACTATATGGCTCAGTCGCAAGAGACCAGTGGGAGGGACCGCGCCTCCACTCTCTTCTGGCTTTTACCAGGGAGGCTAGATCTGACAACCTGGTCTCTTGCAAAAAGAAAATGTCGGCTTCAACACGGCCGAGAAAATCAAAGGCTGCGAATCTAGCCATATCTGATTTTATGCTGGCACCGTTAATGGATGCCAACGTCAGTGGGGTGAGTGCCGCCATGCTGGGTGATTGAGTTAGATGGCCTCACCCCTTAAACCTTCTTCCTCTCCTTCCCTCCACCCCCATCTGAATCGGAGGAAGACCCTTTGCCTCTTTTTAAACTCAGGGATATATCCATCCCAGGATCTTTACCTCCAGTATCTGGTGTTACCGCCGCCCCTGAGGAAACTGCCCCAGAGGAAGGAGGCTCGGCACCTCCTGGAGGCCGCACTGCCTCCTGACCCTCGAGAAGAGGAGGGGAGATAGTATCCCCAAGGGCCTCATATCGATTTGAAAGGACGATCAGAGGGTCGGAGACTGCGTTGTTCCTTCTATGGTCTGAGGCTACAACTGAAGAGGAGGACGGCGCCGCCTTACTCTTACCCTTCTTCCTCCTCTTTTTTCTCTGGCCACCATTTACTGTCTGCCCCTCCTTCTTCTCCTCATCCACAGTTTCAGATTCAGAGGCATGACTGGAGGAAGGAGCATCTTGACCTTCTTCCCTACGCAGTCTCCCTATCTCCTCATCCAGTTCGGCCCCACCTAAAGCCTCAGAGTTATTCTGACCTCCTTCTGAGCCAGTGTCTGGAGTGGGACCCCGAGCCACCCCTGGCACCTGGGCATTCTCAAGGGCCCTCTCCAACCTGCGCTTTTTCTCTCGCCTCCGCATAGAGGGGGTCTTATGTTTTTCCTTCACTGGCTTTGGTGCCCCCTCTCCTCCACCAGTCCCCTCCCCCGCTGGGGCAACCGTTAGGCTCTCCCCAGCCGGGGTGGTCACAGCGTTAGAGAACGAGCGTGGACACCAGCTGAACGGGTGACCTAAGTCACCACACAAGTTACACCGAATCTGCCCACTGGTGGCTGCCAGGTGACCCACCCCACAGCAGAGGGCGCATATCTGCTGAGTGCAGTTGGCACTAAAGTGGTTTGGACCACACCTGTGACACAGCTTTGGCTGCCCCTGGTAGAAGATCTGAATCCTGTCGTGTCCCAGGAAGGCGGCCAAAGGGATGTGGGTGACCGTGTTCCCTGAACGCCTGAGACGAACGGAAAACGTCCAGGCCCCAGACCATATATTGTGCTCGTCAAAGTTCTTCCGGGGGACGTCCGTCACCTCCCCGTACCTGCCCAGCCAGGACATAATGTCATAACAAGAAAGTGACTCGTTACGGGTCAAAACGGTCACTTTCTTTACCATACTCTGGCGAGATACCGCTTTTACAGCGAAATCTCGCCATCCAGGCTTGTTTTTCATCATCTCATAATTAGACCAAAAGAGATCTAGTCCTTCCGGCCTAACAAAGCTGACGTCAAACTCGGAGGAGCCGAAGGGGTGAATCAGGGCAAAGATGTCCCCAGCCCTGAAACCCATCTGGAAAAGAAGCTCCACCACCTTGCTCCTTTGGGGGCACGCATCTTCGCCTTTCCAGACCAAACGGGTGTCACGATACCGGCTGGCAGGAGGTGGATCCTCTGTGCCAGAGAGGGATTGGCGTGGACCGTGCTAGTGGACCGGTTCTAAGTCACTACTGGTGTTCACCAGAGCCCGCCGCAAAGCGGGATGGTCTTGCTGCGGCGGTAGTGACCAGGTCGTATCCACTAGCAACGGCTCAACCTCTCTGACTGCTGAGATAGGCGCGGTACAAGGGAGTAGACAGAAGCAAGGTCGGACGTAGCAGAAGGTCGGGGCAGGCAGCAAGGATCGTAGTCAGGGGCAACGGCAGGAGGTCTGGAACACAGGCTAGGAACACACAAGGGAACGCTTTCACTAGGCACAAGGGCAACAAGATCCGGCGAGGGAGTGCAGGGGAAGTGAGGTATATATATGCAGTGCACAGGTGAACACACTAATTAGAACCACTGCGCCAATCAGCGGCGCAGTGGCCCTTTAAATCGCAGAGACCCGGCGCGCGCGCGCCCTAGGGAGCGGGGCCGCGCGCGCCGGGACAGGACCGACGGAGAGCGAGTCAGGTACGGGAGCCGGGGTGCGCATCGCGAGCGGGCGCCACCCGCATCGCGAATCGCATCCCGGCTGGAGGCGGTACCGCAGCGCACCCGGTCAGTGGATCTGACCGGGGCGCTGCAGTAACGAGGATGAGGCGAGCGCTCCGGGGAGGAACGGGGACCCGGAGCGCTCGGCGTAACAGTACCCGCCCCCTTGGGTCTCCCCCTCTTCTTGGGGCCAAAGAACCTGAGGACCAAAAACTCAATTTTTTCGTGATGAGGTCCGATGCACATTAGGAGGGGTTCCGTGCGGTAACGCACGGCACAGTCCAATCTTTCATTGTTAACACAATTGATGTAGAGGGGTCTGGCGAGACTGGTCACAGGGACGTTGAACCTGTTGATAAGAGAGGCCAAAAAAAAATTTCCTGCAGATCCGGAATCCAAGAAGGCCATAGTAGAGAAGAAGAAGGTAGAGGCAGATATCCGCACAGGCACAGTAAGGCGTGGAGAAGCAGAGTTGACATCAAGAACTGTGTCACCTTTGTGCGGAGTCAGCGTACGTCTTTCCAGGCGGGGAGGACGGATAGGACAATCCTTCAGGAAGTGTTCGGTACCGGCATAGTACAGGCAAAGATTCTCCATGCGGCGTTGTGTCCTCTCTTGAGGTGTCAAGCGAGACCGGTCAACTTGCATAGCCTCCACGGCGGGAGGCACAGGAACGGATTGCAGAGGACCAGAGGAGAGAGGAGCCGGGGGGAAAAAACGCCTCGTGCGAACAAAGTCCATATCCAGGCGGATCTCCAGACGCCATCCGGAAGAACGCATGTCAATGCGAGTGGCAAGATGAATGAGTTCATGTAGGTTAGCAGGAGTTTCTCGTGCGGCCAGAACATCTTTAATGTTGCTGGATAGGCCTTTTTTAAAGGTCGCGCAGAGGACCTCACTATTCCAGGACAACTCGAAAGCAAGAGCACGGAACTGAATGGCGTACTCGCCAACGGAAGAAACACCCTGGGCCAGGTTCAGCAGTGCAGTCTCGGCAGAAGAAGCTCGGGCAGGCTCCTCGAAGACACCACGGACCTCAGCGAAGAAGGACTGGACTGTGGCTGTGGCAGGATCATTGCGGTCCCAGAGCGGTGTGGCCCAAGACAAGGCCTTTCCAGAAAGGAGACCACGGCAGAGTCTAGAGTCCCCATCAAATTTGTCCGGCAGGGACAAGCAGGGGTTAGGAGCGGACGGACGCTGGGGAGGAGTTGCAGGAGCCGGCGGAGGAGATGGTTGTTCCAGTTGCAGCTGCTGTGTCTGTGACAGCAGCTGCTGTATCTGTGACTTCAGTTGCTGTGTCACGGTGGTCAAGTATGCCAGCTGGTGATTTCGTTGGGTGATCATCGTGGAAATGTCGGCAAGACTTGACAGCGGCACCTCAGCGGAATCCATGGCCGGATCTACTGTCACGATGCCGGCTGGCAGGAGGTGGATCCTCTGTGCCAGAGAGGGATTGGCGTGGACCGTGCTAGTGGACCGGTTCTAAGTCACTACTGGTGTTCACCAGAGCCCGCCGCAAAGCGGGATGGTCTTGCTGCGGCGGTAGTGACCAGGTCGTATCCACTAGCAACGGCTCAACCTCTCTGACTGCTGAGATAGGCGCGGTACAAGGGAGTAGACAGAAGCAAGGTCGGACGTAGCAGAAGGTCGGGGCAGGCAGCAAGGATCGTAGTCAGGGGCAACGGCAGGAGGTCTGGAACACAGGCTAGGAACACACAAGGGAACGCTTTCACTAGGCACAAGGGCAACAAGATCCAGCGAGGGAGTGCAGGGGAAGTGAGGTATATATATGCAGTGCACAGGTGAACACACTAATTAGAACCACTGCGCCAATCAGCGGCGCAGTGGCCCTTTAAATCGCAGAGACCCGGCGCGCGTGCGCCCTAGGGAGCGGGGCCGCGCGCGCCGGGACAGGACCGACGGAGAGCGAGTCAGGTACGGGAGCCGGGGTGCGCATCGCGAGCGGGAGCCACCCGCATCGCGAATCGCATCCCGGCTGGAGGCGGTACCGCAGCGCACCCGGTCAGTGGATCTGACCGGGGCGCTGCAGTAACGAGGATGAGGCGAGCGCTCCGGGGAGGAACGGGGACCCGGAGCGCTCGGCGTAACAACGGGCCACATTCCTGCTACCTACCTCCTGCCCGGGTGTCTGGAGGGACCATACGGTCTCCCCATTCCTCTCTCGGAACGCTCCCAAACCATGTCTCTCCACCCAAAAAGACAGGTCCATCTCCTTTCCCTCTACCTGGAGAGTCCTTTCTCCTCTCTTTAGTGCCACCAGGAGGCGCCGTTTCAACTGACCTTCACCAGATGCAGGAGGTAAAGATCCTACTGAACCCCCAGCCGCCACACTTTCATAAATCCTGATGACCGGGGGGGCAGCCGGACCAGACATCCCCGCCTAGGCCACCTGTACTGCAACAAAAGCCACTCTTATTCCTACCATCCACACCACTACTACTACTCTCATTCACACCACAACTCCTCCCATCTGCACCACTACCACTCCTTTCATTCACACCACTACCACCCCTCCTATTCACTCCACTATCACCCCTCTCATTCACACCACTACCACTCCTCCCATCTACACCACTACCACTCCTCCCATATGCACCACTACCACTCCTCCCATTTGCACCACTGCCACATACACCCCTCGCATCGACAGCACTACCACTACCATCTTTCACACACCTTGTATTAACATTGTTTTTATTGACAGTATTTTTGGGATCAGCAGCTGCTTCACCCACTACCTCTGGGCTGGCCTGCACATGCTTTAGCTTGGCCTTCTTGTACAATCTCAGGTCACCGGCGGCTGACATTGTCGGCGACGCTGACTCCTCCTCCATTCGAGATGTCACCGCCGACATCACCTCCCGAAGCTGAGGCTGCCCCTCCGGGCGCACCTTCACCCCTCCTCCTGCCACTGATGTGCAGGGACTCCCCTCTCTCACAGGGAGATCCCTGTAGTGCCCGTGCCACACACTGCACCCAACCACAAGGGCTCAGCAGCAGGGTCTGACACCCGGACGCTCCCCCCCCCCTCACAGGGGAGTGCCCCGCAGAACCGACACTACTAGCAGCGCCCAGGGTACCACCCCCCGAGCAGAAGATCACACCACACACCTCATGCGCCTGGACACTCCCCCCTCCTCTCAGGGAAGTGCCCCGCAGGGCTGGTAACATTGACCACAATACTCGGGGAACCGCTCCCCTTGCAAACCTCCGCATAACTATTGCCCATCATTACCCCATCCTGCTCTTCCCTACCAGCAGGATGCGTGACTGTAGCACCCGCGGCCATGTTGGATGCAGCACTGTACCCCCCATGCTGGTCTCGTTCCACAGCAGAAACGGGATCTGGCAGGGTGGGGGGCCCAGCAGCCTGAACCAACTTTTCAGGTGGCCCAGACTGCTGGATAGGAGAGAAAACAAATTTTATCTGCTCCTCAGCCTTTTTCTTCTTCTTCTTCTTCTTTTTCTTCCTCTTCCTCTCCTCAGGGCCCAGGTCCTGGCCAAAACTGAAATTTTCCAGACGGGTGGGTGACTCCTGCATCACTATGGCCCGCAGGAGCCCCCCACTGACCGGTCCACTGTCACCTCCATCACTATTGTCACTTTCCTCAGAGGTGGCTGGTAAGGCAACTTGGGCAGGGTTAATGTAATCCGCACTCGAGGTGACAGAGGTCTTAGGGGTACACGGGGTATCACACACATCCCCCTCACTCTCATCACCCTCACTGCCACCATCTCCCTCACCACCTTCCTCCATCTTCTCCTCCGTGACACACAGACACTCTTCCTCCCCCTGACTATCCTCTTCCTCCTTCACAGGGGTCCGCATGGTTTTATAGCGGTCTTCATTCTTTAATTTTTCTTTAAACATGCCGGCTCCCTCTACAATCAGCATTCGGGCTCTCATCACCTCCTGCTCCTCTGCCTTCAGCTCACACACCCTGGCAGCGAACCTTGCCCTCATGGCTTTGGCAGAGTTATCTGTATGGTAGCGGGCAAACTTCAGGTCTTCCCTTATAATTTTCAGCTTTTTTCCCAGCTGCTCATATTCTATTAGATTTGCCTGCATGCGGGAACCAAAAGTAGCTAGCGACTCCCTGGGTCCCTTCACCCCCCATTGCTGGGGTTCCATAATATCAGACACAGTCCCCGAAGACATAACCATAAGCTTCTTACCGGACGCCTTGCGGTTTCCAGCGACGGATGGGGGAGTGGGCTCCACATTACTGCTGAGCCTGCTGGATCTTCTCACCCTGTCCTGGGAATCGGCCGTAGCTCTCCATAGCAGGAGGCTCTCCCAAGGAAGCTGCCACCCTCCTGGGGAAAAGGCTGTAGGAAACACTGCTTCAATCCTCTCTCTCTCTGGAAAACTCTGGAAGTCAGACACACCCAACAGCTGCTGTGTTCCACAGGAAGTGCTCTCTGCTGACACCTCTGTCCATGTCAGGAACTGTCCAGAGTAGGAGCAAGTCCCCATAGCAAATCTATCCTGTTCTGGACAGTTCCTGACATGGACAGAGGTGTAAGCAGAGAGCACTGTGGTCAGACAGAAAGGAAATTCAAAAGCGAAAATAACTTCCTCTGTAGTATACGGCAGCTGATAAGTACTGGAATGGTTAAGATTTTTTAATAGAAGTAATTTACAAATCTGTTTAACTTCCTGGCACCAGTTGATTTTAAAGAAAATATTTTCCAGTGGAATACTGGAAATAATATTTATTGGATGTGAATACTTCTACACCAATCCAGAGAGTCCCACATATTCTCCTGTGCTTCCTCAACCTCAGCCAACCTCAGCTTACAAGATGCAATAATTGGACTCCATTGCCATCTTATGTGAGGCCTCCAATCACTGAATATGTCTCCTTCATTTCCTTTCTAGTTGGAGTGGCACAATGATGAGCCTTCCAAATCCAATCATCATCTAAAGTGCCAGGTTGCTCCCCTTGGCAGGCTAAAGGAGAAGGATCATTGCAAGTCAAGGAGGATCAAGTGTGTGTGTGCCAAGCCCGCTCATGGATGGTATGACTGGAGACATAGGGAGACTCGCTGCCTTGGCGAGAGCCTTTCTTTAAAGTGCACAGATATGTTGGCCCTCCAGAGTAAGAAATACTCTGCTTCACAGCTGATGGTGCTGAAATAAATTGATATTTTAATATGAAATTTCTATGAAAGTCTAGTAAGTCACAAAATGAAAAGCGTTAAACTCTAAAAAAAAACTATTCACTACATTTTAGTGTTTTTCAAGAGACTATAAAATGTTATAGATAAATTTTACTTGCCTTGTACTCAGATATTTTTATGGCTCTAAAGCAAGTATAGCAGATAAAAGAAAGAAGCACTCACCTAGTTCTGGGTAAAGGACAAATGACACTTCTTTCAACCTTGCAACTGGGTGAGTGTTCCATTCTTTTTCTTCAATACAAGCTCTTGAAGAAAAAGATCTGGGTTTGAACAGGAACTTTTTATTGTACAGGTACATTTTTGAATCACTGTAGCTTGCCATAGCATAGAAAGAGAGGCAAAATAACCTTACAAATGCATTTTTATAAGTGGCATGGGCATGAATAAAAAGAAGCATATGCTTCTTTAAGGGTACATTCACACGTACAGTATCCTGCACAGGATTTGTAACTGCAGATTAGAAGCTGTGCTCAGTCATTTGGTTTACATTGAAATCTGCAGCAGAAAATCCTGCGCATCAGAACTGCGCAGTATACTGTACATGTAAACGTACCCTAAAAGGGTAAATCCTCATGTGTTGGATTCACTACAGATTCTTTCCACAGCAAATCAATCTTACTCTGAGAAGAGAGAGGAACAAAGTCATAAAGCTGCAATAGGTAGAAGTAGAAGGAGTCGGCACTTGTAGCTGTAGTGTGGTGCACGTGGACTAGTCGACATATAGTAGGAAGAAGAAATCCCGTCACACACGGATAGATACAAATCCCCTGAAGTGTTTATTCACAAATATGCATAGCAGCATAGTAGTATAGCACCACACAGGACACGTTTCGGCCACCTCGCCATCAGTTGATGAAGGCCACGAGGTTGCCACAACGCATCCTGTGTGCCGCTATACTGCTATGCTGCTATGCATATTTGTGAATAAACACCAGGTGATTTGCATCTATCCGTGTGTGCCGGGATTTCTTCTACCTACAAAGCTGCAATATACCTAGCCAAAGCCATACTTACAGGAAGAAAAAAGTCAACAGCGTAGCAGGAGAGAGAAGATGTACCAAAGAACTGGAAATCATTTGCCTCTAGGTCCCGTACAAGAATGCAGACCAATTGTTGAGTCCAGGATACCCAACTGGATGCACCAGCGGGAAACTTCTTAGCAGGGCCATGTCAGCTGTTGTTGGATCCTGTGCTAAGTCTTCATAGGTTACTTTTCTGTTACACCCCTGGTACGTTCCCAGACAGTAAGCAAAATATTAACCCTGCACTAGCAGCTCCAAATTCCTAATTCCATTTTAGAGTGAGGACCAAGTGAAGATATACCCTTAAGGAACAAATGTTACAGTCAAGGTACAATAAGCGTACTGGGATAGTAAGAGACAGAGGGGAAGATTTATCAAACCTTGTGTAGAGGAAAAGTAGTGTAGTTGCCCATAGTAACCAATCAGATTGCTTATTTAATTTTTTAGAGGCCTTGAAATGAAAGAAACGATCTTAGACTTGGTAGAACCACATTTCGTTTCAATTACAGCTGCAGGTCTGTTACGCCTAGCGCTCCGGGTCCCCGCTCCTCCCCGGAGCGCTTACGGCGTCTCTCTCTCCGCAGCGCCCCGGTCGGTCCCGCTGACCGGGAGCGCTGCACTGTCATGGCCGTCGGGGATGCGATTCGCACAGCGGGACGCGCCCGCTCGCGAATCGCATCCCAGGTCACTTACCCGTTCCCGTCCCCTGCTGTCATGTGCTGGCGCGCGCGGCTCCGCTCTCTAGGGCGCGCGCGCGCCAGCTCCCTGAGACTTAAAGGGCCAGTGCACCAATGATTGGTGCCTGGCCCAATTAGCTTAATTGGCTTCCACCTGCTCCCAGACTATATCTGACCTCTGCCCCTGCACTCCCCTGCCGGATCTTGTTGCCTTAGAGCCTAGTGAAAGCGTTACTGTGATTATCCATACCGTGTACTTGACCTCCTGCTATTGCCTTATTGACTACGATTCTTGCTGCCTGCCCCGACCTTCTGCTACGTCCGACCTTGCTTTGTCTACTCCCTTGTACCGCGCCTATCTTCAGCAGTCAGAGAGGTTGAGCCGTTGCTAGTGGATACGACCTGGTCACTACTGCCGCAGCAAGACCATCCCGCTTTGCGGCGGGCTCTGGTGAACACCAGTAGTGACTTAGAACCGGTCCACTAGCACGGTCCACGCCAATCCCTCTCTGGCACAGAGGATCCACCTCCTGCCAGCCGGCATCGTGACAGTAGATCCGGCCATGGATCCCGCTGAAGTTCCTCTGCCAGTTGTCGCCGACCTCACTACACTGGTCGCCCAGCAAGCCCGACAGATCGCCCAACAAGATCACCAGCTGTCGTACTTGACCACCATGACACAGCAACTCCAGTCACAGCTACAGCAGCTTCAGTCACAGCTACAGCAGTTTCAGTCTCAGCTACAGCTGCAGCAACCATCTCCTCCGCCAGCTCCTGCACCCCTTCCGCAGCGAGTGGCCACTCCTAGCCTCCGCTTGTCCCTGCCGGACAAATTTGATGGGGACTCTAAGTTTTGCCGTGGCTTTCTTTCGCAATGTTCCCTGCACTTGGAGATGATGTCGGACCAGTTTCCTACTGAAAGGTCTAAGGTGGCTTTCGTAGTCAGCCTTCTGTCTGGAAAAGCCCTGTCATGGGCCACACCGCTCTGGGACCGCGATGACCCCGTCACTGCCTCTGTACACTCCTTCTTCTCGGAAATTCGAAGTGTCTTTGAGGAACCTGCCCGAGCCTCTTCTGCTGAGACTGCCCTGCTGAACCTGGTCCAGGGTAATTCTTCCGTTGGCGAGTACGCCATACAATTCCGTACTCTTGCTTCTGAACTATCCTGGAATAATGAGGCCCTCTGCGCGACCTTTAAAAAAGGCCTATCCAGCAACATTAAAGATGTTCTGGCCGCACGAGAAATTCCTGCTAACCTGCATGAACTCATTCATCTAGCCACTCGCATTGACATGCGTTTTTCTGAGAGACATCAAGAGCTCCGCCAGGAAAAAGACTTAGATCTCTGGGCACCTCTCCCACAGTCTCCGTTGCAATCTACGCCTAGGCCTCCCGCCGAGGAGGCCATGCAAGTGGATCGGTCTCGCCTGACCCAGGAGGAGAGGAATCGCCGTAGGGAAGCTAATCTTTGTCTGTACTGTGCCAGTACCGAACATTTTTTGGTGGATTGCCCTATCCGTCCTCCACGTCTGGGAAACGCACGCTCGCACCCAGCTCTCGTGGGTGTGGCGTCTCTTGAGTCTAAGTCGGCTTCTCCACGTCTCACGGTGCCCATGCGGATTTTCCCTTCAGCCAACTCCTCCCTCTCAGCCGTGGCCTGCCTGGACTCTGGTGCCTCTGGGAATTTTATTCGTGAGTCCTTGGTGAATAAATTCCGCATCCCGGTGACCCGTCTCGTCAAGCCACTCTACATTTCCGCGGTCAACGGAGTCAGGTTGGATTGCACCGTGCGTTACCGCACGGAGCCCCTCCTAATGTGCATCGGACCTCATCACGAAAAAATTGAGTTTTTGGTCCTCTCCAATTGCACTTCCGAAATTCTCCTTGGACTACCCTGGCTTCAACACCATTCCCCAACCCTGGATTGGTCCACAGGGGAGATCAAGAGCTGGGGTTCCTCTTGTTTCAAGGACTGCCTTAAACCGGTTCCCAGTACTCCCTGCCGTGACCCTGTGGTTCCCCCTGTAACCGCTCTGCCGTCCTGCCATAAGAAGTGCCTCTCCCCCCCTTCCAGTCCAGTCAGGCAAGCCTCGGTGCCTCCTCATGGCCCCCGTCCTGGTGTCACACTGCCCCGTGCCAGGCCTCGCCCTCTGCCCTCCCTCCCCATTCCCACTCCTGCTGTACTGCCTGCCGTTGAGGAATCCCTCCATTCTTTCCCGGTGTCCTCATCCCAGGGGAGGCAGTTACCGGACAAAGAGAAGGGGAGACCTAAGGGGGGGGGTACTGTTACGCCTAGCGCTCCGGGTCCCCGCTCCTCCCCGGAGCGCTTACGGCGTCTCTCTCTCCGCAGCGCCCCGGTCGGTCCCGCTGACCGGGAGCGCTGCACTGTCATGGCCGTCGGGGATGCGATTCGCACAGCGGGACGCGCCCGCTCGCGAATCGCATCCCAGGTCACTTACCCGTTCCCGTCCCCTGCTGTCATGTGCTGGCGCGCGCGGCTCCGCTCTCTAGGGCGCCCGCGCGCCAGCTCCCTGAGACTTAAAGGGCCAGTGCACCAATGATTGGTGCCTGGCCCAATTAGCTTAATTGGCTTCCACCTGCTCCCAGACTATATCTGACCTCTGCCCCTGCACTCCCCTGCCGGATCTTGTTGCCTTAGAGCCTAGTGAAAGCGTTACTGTGATTATCCATACCGTGTACTTGACCTCCTGCTATTGCCTTATTGACTACGATTCTTGCTGCCTGCCCCGACCTTCTGCTACGTCCGACCTTGCTTTGTCTACTCCCTTGTACCGCGCCTATCTTCAGCAGTCAGAGAGGTTGAGCCGTTGCTAGTGGATACGACCTGGTCACTACCGCCGCAGCAAGACCATCCCGCTTTGCGGCGGGCTCTGGTGAACACCAGTAGTGACTTAGAACCGGTCCACTAGCACGGTCCACGCCAATCCCTCTCTGGCACAGAGGATCCACCTCCTGCCAGCCGGCATCGTGACAAGGTCTAGAGATGCAGGACGTGTTTATCCATTCTTCTTGGAACAAAGCTCAAGCTTAGATTTAATAGAGACGCCTGTAAACATCAGTTTTCATATCTTTCCATAGATTTTCAATTGTACCATTTTAGGACATTAACATGCATTGATCTAAACCATGCCATTGTAGCTCTGGCTGTAAATTTAGGGCCATTGGTCTGCTGGAAGATGAACATGTGTCCCAGTCTCATGTCTTTTTCAGACTGCATCAGTTTTTTTTGATTTGGCTTTTGATCTTTCCTTAAATTGTGACCAGTTTCTCTGTACCTGCCGAGGAGCAGCATTCCTACACAATGTTTCACTGTAAGGATGATGTACTCAGGGTAATGGGCAGTGTTTGGTTTCTGACACATAAAGCATTTGGCACTGAGGCCAAATAATTCAGTTTTCATCTGACCAAAACACCTTCAGGTTCATCTGACCAAAACACCTTCTTCTGTGTTTGCTGTGTCTCTCACATGGCTTGAAATAGAACAGAAGAGACCAGTGGTTGGAGGGTAATGACTCTCAGTCATAAATACTACCCCAGGGCAGTGAGGGGCTAATGATACTATTAACCAAACCCCTGGGCCGTAGCCTGGGGTAAAAAAAAAAAAAAACCTCAATAGACAACCCCTAACATGTAACTTTTAATATGTTACTTTTAAAACGTGCATTTCCCAACAAAAATGTGTTAAAACTGATGCCGGAGTGGACCAAGATGTAAGAGTACAATGTATTTGGGAGTTTTCACTTGCAAATACATTGTAATGCATGGCCCTGCAGTTGCTGCAATACTGCTTGACTGTTCCAGTTATCACTTTAAAAGTCACTCTATGGCAGCCTCTACATGTTTTGTTGTTACAGCGGCATTCTCAAGAGGCAATAGTGGCAATGGATGCACTAAAAGGCTATGGGAGTTTTTATAACCATCCATTGGGACATCATGGTTAGTTGCCCATCTGCAAAATCCAATAGTATTCATTGTAACAAAATCATTTAGGAGACGTTCCAATCATCTCCTAATGCCACTTATTATTACCTGTGCCGATTCCCAAATGCTCCAATCATATTCCACTCTCGTACCTGCGTCAGGATGGAACGTCCAGGCGCCTCCCGCTGTCATCCTCCTGTGCCGTACCATAGAGCCGATGTCATATGTTAGCACCACGCTTGTCTATTACAGCGCACGGGAGACTTATACTTCACCAGCTAAAACTCGCTGTAGTGTGCAGGCTCTAACACTTAGCTGTAATCCAATGTAGCGAAGGCAGTGCGCATGACATAGGACTTAGTAAATATTAGGTGTCAAGCCTCACTAGCCTCATACCTTCTATGTATAGGTGCATATAGTTGCACAGATAGGTAAGAATGATGACAGGGAGGTCTAAGACAGAGAGATCTATTTAGACAATTTAATAGGCAAATGTTCATGCGTGTTAGGCACAGAAGGACTAAAAATAACTTACAATGTCCTTTTTAAAGAGGCAAAAACAGAGTACTCAAATTACATAATAAGAACCTCCTTATTGGGTTCACACATCTGAAAATGAATTATCCTTGAGACTATGAAAACACAAGATTTCCATTGTTACGGTATTGTATACTATTGAATAAAATATGACTCATACCATGGTATAAGTGACCCGTGTGCACGGTTAACTGGCTATGTTCTAATAATCACATATTACCAAAAAAGGTAATGGAACAATACAGTATACAGTCAGTGCACATGATTAGTCAAGTACCTCTGAATAGAAAGACGCACTATTACAATGCACAAGACAGGGTATAACTAAATAAAAATGACATGATATCACAAGGAATGTGATAGGTGTATAAATTGAATGATCATATCTTGATGTATACACTACCTGGCAGCCATCATTTTTTATAATACATATAGGGATATTAGTAATGTCAAAAGCTCTTCAACCAAAAATATCTGTATCTAAATATTTGTATATAAATGTTTATAGGCAAGCTGAAAAAAGAAGCCCTCATTAATGCCTAATGGTGCTTGACTATGTAAATGCCAAATCCACTTGGCTTCCTCTTGTAAAAGGCGAGTGTCGATATTCCCCTTCCTGGGACCTAACTTCAGTTGACATAAGCCCACAAACTTTAGTTCTTGTAGTCTACCATTATAGGCTTCATGGATATGCCTCGCCAGGGGAGTATCAGTTCTTGTCTTGTTGTTTCTCAAATGCTGTGACATCTGTCGACGAAACTCCTGTGTGGTTTTCCCCACATAAAATTTGGGGCAAGAGTACTGAGCAACATAGATTATATTGCGTGATCCACAGTTGATGAACTGTCTGATCTTGTATGCTCATTGATCAACAGGATTTACAATTTCCTTTGTTTTGTTAACATACTGACAAAAGCTACAGTGTCCACACGGGTATGTGCCCACTGTAGTGCTCCTTAGCCACATACCCCCTCTCTGTTCAGTTTTATGACTGTTTAGCAGCTGATCTTTAAGACTCAATCCCTTCTGGAATGTCACAATAGGTACTGTACCTATCACTGGTAGCAAATCTGTGTTTCGTGGTGTATCAGGTGCCAATGACGACTTAAAATAGACATCACCTGATCCGTCTGGCCATCATATGTGCCTATACATCTCACGTTTTTAGATGTATTCACTTCTCTTGTCCCTGTCCTTTCAGAATGACAAGCTCTATGGAATGCTCGTTTCAAATGTTTGAGACCCCCTATCAGTACATAAGGTGTGAGAGACCTATTAATGCCCCCCTCGTCATCATAAAAAACTAAAAAACCATATAACCAGTGGATGCTGGAATAAGGATCAGGAGTGTGTCCATTGGCCAACAACAATACACCTCTACTAGCCAGCATAAGAGAGAGTCTCTGATAGTTTTAATCACTGTTCATAAACCCATTCACAAATTACATCGATTTTAGAGCATACCAATAAAGAGTGCTTTTAGTGAGACCCTAGATAAGGGTATTAGTCTCCGAGGAGGGTTAGCCCTCCAAAGGGTTTTGGAATTTACTCTTATATCTTGGTCCACTCCGGTATCAACTTTAACACATTTTTGTTGGGAAATACACGTTTTAAAAGTAACATATTAAAAGTTACATTTTAGGGGTTGTCTATTGAAGGTTTTTTTTATACCCCGGGCTATGGCCCAGGGGTTTGGTTAATAGGGTAATGACTCTGATACTACTGGAAATCGCAGAGGTGGTAAAAAAAAACCTTTCTTCCCAACCACTATACTAAAAATGTAAACAATAAACTAACTAGTAAACTAGAAATGACACACATTTAAAATATGCAGTGTGCTAATATTCCCAGTTAATCTCATATAGCATTTGTAGAGAACTAGATGCAATATGGCTTGAGTTTTACATTTCTGGCATAAAAGTAGGTATATGCTACACATCTCATTGGGAGAGTATACTGATTAAAACCAAAGACACAGCCCCTCCCCCTCTTGTGGCAAACTTCAAATGTGATTTCTTGTGGTTCACTTTCAACAATGGCTTTCTTCTAGCCAGTCTTTCATAAAGGCTAGATTTTGTGAGTACACAACTAATAGTTGCTATGTGGACAGATTCTTTCACCTCATTTGTTGTCAGTTTGGGTGGATGGCCTTGTCTTGGTAGGTTTGGAGTTATTCCACATTTTTTCCATTTTCTGATGATGGATTTTTTTGGTGATCCATGAGATTTTCAAAGCTTGGAATATTTTTTTTATAACCTAACACTGCTTTGTACTTTTCCACAATTTTATCTCTGAACTGTTTGATGAGCTTCTTGGTCTTTATGCTGCTGTTTTTTCAGTAATGCTCTCTAACAAACTCTGAGGCATTCTCTCTGAGCAGAGGTGAGTAAAGTGAACACGTTAGAGTCCCATCCGAAGTGAGGGGACATATCTTAATCAAGAAGTGCGCTAAGAGCCTTAATTTTTTGACCAAAAGCGTTTCTGCAACTTTCTATTTGTACACTTACTTAAATCCCTTAAAGAGTAGCTATCACTAAATTACATTTCCCTATTCCCCCTCCCCATCTGTCCCTGACACTAACTACATCTATCCCTGTCTGAATTTTTGCCCAAATCCCCATAAAAATACCTTTGGAAAAACGGCTGCAGGAGCTTGGAGTTGCGCTCTCTGGTGAGGGAAGGAAGTGGGCAACCCTGGCAGGCGCGACGTCATCTGAAGCCTGGCCGGGGCTCTCTTCCGCCCGTCTCCTCTCTCTTTCCTGCAGCTCGCGTGCTGCAATGAATGAGGAGAGGGCGATGCAGGGGGGCGGGGATATTAAAATTTTGCGCGCCGCGCGCTCACGATCGCTGTACTCACTCTCTGCCTGTATAGGAAACAGGCAGAGAGCGAGCACAATTCTCGCGTGCGCGCGGCGCGGGAAATTTAAATATCCCCGCCCCCCTGCAGCTCCCTCTCCTCATTCAAGTGAACGCGTGTTTCGGACCACGCTGGGCCACGCTGCCCGGCCAGCATTGGTCCGAACGTGCTGAACATCACGGGGGGAAAAGTAATCCTGAGCCATATAGGGTGACACCTATTGGCCAGGTTTACAAACGTAAAAAAAACACATAAAACATGATTTTTTTTAAATAAAATATATTAGAAAATTTTTTTTTTTATATAATCTATTTAATAATTTTTTTTTTTAAATGAGAGTACCCATTTAAGGACCAAGCCCATTTTAACCTTACGGACCAGGCCAATTATATTTTAGTGGTTTTGTTTTTTCCTCCTCGCCTTCTAAAATACATAACTCTTTTATATTTCCATCTACAGACCCATATAAAGTCTTGTTTTTTGCTTGACCAATTGTACTTTGCAATGAAACCTCTCATTTTACCAAAAAATGTATGGTGAACCCAAAAACTTTTTTTTTTTAGGGAGGAAATTTAAATGAAAACCACAATTTTACACATTTTGGAGGGTTTCGTTTTGACACTGTACAATTTATGGTAAAAATGACATGTCTTCTTTATTCTGTGGGTCAATATGATTAAAATGATTCCCATGGCTAGATACTTTTATATTTTTGTACCGCTTAAAAAAAATCAAAAACTTTTTGTACAAAATCAGTAATCTAAAATCGCCCTAATTTGACCACCTATAACTTTTTCATTTTTCCGTATATAGGGCGGTGTGAGGGCTCATTTTGTATATATCATTTAGATCATTTTGTATACATTTATTTTTAAAGCAAAATGTGAGTAAAAAACTGCATTTTTGGACTTTTTTTTATTTTTAACATTTACGCCATTCAACGTAAAGGATCATTAACATTATATTTTGATAGTTTGGACAGTTATGCACGCAGCAATACCAAATATGTTTATAAAAATGTTTACAATTTCTTACACTTTTTAGGGGTAAAATGGGAAAAACTGACAATTTTCATTTTTATTGGGGGAGTGTTTTTTTCACTTTTTAAAAAAAACTTTTTAGTTTTACATTTTTCAACTTTTTTATTTTTTTTACACTTTTTATATCCCCTTAGGGGATGTACTCACTCTTAGGGGATATCTATAACATTCATGCATAGAACATAGCACTGATCAGTATTATCAGTGATCTTCTGCTCTGGTCTGCTCGATCTCAGACCAGAGAAGGAGACGCGGGAGGTGAGGGGACCTGTTTTACTTTTTTCTACTTTTTTTTATTTTTATCAATCATTAGTATTTACATCTAAATTGTTTATCAACAAGTCTTTTTGATATTGACATATATGATATGCCTCTTAGTCCTCTTCCTGGATCTCTATCCCAGGCCTTTTCTTATTCTGTGGTAGAGAGCTCTTATATAGACTAGAGCACCATGGATTTTGTCTTGTTGGAGCTTGAAGTATGAACTACCTGCTAAGTGATGTTGATCATGGTAGACCGATACATTGAGACCTCTGTACTTAGCTAGGATGGACCTATCTTTTTTTTTTTTTTAACATGCATCATAAGACCCTTATGATTGAACAGTCATCTTTTTCTTGACCTACATTGAGGATAGACAGTTATGAATGTTAGACATCTACAGGAAGATTAACTATTTTATTTATTGGATAATGGTGTTTGGTTGCCTCTTACAATGTTTTTTGTTTTGTTTTATATTAATCCCTGATAATTGCAATGGTTACTTTGCTTATAGAAAAGTATAATTTATTTGGGAGATTAAACTATCCTTTTTTTGGGAGAGAGGAGGCAGCCTCGCATGTTAGTTTGACATTTTTTATGTATACACCTTTTTATTATTATTTTTTATTATTAATGTGAGCTTTATTGATAATACTCTGGGTTTATATTTAATTCTATATTAATTGTGGTGCATTATCAAGGGAATTTAGTTTTCTCACAACCTAGTAGTACCTTACTTATAAGTACTCTTCTTGCTGCATTAGTCGACGAACATAATGCATCTTATGGGTATTGTAAGTTAAAATATATGTATTTTTCACCAGTATTTTCTCTATTATGAATGGATTACATTTTCCTGTAGTTTTATCACTGCTGTGCACTTCTGAATTTTTATTGAGTACCATTTGTGATTGGCATACATGTGTCCGTGGCCCACAACTTATTTTTTCAGCATGACATCTCTGGTGAAGTAGAAAAAAATTCTTAAAACATGTTTAGCCTTAGTTTTTTCACTAGAGGGAGCCAGAGCTTTTGTTATATATTTACCAGATCTTACATTATTGCTTCCATAAAGGCTATTAAATGATTTCTATGTGGTTTCAGCAGCAGTAGTGTGCTATCGTGCTATCAGTTTAACCCTTTGATTGGTAGGTGAAGTTTGATGTCAATTGAAAGATAAGCATTATAACATGTTATGTATTGAGGCATTTCTCTTTCTGACAAGTTGTTTACCATTACAGGCATGGAGCTTGATATGGAGCTGAAGATAGGGGGATAGGGTGCAGAATGCAGTGTAAGGAGAGAGATTAAGAAAAGCAATTAGAAAAAGATGGAAAAGAGGTCAGGCAAGGTTAAAAGTCTTTGTAGCGCTATGACAGTAGCAGGCTCTGTTCACTGTAGCAAAAGCACGGCCTCTGAATTCAATTTCAGATTCAGATTTTATTTCCTATTGTTTAAAAATCTTTATAATGAAAAGAGTGGATGCGCAGAAGCTAAGCTGTTACCTACTATTGGTAATGGATAGAATAACTCATGGGGTTTACTTTTATTTTTTAATTAAATAGATAAAAGTAGAACTCTGATCTGAGAATATTCCCGACACACTACGCAGTGCGTATGAATATATTGCATATATATATATATATATATATATATATATATATATATGCAAAGTTTCTCATCACACCACCATATAAGGTAGCGTGCCCTCTGATCAGCTCTGGCTCAGGTTACAAAGTCTCAGAAGCTGATTGGGATTTTTGCCAAGTCAGAGTTCTCCCCAAAAGGGAAGAGGACCCATCTGCAGACAGCTGTTTTGGGGTGCTTGCCCCTCATCAGTACAGAGCAGGGTGTTCTGGCTTGGCTGAGGATGAGAGACCTGTTGTGACTAGCTAATTTTCCTCACGGAGAGGCACCGCTTCCGGTGTAAAACGGAGATTCAAAAAGACCATTAGCACTCCATGGGCTTTCTGGGTAAGACGTATATATATTAAGGAATATACGTATTAGTCTAGTGATACAAATGCAAAATCATAGGATGTTGCAGTATGTTAGAATACCTTTTTTATTGGACTAACAGTATTTTGTAGAGACAAACTTTTGGAATTCTTCCCTTTATCAAGTCAAAAGCATTTCTGAGCCCACAAGAAGAAAATTTTGTGAATTTCCTCAAGGGCCTGATTGTATGTGGCTACCAGTGGTATGTGTGATGAGGTTTTTTTCTCATCTTCTGTACTGTAGCAGGTGTTCACGTGGTGTTGAAGAGCAGAGTGGATTTTCTTACTGATGGTCCTTGGATTGTAACTTAGTTTTTTTTTTTTCTTCTCAGCTAGCGTTTGCAGATGTATGCCTCTGTCATCAGTGTTGGAGCAGATGCGGTGGTACCTGGTGGCTTGGCTGTATACAGTATGATGCCTTTCTTGGTGTGAGATAGATATAAACTTGAATTTGTATAGATAGCTGGATGTTTATAGTTATAGTGGTGTCCATGAAGTTCACCATTTCTGTAGAGAAGTCCATTTTGAGTTTGATGGATTAAATGTGTTGAAGGCATCATGAAACTTTTGGAGTTTTTCTTTGCCTTCAGTCCAAATAATGAAAATAGCATCAATGTATCTGTAGTATCTGTAGGGTTTGTGAATTTGGGTATTCAGAAATTGTCCTATAGCTATACAATTTATGGCTCAACTTAGTGTGAATTCTCCACGTATGTTGTTTTAACCCCTGCATATTTTGTGAAATGGAACCTGTGTGTTTTCTTCTTGTGTGCTCAGAAATGCTTTTGACTTGATAAAGGGGGGATTCCCGAAAGCTTGTCTCCACAAAATACTGTTCGATATTATAAGGTATTACAAGATACCGCAACATCCTATTATATATATATATATATATATATGTGTGTATATATATATATATATATATATATATATAATATTTATATATATATATATATATATATATATATATATATATATATTAACACTGAGGCAGGATTGAGGGCAATGAAAGGGTGTTTTCCAAGACCTTTATCCTAGGTGAGCTAGCAGAGATGCCCATTGGGTGCCTAATCAAGCCAGAACTGCAGGGAGGGCAGATAGTTAAGAGTCCAGGAAGTGTAGACTGCACTCTCCCCAAAAGACAGCAAGGTGGCTGTAAAGGGGAGGAGGCAGGGGTCCTTGCAAGGAGCACACAGACAGGCGCTGTGAGTGACCCCCAACAATGAAGTGGACAGACAAGGGGACTTAGTACACAGGGCAAAAGGTTGCAAAATCTGTGTGTGAACAGTGAATAAAGGTTTCAGGAAACCTGTGTTTTGAGATGGTGGAGACTAGCTTACCAGCGGATAGAGAGGGAAGCGGCTAATGTGCAGTCAGTGGCTAGACGGCCTAGGATTTTGTTTGTTCCAGTGTGAATTATGTTTTATTTTGTCCTGCAACCTTTCCCAATAAACCTGACCAAAGGTCAGATTGCATGAAGAAGTGGAGTGGAGAAACGTGTGGCTGTGTCAAGGACGATCCCTAGAACTAATTCCAGAGTGAAATCTCGCAATATATATATATATATATATATATATATATATATATATATATATATATATAAAACTCCTTAGGGTAGCTTATCTTCATCATATCCAGGGAGCAGATAAAATAATCAGCATAACATAGTGCAACTAAGATTCGGGGATGAGGGAGGACAAGAGAGGTTTTGCTTAAAGGGGTTATCCACCATAAGGTAATTTTAGTACTTACCTGCCAGACAATGATGGACATGCTTAGGAAGGATGTGCGCTTGTCTTGTGGCTAAAGGGCTATGTTGTGAAATTACCATTAAGCTGAGGCTTAATCTTTTTGTGAACTGGCTATTTCCTGTTGGAGTTCATTCAATTAAACTACAAATCCCATAATTCATTGTTTGTAAGTATGAGGTCACTTTTCTCTCTCCCACACATCAGCCATCCTACCCATTGAAACACACATGTGATCTATTCAATGCCATACACCAGTGTTTTCTGACCAGGCTGCCTCCAGCTGTTGCAAAACTACAATTCTTCTTCCTTCCACCCAGCGGTCGCTCCACCCATTGAAGCAAAGACAGGCTCGCTCTGAACACCTGACTAGTGATGTAATGTCTTGAGCCGCATTGCAACCTGGCAAAATCTGAGATGACAGTCATTTTTATGCTGTTAAAAATAAACTTTGAGGCAAAGATCACATAAGAATTGCGAGACCACCATGAAACACAGGTAAAGACACTATATTATGAACTACACTAACTTTACAGACCATGTAGCATAGTCCCATATACCTGGCTCTGACAGTGTTTTAGCTTTCCTGCTATTCTCTCCCCACCCTTCCTAAAATATAGGAGTATAAGGGAGTGTGAAAACTTGGTTTTTGGGGGGGGGGGGGGTGGTATAGGCGGTTGACGGGATGTGAATAGAAGGCTCAGCTGGTGTGATAAGGAGCTTCATAATCACACCTCCTCAACATGATTCACACCCCTCACCCCCTAAACCTAGCATTCACACTATTTTACAATGACTTTCTCGCCAATCTGTAATGCCAGGCTCTTTACCTAAAGTACAATTGATGTCTTCCTTTGTAGACTTCTGTTTCTCTTTACAACCCCAGCTACTGCTGTAACAACTATAGCTACACTCCTGTGATGACTGTGTGAGTGATACATTTGTACAGTGTACAGTTTATCATTTTATATATAATTTAGTGTTGTATAGTTTTGCTCTTTGTTGGTGTTGAAGGAAGCATTGTCAAATATAACCTTGTAAAGGGGTTGAATAGTAAAGTATCAATCTTTGCAGATGATACCAAGCTCTGTAAAGTGGTTAACACAATAGAGGACAGTGCACTGTTACAAATGGATCTGGATAGGTTGGAGGCTTGGACTGGGAAGTGGCAGATGAGGTTCAAAACTAATAAATGTAAGGTTATGCACATGGGGAGAAAAAATCCAGGCTGGGATTATGTATTAAATGGAAAAACGCTGGGAATGACTGACATGGAAAAGGATTTAGGAGTTTTAGTTAACAGTAATTTACCTATAACGACCAGTGTCAGGCAGCTGCTTCCAGGGCAAATAAAATCATGGGATGTATCAAAAATGGGCATAGATGCTCACAACAAGAAAATAATTCTACCACTGTACAAATCACTAGTCAGACCACACATGGAATATTGTGTACTGTACTGGGCACCAATGTACAAGAAAGATATAGTGGAGCTGGAGAGGGTTCAAAGATGGGAAACCAGAGTAATATGGGGAATGGGAGGACAACAGTACCAAGAAAGATTATCAGAATTAGGGTTATTTAGTTTAGAAAAAAAGATGGCTCAGGTGCGACCTAATAACTACCGTATATACTCGAGTATAAGCCGAGTTTTTCAGCACGATTTTTCGTGCTGAAAACACCCCCCTCGGCTTATACTCGAGTGAACTCCCCCACCCGCAGTGGTCTTCAACCTGCGGACTTCCAGAGGTTTCAAAACTACAACTCCCAGCAAGCCAGGGCAGCCATCGGCTGTCCGGGCTTGCTGGGAGTTGTAGTTTTGAAACCTCCGGAGGTCCGCAGGTTGAAGACCACTGCGGCCTTCAACATCATCCAGCCCCCTCTCACCCCCTTTAGTTCTGAGTACTCACCTCCGCTCGGCGCTGGTCCGGTCCTGCAGGGCTGTCCGGTGAGGAGGTCGTCCGGTGGGATAGTGGTTCCGGGCTGCTATCTTCACCGGGGAGGCCTCTTCTAAGCGCTTCGGGCCCGGCCTCAGAATAGTCACGTTGCCTTGACAACGACGCAGATGCGTCGTTGTCAAGGCAACGGCTCTATTCCGGGCCGGAAGCGCGGAGAAGAGGCGCCCCCGGTGAAGATAGCAGCCCGGAACCACTATCCCACCGGACCACCTCCTCACCGGACAGCCCTGCAGGACCGGACCAGCGCCGAGCGGAGGTAAGTACTCAGAACTAAAGGGGGTGAGAGGGGGCTGGATGATGTTGAAGGCCGCAGTGGTCTTCAACCTGCGGACCTCCGGAGGTTTCAAAACTACAACTCCCAGCAAGTCCGGACAGCCGATGGCTGCCCGGGCTTGCTGGGAGTTGTAGTTTTGAAACCTCTGGAGGTCCGCAGGTTGAAGACCACTGAGGGCGAATGATGAGAAGAGGATGATGAAGGGGGGGTGTGGGGATGATGAAGGGGGGTGGGGATGATGACAAGGGGATGATGAAGGGGGGTGTGGGATGATTACAAGGAGATGATGAAGGGGGGATGTGTGGGATGATAAGGGGATGATGAAGGGGGGATGTGTGGGATGATAAGGGGATGATGAAGGGGGGATGTGTGGGATGATGACAAGGGGATGATGAAGGGGGGATGTGTGGGATGATAAGGGGATGATGAAGGGGGGATGTGTGGGATGATGACAAGGGGATGATGATGAGGATGTTAATGACGGGTCTGGATGATGACAGGGGGGGATGAGGTATTTCCCACCCTAGGCTTATACTCGAGTCAATAACTTTTCCTGGGATTTTGGGTTGAAATTAGGGGTCTCGGCTTATACTCGGGTCGGGTTATACTCGAGTATATATGGTATGTATTAATATATCAGGGGGCAGTACAGAGATCTCTCCGATGATCTATTTTTACCCAGGACTTTATCTATTACAACGGGGCACACTCTACGCCTGGAGGAATGGGGGTTCTTTACTGGAAGAGCAGTAAGACTATGGAACTCTCTGCCAGAGAAAGTGGTCATGGTGAACACAATAAAATAGTTTAAAAGAGGCCTGGACGTTGTTAGGATTCGGCAGGCTGGAGGTGGATCCTCTGTGTCAGAGAGAGATTGGCATGGACCGTATCGGTGGATCGGTTCTAAGTTGCTACTGGTATTCACCAGAGCCCGCCGCAAAGCGGGATGGTCTTGCTGCGGCGGTAGCAATCAAGTCGTATCCACCGGTAACGGCTCAACCTCTCTGACTGCTGAGACTGGCATGGTACAGAAGGACAAGGCAAGAGCAAGGTCGGACATAGCAGAAGGTCAGGCAGGCAGCAAGGGCTGTAGTCAGGGGCAACAGCAGAAGGTCTGGAACACAGGCTTGGGACATACACAAAACGCTTTCACTGGCACAAGGCAACAAGATCCGGCAATGCAGGGAAGGGGAAGTGAGGTAATATAGACCTGGAGCAGGTGAGCTAATTACACTGATTGGGCCAGGCACCAATTAGCGGTGCTCTGGCCCCTTAAATGCTAGAGAGCTGGCGCGCACGCCCTAGAGAGCAGAGCCGCGCGCGCCAGGACGTGACAGCCGGGGACCGGGACAGGTAAGTAGATTGGGATGCGAACCGCGAGCGGGCGCATCCCGCTATGCGGATCGCATCCCCGCCGGCAGTGTCAGTGCGGCGCTCCCGGTCAGCGGGTCTGACCGGGGTGCTGCAGAGAGGAGAACGCGGCGAGCGCTCCGGGGAGGAGCAGGGACCCGGAGCGCTCGGCGTAACAGACGTGTTTCTGGATAGTAATAACATTACAGGTTATGGATAATTAATTTATAGGGACAGAACGTTGATCCAGGGATTGATTCTGATTCCATTTTTGGAAGGACTTTTTTTTCCCCTAGTATGGGGCACTTGGTATTAGCCTCATACAGGTTTTTTGCCTTCTTCTGGATCAACACAGGAGGGACAAAATAAGGTTATAGGTTGAACTTGATGGACTCTGGTGTTTTTTTCAACCTTAAGAACTATTAACTATATCATACTTTTAAGGAGTGGTTTCCTGGTACTACAGAACTTTTCAATAGAACAAGTACCTTTTACATCCTGCAATAATAGTGTTACTTTCCTGATCTGTCCTTATAACAGGGGCAGAGGCCCCAACATATACAAGAAGTTCTATCAGACTTGGGCAGTGCCACAGTGACTGCCAGCTATCAGTCTTTCCGGCTATGTAGCTTTGGGTTCAGCCTGCATCAACTCTGTTTTATACCAGCCATTCAGAATAAGTTTTTCCCTTCACTTCCATGGACCCTTGAAGCTTCTACACCACTAAATTTCATGGGAACCTGACAACCCTCAGCTCCAAGCATGAAATGTAGGTAGTTTTATGTATATGATGCTAAATGGTTGCAGAATAAACTCAATTCTATTCCTCCACTGTGTTAGAGGGTATCTGTCTCTCTAGTGATATGTCCGAAGTTTTGATCTGATGGGTTTGAACCATTCGGGTGCTGAACAGCAATGATCAGTCACAGCACTCTGCTAATCACTGCTGTCTGTTTAGTTTAGGCATCAGTGGGTGTCTCATCAACTGGATTCCCACAAATCAAAAGTTTAGTCATGTGGCACATTTTTATTTTTTTAAAGAGACAGGCCCTTTAAAAACAAGGAGGTTCATTACTCCTCAACTTAAAGGGGTATTCCAGGCAAAAACTTTTTTTTATATATCAACTGGCTCCGGAAAGTTAAACAGATTTGTAAATTACTTCTATAAAAAAATCTTAATCCTTCCAATAGTTATTAGCTTCTGAAGTTTTCTGTCTAACTGCTCAATGATGATGTCACTTCCCGGGAGCTGTGCATGATGGGAGAATATCCCCATAGGAGCTGGACAGCTCCCGGGACGTGAGTCATCAGAAAGCAGTTAGACAGAAAACAGCAACTCAACTTCAGAAGCTAATAACTATTGGAAGGATTAAGATTTTTTAATAGAAGTAATTTACAAATCTGTTTAACTTTCCGGAGACAGTTGATATATATATATATATATATATATATATATATATATATATATATATATATATATATATAAAAGTTTTGGCCTGGAATACCCCTTTAAACAGATAAAACTGTAACTTTAACACAGGTTATATTATCACTAGATACATAGGAGGAGGATAACCTTTGTACTTATCTTCTACTCACACTCTTGGCTTGTAACTGAGCATCTTAACCTTTCTAATCCACTTTGATAGACTTAGGTGCCCAGGCCTCAAATTACTCAGTGCGTTCACACTGAGTAATTTAAGAGGAATTTACTCCAAACTACTCCAAACTAATGCACACCTCCTCTGCCCATTGACTTTAATGTTTTTTCCACTGTCCTCTTCACACTGTGGAAATTCTGCTTGCAGAATTCCTAACGCTGAATTCCTTCCTGATTGAAGAAAGAATATGTTCATTCTTCAAGCGGAATCTGTGAGCAGAATCCAATAGAAGTCAATGGTAAAAAATGTTGACAGACATCGTTTTCACACAGAATTCAGAAAAGTAGAATTAAGTAGCCTCCTCCTTCATTCCTCTTCATTTCCGCATGGACATTCAACTCGAATTCCGCTCGAAATTCCGCTTGATGGATAAAATTACAGAAAGCAACAATTTCCTGACCAAAATTATTCCTTGTGAATTCCTCTTGAATTTCTCAGTATGAACATACCCTTAGACTGCCGCTGTCACTCAATAGTTAAAATAAATTTGTAGTAAAAAGTTTGGCACAAAAAAGTTTTGAATATTTCCCTCAGTGTGCCGCTGAGGAAGCATCGGATCTGTACATGCGTTAGCAGGACCCAGTGTCCCAATTGGCAACTGCATTGTTTAATGTGGTGGCGTATGGACTATGGTAGTGCCTTCATGTGGTAAGAAGGTTTATGTTTGGATTGGTGCACGGTATGATTAGATATTTAAACCTGTATGTATACTCACAATATGCCCCTCACTAAGGTCCTTGGTACAGCATTTTATTTTTTATGCACTTGTTGATGTGGGATTTATAATAAAAAACTTTAAGACAGTGAATAAAGGTAAAGTTTTATCTTTGTATAGGGTTAACCATTTTCTGTACAGAATCCTCTCTCTCTCTCTCTCTCTTTATATATATATATATATATATATATATATATATATATATATATACCAGTTGATTGCTCATGGAACCTGAGTGGTTTATGTTCTGTGAATACATGACTCAATTCTGTATGATTTGCCATGCAAACATCTTAAGCCGTGTTCACACCATGGAATTTTAGTGCAGAATTCTGCATTGGAATTCTGCACAGAGGTTCCGCTGCAGCAAAGTCCCGTTGAATTCAACGGGATTCTGTTGTGTTGTACACACGGCGGAATTTCCATGCCAGATGTTTCCACGGAAAGAATGAATCAGGACAGGAAGAGACCAGTACTGTTCAGCTCAGGGCGCCATAACATGGTTTACCTTTATTAGAGGCGTGCCACTGCTAGTGGGTTATTTTCATGGATAGTTATCAAGAACTTGGCTTCAGACTGTTATTCTGCTTTTATTGATCAGTTTTGTGTTCCTCTTAGTTAGTGTTTTTTCTAGGTTTGTGACAACAACAGATTTTCCTAAGGGATGTGACCATTCAGCTTTAATAAAAAGAAATGTTTTGTGTGGTTGGAGGGTAGCTAGACAGCTGCTTATTTGTTCTAACAGGGTCATACTGTGTTGTGCCAATAAATCCAGAGAGAAATTCCTATAAATCTTTTCAACCTGATAGTAATAATTTACAAGAGAGGTTATGGCTGATTGTAATAACCCTGGGCTAGGGGGCAGTGGGATAATCTTCTGAGTGCAGAAGTCTTGTTTCTTGAGGACAGGAATGACAGGTGGTGTTTTTTACTGCAACTGCAAGGATGGCGAGGTGACCAGGACACCTTCATTATATATACACTGCTCAAAAATATAAAGGGAACACTAAGATAACACATTCTAGATCTGAATGAATGAACTAATCGTATGAAATACTTTTGTCTTTACATAGTTGAATGTGCTGATAACAAAATCACACACAAAATATCAATGGAAACCAAATTTATCAACCCATGGAGGTCTGGTTATGGAGTCACACTCAAAATCAAAGTGGAAAACCACACTACAGGCTGATCCAACTTTGATATAATGTCCTTGAAACAAGTCAAAATGAGGCTCAGTAGTGTGTGTGGCCTCCACGTGCCCGTATGACCTCCCTACAATGCCTGGGCATGCTCCTGATGAGGTGGCGGATGGTCTCCTGAAGGATGTCCTCCCAGACCTGGACTAAAGCATCTGCCAACTCCTGGACAGTCTGTGGTGCAACCTGCTAGTTGGTGGATGGGGCAAGACATGATGTCCCAGATGTGCTCAATTGGATTCAGGTCTGGGGAATGGGCGGGCCAGTCCATAGCATCAATGCCTTCCTCTTGCAGGAACTGCTGACACACTCCAGCCGCATGAGGTCTAGCATTGTCTTGCATTAGGAGGAACCCAGGGCCAACCACACCAGCATATGCTCTCACAAGGGGTCTTAGGATCTCATCTCGGTACCTACTGGCAGTCAGGCTACCTCTGGCAAGCACACTGAGGGCTGTGCGTCCCCAAAGAAATGACCACCCCACACCATTACTGACTCACCGCCAAATTGGTCATGCTGGAGGATGTTGCAGGCAGCAGAACGTTCTCTACGGGTCTCCGGACTCTGTCACGTCTGTCACATATGCTCAATGTGAACCTGCTTTCGGGCCCTTTCAGAAACTCATGGAGTCTGTTTCTGACCATTTGAGTGGACACATGCACATTTGTGGCTTGCTAGAGGTCAATTTTCAGGGCTCTGGCAGTGCTCCTCGTGCTCCTCCTTGCACAAAGGTAGAGCTAGCGGTCCTGCTGCTGGGTTGTTGCCCTCCTATGGCCTCCTCCATGTCTCCTCATGTACTGGTCTGTCTCCTGGTAGCGCCTCCATGCTCTGGAAACTACACTGTCAGACACAGCAAACCTTCTTGCCACAGCTTGCAGTGATGTGCCATCCTGGATGAGCTGCACTACCTGAGCCACTTGTGTGGGTTGTAGACTCCGTCTCATGCTACCACTAGAGTGAAAGCAGTGCCAGCATCCAAAAGCGACCAAAATATCAGCCAGGAAGCATAGGAACTGAGAAGTAGTCTGTTGTCACCCCCTGCAGAACCACTCCTTTATTGGGGGTGTCTTGCTAATTGCCTATAATTTCTACGTTGTCTGTTCCATTTGCACAACAGCATGTGACATTGATTGTCAATCAGTGTTGCTTCCTGAGTGGACAGTGTGATTTCAAAGAAGTGTGATTGACTTGGAGTTACATTGTTTTGTTTAAGTGTTCCCTTTATTTTTTTGAGCAGTGTATCTTAAAGTCTATGGACAACATTGAATTTTTAAAAATGATTTCCCCAATGCAAATTAAATTAAATCAAAGACAGGTGTGGCAGTGAGCCTTTGATTCCACTTTCTGTGCCACCTCAGATTTTCAGATGAGTCATGACCAGCACAAGTACTATGCCATTGCATATCAGGAGGACATAATAAAAGAAACGTAAGTCTGGGGTTTTGCATTTTTTTTTTTTACTTTGACGCCATTTATCATACGGGATTAATAATGTTATATTTCAAAGTTTGGACAATTACACACTTGGTGATACCTAACATGCTTATTATTATGTTTACATGTTTTATTTATATGGAAAATGGGAAAAGCTGGGTGATTTGAACTTTTAATATGGAAGGGGTTAATGTGTTTTTTTAAACCTTTATTAAATGATTTGCCTGTTGCAGCCAGGCTCTATCAAATGCAGAAGCGGGACTGGGACAGAAGGAGAGGTAAGTCCTCCGACTATCTCTAGCCACCCCATTAGACCACCAGGGATGGTTTAAAGCTCCCTTTAGATGCCGCTGTCAGCTTTGACAGCAGCGATCTAAAGGGTTAGTAGCCACTGCAGTGATCAATGCACTGAAAACAGCTGGGGGTCACTGGGTATAGAGTGGGCTCAAGTCAGGAGCATGCTCCATACACCCTGAGCAGCACCATGATCAACAAGGTCTGTCATGAGTCCCGAAGGGGTAAAAAATCTTCTCGGGTGGCAACGTGCCACCCCTGTGAAGGTGCCGCCTGGGTCCAATGGACTCAGAGGGACCCATTGTAGGGTCGGCCCTGGAGAGGACCCTATCCTTCACATAGGAGTTTTATTCCAGAAAGCAGCATCCTCAAAAGTGTAAGTGGTGTGAGGTAACACCTTTAACCTCTTAAGGACCAAGGACGTATGAGTATGTCCTTGATCCCGCTCCCGTGATATAACGCGGGGTCCCACGGTGACCCCGCATCATATCACGGCAGGCCTGGCGTCATAGTGAAGCCGGGACCCGCCGCTAATAGCGCACGGCACCGCGATCAGTGCCATTAACATCAGTGCTATTAACTCTTTAGCCGCGCGCTCAAAGCTGAGCCACGCGGCTAAAAGTGAAAGTAAAAAGTTAGCTCAGTGGGCTGTTCGGGATAGCCGCGGCGAAATCGTGGCATCCCGAACAGCTTACAGGACAGCCGGAGGGTCCCTACCTACTTCCTCGCTGTCCGATCGCCGAATGACTGCTCAGTGCCTGAGATCCAGGCATGAGCAGTCAAGCGGCAGAATCATCGATCACTGGTTTCCTATGAGAAACAAGTGATCAATGTAAAAGATCAGTGTGTGCAGTGTTAGGCTAGGTTCAGACTACGGAATTTCCTCCTGCAATTTTGCTTTGAAATTGCAGGCGGAAATTCCGCTTTCTAAAATGTACAGTGTAGTGAATGATTTTCCGTTCACAAATTCACACTTCGGAATTTGTGAAGTGGAAAATCCACTTAGAAATTTCCGCCTGAAGAAAGGCAGTGCTCTTTCTTCAGGTGGAAATCCGCACGGAACACATTGCAGTCTATTGGAGACTGCAGTGTCCGCACGGTCCTAGCGCCGACTGATTCAGCCGATGCTGGCCGCACTCGGAATCTCCTGGCGGAAATTTTCTGCCTGGAGATTCCGTAGTCTGAACCTAGCCTTATAGGTCCCTATGGGAGCTAGAACACTGCAAAAAAAAAGTGAAAAAAAAAAGTGAATAAAGATCATTTAACCCCTCCCCTATTAAAAGTTTGAATCACCCCCCTTTTTCCTTAAAAAAAAACAGTGTAAATAAAAATAAAAATAAACATATATGGTATCGCTGCGTGCGGAAATATCCGAATTATAAAAATATATAATTAATTAAACCGCACGGTCAATGGCGTACGCGCAAAAAAATTCAAAAGTCCAAAATAGTGCATTTTTGGTCACTTTTTATATCATGAAAAAATGAATAAAAAGATCAATAATTCCTATCAATGCAAAAATGGTACCGCTAAAAACTTCAGATCATGGCGCAAAAAATGAGCCTTCATACCGCCCCATACGCGGAAAAATAAAAAAGTTATAATGGTCAGAAAATGACAATTTTAAACGCATAAATTTTCCTGCATGAAGTTATGATTTTTTCCAGAAGTACGACAAAATCAAACCTATATAAGTAGGATATCATTTTAGTCGTATGAACCTACAGAATAAAGATAAGGTGTCATTTTTACCGAAAAAATGTACTACGTAGAAACGGAAGCCTCCGTCTCACAATTATTATTTTTTTCCGTTTCAGCGTAGATTTTTGGGCAAAATGACTGACGTCATTACAAAGTAGAATTGGTGGCACAAAAAATAAGCAATCATATGGATTTTTAGGTGCAAAATTGAAAGCTAAAATGCAAAAACGGAAAACCCACCGCTCCTTAAGGGGTTAAAGGAGTATTCCATGAAAAAACACTTTTTTTTTTATATCACCTGGCTCCAGAAAGTTAAACAGATTTTTAAATGAAAGGGGAAAAAAAGAGACTGTGTGAGCAGCTCACAACCTAGGATATTCTAGGTTAATGTGGATAAAAATCGGTCTGCACCGATCAAATAATGAAAAATCAAGTATGCAAATTTAACCACACCTCAAGAATATCACCCTACTGGGTACACAATGAATACAAAATGAGACAAATGGTTTCTGAAAAAATGCAAATTTTTATAAAAAACAGAAATATCAATATAAAATAGTAGTTAAAAGATCAGAGCATTAGTAATAATAAACTGTCACTGGGCCCTAATGACAGATAGATGTTGAAGCAACTACCTAAAGAATTCTAGAATAGTCCATGGATATTGCTCCGAATTGGACTGTTAGTCCGTAAAAAAAAATAGTAGATGTTTCAAATGATGGCACAATTGTTAGAGTGGCACTCTAACAGTGGCACTCTATCAAATTACAGATCACAGCGCAAAAAATGAGCCCTCATATCGCAGCTTATACGGAAAAATGAAAAAGTTATAGGTCTTCAAAATAGGGGATCTTAAACGTACTAATTTGGTTAAAAAGTTTGTGAAGCACAACAGTAATAGAAAAGTATGTTATCACAGGTATCATTTTAATCGTATTGACCCAAAGAATAAAGAACACGTCATGTTTACCGTAAATTGTATGGCGTGAAAACAAAACCTTCCAAAATTAGCAAAATTGTGGTTTTCTTTTTAATTTCCCCACACAAATAGTATTTTTTTGTTTGCGCCATACATTTTGTGGTAAAGTGAGTGATGGAATTACAATGGACAACTGGTCGCGCAAAAAACTAGCCCCCCATACTAGTCTGTGGATGAAAATATAAAAGAGTTATGATTTTTTGAAGGCGAGGAGGAAAAAATGAAAACGTAAAAATAAAATGTTCTGCGTCCTCAAGGTCAAAATGGGCTTCGTCCTTAAGGGGTTAAAGTTTGTATTGGAAAGTAGTCAGTAGTAAGCCATTGTATACTAAGGGTCAGTTACAGTGCTTAGTTAGTACTTTGTGTCTATTATTTTATTTTTATTTATTTTTTTGTAATGCCACTGTGAATACGGCTCTGTTTTGTTTTCTGGACAATTAGCTGCAGGAGAAGTGCAGCATTCAAAATGTGTCCCTGTCTCTCACCGGTGTTTCATGCTTTTTGTCCATCTCTACTGAGCTGAACTCCCACGCAACATATACTATATCTACTCCCCTTACAATGGTAGAAGCTAGCTTTATATAGGAGCTCTGCATCAATATAAGGGATTCCAGTGACTCACATGTGATGTCTTCTCTGATTGGAGTCATTCTCCTCCTTGTCTCCCCTTTGCCCCTAGCCTCTATCTTATCTTCATTACTGCAGCATATAAACTGCCACAACATTTTGGTCCTGAACTATATGATGCAATGCTATGACGTCATTGTGCTGACCAGTGCAGGGATTACGTCATGGAGGTTTATAGGCTGCAGGACTGAAGAGCCTGCAACCAATAATAGTCAATGGTGGAGCAGGGAGCTCCACCTTTCTACTTCCCTGTACCTGCATTTGGAGGCTTCCACCCCAGAAGCCTGGTTCTAGGAATGCATCTATCTGGTGCACTGACAGCACTTCAGAAAGAACCCAAGTGCACTGTTCATAGCCAAGATTTTGCCCATGTTTATACACCGTTAGTGTGGAAATTCCATTTATTAAAGAGATTGCCTCAATATGCCATCAATGTCCAAACACTGATGTTCTAGCAACTATACTTTGTTGACCATACAGCCTCATAAAAAGCCAGAGACTAAACAGCACATTCCTTTTCTATTGCTACTGCCATTTCATATAAGTAACATTGTAACAGTACAGGGATCCCTAACAAGCACAATTCAGTACCATATCTTAGCCATCTTCTATCAATCTATTACCAGAGAATGGGTAGGCGAGGGTGGGGGGAGTCTATTCCGATCCTGTCACTGAGTGCTGGCAAGAGCTTAATGCATGCCCGAGCTATTAAAATTGCATGCCCCTCTGTCCTAGTACAGCATCGACATGCCATACACTGTATAATAATGTCCTGTCCATGTGACAGAGTACCTAGATCATCAGATGGGCTAATGAGCCCTATGTGTCCAGAACGGAGGTGCGATTACCATACTATAAACAGTTATGTGACCCCCGCCCGGCCCCCTTCACCCTGGGGGAGATTTATCAAAACCTGTTCAGAGGAAAACTTGCTGAGTTGCCCATAGCAGCCCAGGCCTCTTTAAAAATGAAAGAAGTGATCTGATTGGTTGCTATGGGCAACTCAGCAACTTTTCCTCTGGACAGGTTTTGATAAAATCCCACCCCCCTGTCTTTAGTCACTCATCTCATCTCATCTGATTTTTGACAAAAAGACTACAGAAAACATTGTATGAGAACATTGAGATACTACGTACTAAAGATATAACTTATAGTATATTTCCTTGTTTCCCATACCGTTTTCTTTTCTTCTTGACAATTAGGCCTCTGCTGTATTTGTCTATGACAAAAACAGAACCATTTGATTGCCTCTCCGTCCCTTGGGTTTCCAGGCTTACAATAAGGCACATTCTGTAACCTCTACCATATGGCTATGTACTGTGTCACATTAAACTAACTATTATAAATGTCTAGAGGGAGACGGGGCTAAGGTTACACTTCCATTTAGCTGATTAATGTTCACTGTAGAATATAATCATAATTGATGATTTTGGTGAACTCATCACACTCCAGTATCATTTTGTGTTTACAGTGGACATCTTATGAATACCACTTTCTATCATGATATTGTTGTCTGGTTGTTGTCATGTTCTAATAGAACAGAGATTTGTAAAGAAATTAAGGTTTAAAATGTTTGTTTTTTTATTTATTTTTTATAATTTCTATGAAGATCTGTAGAAAATGTGGATCACAGGTAGTTATTTTACAGTTACATTATCTTGCCTAGGTTTATACTGCACCTTTGTTTTAATGCTGCCAGGGTTTGCTGTGGGCAAGATCTCTAATGTAGGTACTACTGTCCAAACATAGATCTACTATTGATCAGTACACACTATACAATATGCTGAACAGTGAATATACTCATGATTAGACTTATCCACCACAGAGCTGGCAAATTCCCCATTGGGCCCCAAGCAGCTAGGTGGGCATATGCAAGTTTTTGTATTTGCCATGATTTTGTGTAAATAATTTCAAAATTGCATCACTAGCTAGAAGCTCAAGGACCTTTTAGGGTAAGGGGGATGGAGGAGGTTTAAATTCTGGTTTTGTGCATCTGTACTAAAAGCAAATATGAAAATAAAAATTATATTTATATATATATAAACAAAGGCCATTGTCACCTGCTATTAGTGCATAATAATACTGTACTAGGCTCTACTACGCAGTGACTTTGTACTGCTGCAGTGCGTTGTACAACTCTAAAGCTTATAGGGGCCAGTTAGGCTGAGCACTAAAAGTCATTGTCTCCTGCTATTAGTGCATAATAATACTGTACTGGACTGTACTACAGAGTGACTATGTACTGCTGCAGTGGGTGCACAATAACTACAAAGCTTATAGGGCCAGTTAGGCTGAGCACTAAAAGCCTTTGTCACCTACTATTAATGCATAATAATACTGTACTGGGCTGTAATACACAGCAACTCTATACTGCTGCAGTGGGGAGTACAAAAACTCTAAAGCTTATAGGGGTCAGTTAGGCTGAGCACTAAAAGCCATTGTCACCTACTATTAATGCATAATAATACTGTACTGGGCTGTAATACACAGCAACTCTATACTGCTGCAGTGGGGAGTACAAAAACTCTAAAGCTTATAGGGGCCAGTTAGGCTGAGCACTAAAAGCCCTTGTCACCTGCTAATAGTGCATAATAATACTGTACTGGGCTGTATTACACAGCGACTCTATACTGCAGCACTAGTGTGTACTACAACTCTAAAGCTAACAGGGGCCAGGTAAGGTGAGCACAAAAAGCCTTAGTCACCTGATTTCAGTGCCTAATACAGATTGCGTAGCGGAGCATATTGTCCTCTGATAAGTGTAACCTGTGCATACATGTGTACGTTTGTTTTTTTCCTGTCAAACTAACTTGAGGCTTCTTACTGTGAAAGGCCAGCCAAAGCTACACACTTGTTTCTGTAGTCTAATACAGTTTTAATCGTAGTGGAGCGCTGTTACGCCGAGCGCTCCGGGTCCCCGTTCCTCCCCGGAGCGCTCGCCTCATCCTCGTTGCTGCAGCGCCCCGGTCAGATCTCCTGACCGGGTGCGCTGCGGTACCGCCTCCAGCCGGGATGCGATTCGCGATGCGGGTGGCGCCCGCTCGCGATGCGCACCCCGGCTCCCGTACCTGACTCGCTCTCCGTCGGTCCTGTCCCGGCGCGCGCGGCCCCGCTCCCTAGGGCGCGCGCGCGCCGGGTCTCTGCGATTTAAAGGGCCAGTGCACCAATGATGGTGCCTGGTCCAATCTTCCAATTACCTTGATTGGCTTCCATCTGCTCCCTGCCTTTATCTGACCTCCTCCCATGCACTCCCTTGCCGGATCTTGTTGCCCTTGTGCCTAGTGAAAGCGTTCCCTTGTTTGTTCCTAGCCCGTGTTCCAGACCTCCTGCCGTTGCCCCTGACTACGATCCTTGCTGCCTGCCCCGACCTTCTGCTACGTCCGACCTTGCTTCTGTCTACTCCCTTGTACCGCGCCTATCTTCAGCAGTCAGAGAGGTTGAGCCGTTGCTAGTGGATACGACCTGGTCACTACCGCCGCAGCAAGACCATCCCGCTTTGCGGCGGGCTCTGGTGAAAACCAGTAGTGACTTAGAACCGGTCCACTAGCACGGTCCTCGCCAATCCCTCTCTGGCACAGAGAATCCACTACCTGCCAGCCGGCATCGTGACAGTAGATCCGGCCATGGATCCCGCTGAAGTTCCTCTGCCAGCTGTCGCCGACCTCCCCACACTGGTCGCCCAGCAAGCCCTAAAGATCGCCCAACGAAATCACCAGCTGGCATACTTGACCTCCGTGACACTGCAACTTCAGTCACAGATACAGCAGCTGCTGCCGCAGATACAGCAACTTCAGTCACAGACACAGCAGCTGCAACAACCATCTCCTCCGCCGGCTCCTGCAACTCCTCCGCAGCAACCGGCCGCTCCTAACCCCTGCTTGTCCCTGCCGGACAAATTTGATGAGGACTCTAGACTCTGCCGTGGTCTCCTTTCTGGAAAGGCCTTGTCTGGGGCCACACCACTCTGGGACCGCAATGATCCTGCCACAGCCACAGTCCAGTCCTTCTTCGCTGAGGTCCGTGGTGTCTTCGAGGAGCCTGCCCGAGCTTCTTCTGCCGAGACTGCCCTGCTGAACCTGGCCCAGGGTGTTTCTTCCGTTGGCGAGTACGCCATTCAGTTCCGTGCTCTTGCTTCCGAGTTGTCCTGGAATAGTGAGGCTCTCTGCGCGACCTTTAAAAAAGGCCTATCCAGCAACATTAAAGATGTTCTGGCCGCACGAGAAACTCCTGCTAACCTACATGAACTCATTCATCTTGCCACTCGCATTGACATGCGTTTTTCCGGATGGCGTCTGGAGCTCCGCCTGGATATGGACTTTGTTCGCACGAGGCGTTTTTTCTCCCCGGCTCCTCTCTCCTCTGGTCCTCTGCAATCCGTTCCTGTGCCTCCCGCCGTGGAGGCTATGCAAGTTGACCGGTCTCGCTTGACACCTCAAGAGAGGACACTACGCCGCATGGAGAATCTTTGCCTGTACTATGCCGGTACCGAACACTTCCTGAAGGATTGTCCTATCCGTCCTCCCCGCCTGGAAAGACGTACGCTGACTCCGCACAAAGGTGACACAGTTCTTGATGTCAACTCTGCTTCTCCACGCCTTACTGTGCCTGTGCGGATATCTGCCTCTACCTTCTCCTTCTCTACTATGGTCTTCTTGGATTCCGGATCTGCAGGAAATTTTTTTTTGGCCTCTCTTATCAACAGGTTCAACATCCCTGTGACCAGTCTCGCCAGACCCCTCTACATCAATTGTGTTAACAATGAAAGTTTGGACTGTGCCGTGCGTTACCGCACGGAACCCCTCCTAATGTGCATCGGACCTCTTCACGAAAGAATTGAGTTTTTGATCCTCAGGTTCTTTGGACCCAAGAAGAGGGGGAGACCCAAGGGGGGGGGTACTGTTACGCCGAGCGCTCCGGGTCCCCGTTCCTCCCCGGAGCGCTCGCCTCATCCTCGTTGCTGCAGCGCCCCGGTCAGATCTCCTGACCGGGTGCGCTGCGGTACCGCCTCCAGCCGGGATGCGATTCGCGATGCGGGTGGCGCCCGCTCGCGATGCGCACCCCGGCTCCCGTACCTGACTCGCTCTCCGTCGGTCCTGTCCCGGCGCGCGCGGCCCCGCTCCCTAGGGCGCGCGCGCGCCGGGTCTCTGCGATTTAAAGGGCCAGTGCACCAATGATGGTGCCTGGTCCAATCTTCCAATTACCTTGATTGGCTTCCATCTGCTCCCTGCCTTTATCTGACCTCCTCCCATGCACTCCCTTGCCGGATCTTGTTGCCCTTGTGCCTAGTGAAAGCGTTCCCTTGTTTGTTCCTAGCCCGTGTTCCAGACCTCCTGCCGTTGCCCCTGACTACGATCCTTGCTGCCTGCCCCGACCTTCTGCTACGTCCGACCTTGCTTCTGTCTACTCCCTTGTACCGCGCCTATCTTCAGCAGTCAGAGAGGTTGAGCCGTTGCTAGTGGATACGACCTGGTCACTACCGCCGCAGCAAGACCATCCCGCTTTGCGGCGGGCTCTGGTGAAAACCAGTAGTGACTTAGAACCGGTCCACTAGCACGGTCCTCGCCAATCCCTCTCTGGCACAGAGAATCCACTACCTGCCAGCCGGCATCGTGACAAGCGCATAGTCCTCCTCTCATTAGTGTAAACTGTACATACACAGTACGCGGTGTCCTTTATATTTTTCCTGTTAAACTAATTTTGGCCTAGTTACTGTGAAAGGCCAGCCAAAGCTACACACTTTTTTTTGCCGCCTTATACAGTTTGTAGTGGAGCGTATAGTCTTCCTCTAATAAGTGTAAACTGTACGTACACCTACGTGGTGTCCTTTATATATTTTTCTGTTTAACTAATTTGGGCCTAGTTAGAGTGAAAGGCCAGCCAAAGCTACATACTTGCAGGCAGAGGTCGCAGCAGAGTAGGGGCATGTGGCAGCAGGAGTCGCAGCGAGAGGTCTGAGCTCCCGTTGTCAGCTAGAAGTTGTGTCTCGACTAGCAACCCCGCAGCTGTGATTGATTGGTTCACTCGGTAATCCACTTCATCCCAAGTGACATCCGACACCCCCAGTGAACAGTCGGTGGGTTCCTCAGACTCAACCCTCAGTTGGCATGGCCCTCATGCTGCTGCTGCCACCTCCAGGGTCTGTCATTGTGCCACCATATGATCTCCTCATGCTGATGCTGCCACCTCCAGGCTTTGCCATTGTGCCGCAATATAGTTTCCTCATGCTGATGCTGCCACCTCCAGACTCTGTAATTGTGCCGCCATATGGTCTCCTCATGCTGCTGGCACATTAAATTAAACTTTTTTTATGTTAATCTATCTAAAATCTTCCATTTAAATAAAAAATATATATCTTTAATCTTTTCAAGTGTGAGGCCCTATGGTCTTGTCAGGCGGCTGCCACCTCCAGACTGTGTCATTCTGCCACTATATGATCTTCTCCTGCTGCTGGCACATTAAATAAAACTTTTTATTTTAATATATTTGAAATCTTCAATTTTAATAAAAAAAAAATATCTTTAATATTTTCAATTGTGAGGCCCTATGGTCTCTTCAGGTTGCTGCCACCTCCAGGCTGGGTCATTCTGCCACTATATGGTCTCCTCATGCTGCTGCCACCTCCAGGCTGTGTCATTCTGTCACCATATGTTCTCCTCATGCTGTTGGCACATTAAATTAAACTTTTAAAATTTTTATCTATATAAAATTTTCTATTTAAATTTTGAAAAATATCTTTAATCTTTTCAATTGTGAGGCTCTATCGTCTCATGGGGCTGCTGCACCCGGGACATTAAACTTGTGAATCTGATCAAAATCTTCAATTAAAATTGTAAAAATGTCTTACACCTTTTCAGACCCTATGGTCATATATTACCTGTGGAATTACCACTTATCCAGGGGCGCAGAAGCTGAATGTGCTCCTGTCCATGTTGTTTGTACTGGAGTCCCTCCCTTTTCAAGTGGACACTCAGAGCATGGGGGGGGATACACTGAGAGGCAGGAGCTGGAACAGGTGGTAGCTTGCCTCGCGGAGGACCGCTCAATGCTCACCAGAATGGGTCCTCAAAAAAGGTTTAAAAAAATTTAAATAAATTAAAATAAAATAAAAATGTAATTAAAAAATCTCTTTAACCCCTTAAGGACACAGGACGTCCTGGTGAGGTGGTACTTAACGCACCAGGACGTACATTTACGTCCTGTGCATAACCGCGGGCATCAGAGCGATGCCCGTGTCATGCGCGGCTGATCCCGGCTGCTGATCGCAGCCAGGGACCCGCCGGCAATGGCAGACGCCCGCGATCTTGCGGGCGTCTGCCATTAACCCCTAAGGTGCCGGGATCAATACAGATCCCGGCATCTGCGGCAGTGCGCGATTTGAATGAATGATCGGATCGCCCACAGCGCTGCTGCGGGGATCCGATCATTCATAACGCCACACGGAGGTCCCCTCTCCTTCCTCCGTCCGGCTCCCGGCGTCTCCTGCTCTGGTCTGTGATCGAGCAGACCAGAGCAGAAGATCACCGAAAACACTGATCTGTTCTATGTCCTATACATAGAACAGATCAGTATTAGCAATCATGGTATTGCTATGAATAGTCCCCTATGGGGACTATTCAAGTGTAAAAAAAAATGTAAAAAAATGTAAAAGTAAAAAAAAAAGGGAAAAATCCCCTCCCCCAATAAAAAAGTAAAACGTCCGTTTTTTCCTATTTTACCCCCAAAAAGCGTAATTTTTTTTTATAGACATATTTGGTATCGCCGCGTGCGTAAATATCCGAACTATTAAAATAAAATGTTAATGATCCCGTACGGTGAACGGCGTGAACGAAAAAAATAAAAAGTTCAAAATTCCTACTTTTTTAATACATTTTATTAAAAAAAATTATAAAAAATGAATTAAAAGTTTTTTATATGCAAATGTGGTATCACAAAAAAGTAAAGATCATGGCGCAAAAAATGAGCCCCCATACCCCCATTTCCCTTATACGGAAAAATAAAAAAGTTAGAGGTCATCAAAATAAAGGGATTATAAACGTACTAATTTGGTTAAAAAGTTTGTGATTTTTTTTAAGCGCAACAGTAATATAAAAGTATGTAATAATTGGTATCATTTTAATTGTATTGACCCTCAGAATAAAGAACACACGTCATTTTTACCATAAATTGTACGGCGTGAAAACGAAACCTTCCAAAATTAGCAAAATTGCGTTTTTCGTTTTAATTTCCCCACAAAAATTGTGTTTTTTGGTTGCGCCATACATTTTATGATATGATGAGTGATGTCATTACAAAGGACAACAGGTCGCGCAGAAAACAAGCCCTCATACTAGTCTGTGGATGAAAATATAAAAGAGTTATGATTTTTAGAAGGCGAGGAGGAAAAAATGAAAACGTAAAAAATTACATTGTCTGAGTCCTTAAGGCCAAAATGGGCTGAGTCCTTAAGGGGTTAATATCTTCAATTGTGACGCCATATGGTCTCCCAACCCTGCTGCCACATCCAGAAGCTCTGCAGTAGTGATTCTAATAGCGATGCCTGTAATCTGCATGTTGTTATGTTATGCACTCCGGAAGCACACGCTGGCCGTGAGCACATGGTCCCCTTACCTTCTGTAGCCCCAGTCCTTCACTCTCCGGGTGTTTCTCCTGCCTCCGCCTCTGCTTCTCTGCTCCGGTGTGCGTGTCCCCGTCCCCTAGGGTGTGCGCGCACCATAGCTTTAAGATTTAAAGGGCCAGTACACTCATTAGTGTAATCCACCTGTGGCTCATTTATAAATTCCTCTACCCTCCTCAGTTTCCTTCCTCAGGATCTTTGAGAAAGCATTCCTGTTATTGCCTTTCTGTGTAACTGATCTCTTGCTTTGTGACTCGACCTTGCTCCTCTGCCACCTGCCTACTGACCTCCTGCTACGTCTAGACTGTGCTACTGTGCTGCCTGTCCACTATCCAGACTATAAGTTGCCTTATCCCTCCTGTGCCTTGCATCTCCTTAGCCGCCTGTGTGGTCAAGCCGTGCCAGGGGTAGCGACCTGGGTGCCGCCTGCAGCAGCAAGTCCATCCCGCTTTGCGGCGGGCTCTGGTAAAACTCCGCTCCCTGGTATGGTCCGAGTCATCTACCACACAGGTCCAGCGGATCCACATCCACCAGGGTTCCTGTCTTCAGACATGTGAGTGTTACACATGTCATACTGAATAACAGTATTATTTCATTAACCCAACATACTCCCTATGCGTGTTACAACAAGGCAAAGTTTTCTACACTCCTATTGAGGCTCTCTGTAGCCCAGAAATAGCTGTTTTAATAGCAATTTGCCACAAATAAATTCGGACCGGACTGAAGCAAATTTTTTGGGGAACTTCAGCGAATCGGCCGAATGGGGATAATGTGTAGGAGCACCAAATTTATTAAATGGTTACAGAGCATATGATAAATTTTGTGCAGGCACACATTTTCTGAAATTTCTCTCTTGACATACACCAAAAAGCTAAGCTAAGTCTGGGCTGGTGTAGTTCTAGAGACTTTTCAGTGGCTTTGCGCCTTTTTTGCACCTTTTTACAAACCGACGCAGTTCTTAAAACCCTTCCATATCATGTGTATTACCAAAATCAGTGGATTGCAACTCAAAATCAGCAGAAATTTGTAAACCAAAAGACGCAAAAAAAGGGCACAAATAAACCCTGCTTGTGCCTTTTTTTGTGCCTTTTCTAGACACAAAAAGCTGTCTAAAGACAATGATAAATGTCAGCCATAGTGTCTGAGACAAGTCTGCGCCAGTGAAAATCTGACAAACCCTACATTGCATTGTAATCAGACAAAAAAGGGGCAGAGTCTGTCACAAATGGGGCGTGGTTGTACCGGAAAGGGGGTGTTTCACAACCCAACCTATTTACTCTTAAAGGAGTACTCCGGTGGAAAGCACTTTTTTTTTTTAAGTCAACTGGTACCAGAAAGGTAAACAGATTTGTAAATTACTTCTATTTAAAAATCTTAATCCTTGCAGTACTTATCTGCTGCTGTATGCTCCACAGGACATTCTTTTCTTCTTGAATTTCTTTTCTGTCTGACCACAGTGCTCTCTGCTGACACCTCTGTCCATGTCAGGAACTGTCCAGAGTAGGAGCAAATTTCAATAGCAAACCTCTTCTGCTGTGGACAGTTCCTGACATAGACAGAGATGTCAGCAGAGAGCACTGTGGTCAGACAGAAAACAAATTCAAAAAGAAAAGAACTTCCTCTGTAGGATACAGCAGCTGATAAGTAGTGGAAGGATTAGAATTTTTAAACAGAAGTGATTTACAAATCTGATTAACTTTCTAGAGCCAGTTGATTTCACAGAAAATCCTGTGAAAAAAATTACTGGAAATTTTCACCTAGAAATAGCTGGTCAGAAAATTTTCCCGACTTGTAAATCTGTGAATCCCCATAGTAAAAAGAGAGGAATCCTGCAAGTCTAAAACAACATTTCACACTATTAAAAACCCAACACTCTTAGTAAATAAGGGCCAATGAGTATTTATTTTAGGATCTTAAGGCATGTCTGACATCTGACTCAAACCACACCGAAAATCAAAATCAGCATGGAATCCAGTATGCTGATTTTGGGGCTGATTTTGATGTGGTTTGCCAGTGCTGCTTTTATTAAAGCTCATTTCAATGGAAAAATAAAAATGATATGTAGCAACACATTTTTTTCCCCCACAAAACATACTTTTATTGTGAGACAGTAATAACATATGGCAACAAATTATGAATACATATTTGGCATTGCCAGTATGACCTGCAGAAATCCTCTATTTACACTGCATGGTGAATGAAATAAAAATCAGCCATGAACGCCCCCCACTCAAAAAAAAAAAAAAAAATGTGAATCAATGAGTAAAAAGTACCAATGAACCATAATTTGGTCATTGGTAATATAAACAAGTTATGGCTTATTTAAACATATAAAAATAAAAAAGGTTATCCACCATAAGATGATTTTAGTACGTACCTGGCAGACAGTAATGGACATGCTTAGGAAGGGTCTGCGCTTGTCTTGGGGCTAAATGGCTATGTTGTGAGATTACCATAACACTGTGGCTAGCTTTATGTGAACTGGTATTTTCTGTTTCAGTTTTCTTTTTTTGACTACAAGTCCCATAATTCCATTTTCCACCCTCTTACACATCAGCCACCCCACCCATTGAAACATAAATGAGCTGCATTCTTCAAAAGACCTGTGGTTTTCAGTCAGGGTGCCTATAGCTGTTGCATTAGTTGCAGATTTATCTCTCTCCCACCAAGCGATCCCTCCACTCATTAAAGCAGACAGGCTCCCTGGCATCAGCTGACTAGTGAGTCAGGTCTCGGCCGCATTGCAACCTGGGAAAAATCTGAGACAACAGTCATTTTGTATGCTGTTAAAAATAAATATTGGGGTGAAAAAGAATTGTAAGAAAACCATCACACACAGGTACAGACACTATATTATGAACCACACCAACTTTACAGCCCCTGTAGCAGAGTCAAACAAAAAAAAAGATCATAGAATACCCCTTTAACTATTGCTATTTACTTGTAACTTTAGGGTGGGCCCTCAGAGTCTATCCTATTACTAGGCCTCAGGCATCCAAGTCCAACACGTTCTAATGACTGAAATTGAGGGGGAAAGCCTGGAAGCAGTGGAGATAAGAGGTTTTTGATTTGTTACCTTAAGGAGGGAAAAAGACAACTAGTGTTCAAGTACAAAAGACCCCACAAATAAGATATAAAAACCAGGAGCATGATCATGTTACTTTATATGAGACTGGCTTTCAAAGGCATTTCAGCTAAGAATAGTGCATTAGCAAGTGATAGATCATACTGCATGCACGTCACTTATAGAGATTGGAAAACCCCTTTACCACTATTTGGTTTGTCTGTCCCACATCCTGAGCCACAGACATGGATCAATGCATTCAAGAGCAGCCCTAAGTAGATGTTGCAAACATCTTAAGTTCAACCATTAAAATGAAATATTGTTTTGTGCCGGGGCATATGCAGGATTTTCTTAAGAGGAGATAAAAATAAATAAAAATAATAATAATAGTTCTGTCACACCATGGCCACATATTATCACTATACTGTTACTTAATAAAAATATACTATACACAGACCAATATCTCCCCAAACAGTGGTAGACACCTTCTTAGGTCCTCACAGTTTCTGTAGACTGTAGAAGTAATTACAGTGCAGTAGCATCCATTGTCTTACAAGTGATGTCTTGTCCGATTGGAGTTGGTCACTTTCCCTTTTGCGCATACATACACCACAAATCATCTCAGCAGAACCTGCCAAACAAACATCTTAGGCTCAGCACTTTTCAAGCCCCTTCCCTACCTTTCTCCCTGCTATAGTGCACTAAACAATAATGCCCCTTGGTGTCCCACACAGCAAAATGGCAGGTGATTGGCATTGAGGGAAAGGAGTTGGTAGGTTGCTCAATAGGTACGTAGGTTGCTACAGGACCAGTATTTCGTTTCCTGAGTATTAGTTTCCCCCGGCAGGTAGTTTCCCCAGAAGATAGGTGCCTCCTGTAGGTTATTTCCACAGTATAATATAGGCCCCTAGTAAGTAAATGTTCCAGCTAATAGGCCCCCAGTAAGTAGTTAATAGGGCCCCAGTAGGTAGTGTTCCTCTGTAGATAGCCCCAGTAAGTAGGTTGCCCCTGTAGATAATCCATAGTAGGTGGTTTAACCCCTGTCAATAGGTCCTAGTAATTCATTTTACACTGTATTCATGCTCTAGTAGTTATGTTCCTGTCCATCATTCACAATTCTACAAAGTATGTCAGTACCTTCATCTAACTTGGAGAAGCTATCCTGCACCAGCAAATGTTCCTGCAAAACAATCTTAACACCTAGTGGACTCTGTGCCATGATGAATAGCTGTGATAAGGAGGTCCTTTGTGCTAGTAGATGGGTTTTTCTAATTAAGTTGCCATTGAGTGATGCCTCCTAGAGTGCAAAAAGGAAGTGACGGACGTTCAATTCTAATTCTAGATTAAAGGGGTACAGGACTCTGCCCCCGTGTCACGTCACGCCCCGTCCCCTCAATGCAAGTCTATGGGAGGGGGCGTGACGGTGTGAGCTCCACCATCATACATCTTATCCCCTATCCTTTGGATATGGGATAAGATGTCTAGGGTGGGAGTACCCCTTATCTGAATGTTAAAAAAGTAGTGTAAACATGCAGAAATACACTTTCACTAGTAAATTAGCATTTCATCACAAGTAAACCTCTAGTATTCACTCGAAATTAAACCAACATCTGTTGAATGCCCAATTTCTAAACCAAAGTGACTATGACAAGCACTGTTTCTTTCCAGCTATTGCTATGTGCTTCATTCTAATAGATAAAAGCATATTATTTTGTATAGTTTCTATATGTTCCAGAGCACTGATATCGCAGTGTAATCCTTTGGAGATGAGTAATTTACGCTAGTGATGACACTTAATAATGATGAGCACGCTCCATTGTGTGCCTAATGGTGTGAGCCACTTCCCTTTTGTCCAGTGATTATCAGCTCTTTAATGATGACGTTAAATATCCTCATATCAACAGGCCGCACCAGTCCCTATCAGGAGATAGACTAATGAGGGGAAGCTCCATTAATTACTTGACGAGAGACTAGATTGGCTTAGTGCCACATTTAGCGTCTGCCTTGAAAAGATATGTTTATCCTGTTGTTATTTGTATTGTTGCATACTGTGTAAGCAAAAAATAATGGAATAGCAAAGAAAAAACAGAACCGGAGATTAGGCTACAGGATTTATGCTCTTATTTTATATATCTTGCCTGCCAAGATAAATTTAACAAAAGATGTCAACATGAATACTGGAAAGAAAAAATGTTAAAGATATCTTTAGTACAACATGAATGTTAGATAATAACTTATTGACATATTATGAGTCCCATATAACCACCATATGGATCAGCCATGTGGTTATTAAGAACACAGAGAAAACATAATCCATACAGGAAGCCATACTGAGATTATGATTGGTGTATTATGGTATTAACAAGTTTCTAAGACCCAGTGAATATCATGGTAGCTATTTTTATACACTTGAGTAGGCAAGCATACATGCAATTTTATCAAGGAATCATTCTCTATGTAACGTAGCGCCAGCTTGAGAATTCAGGGCTTGACCAAGGAGATTGAGCCCTAAAATTGCATGGATCAATCTTAACCAGCTTGCCCACTGCCCTGTGGACTGCCAACCGTTCCGTTATGTGCTCCGGCCACACACGTTGGCAGTGAGCGCATGGTCCCCTTACCTTCTGCTGCTGACGGGGCTGGGACATTGCGGGATGCACCCGCATGCGAACCCCAGTCCATCACTCTCCAGGTGTTTCTCCTGCCTCTGCCTCTCTGCTCTGGCATGCATGCACCCCGTCCCCTAGGGCGCGCGCACGTCGGAGCTTGAAGATTTAAAGGGCCAGTATGCTCATTAGTGTAATCCACCTGTGGCTCATTTATAAATTCCTCCACCCACCTCAGTTCCCTGCCGGATCTTTGTTGCCTTGTGCCTTTGAGAAAGCGTTCCTCAGTATTGCCTTGCCGTGTATCAGATCTCTTGCTCTTGTGACTTGACCTTGCTCCTCTGCCGCCTGCCTACTGAACTCCTGCTTCGCTTTGACTACGCTACTGTGCCGTCTACCCTGACCTTCTGCTATCCAGACTATGAGCTGCCTTATCACTCCTGTGCCACGCATTTCTTCAGCTGCCTGTGTGGTCGAGCCGTGCCAGGGGTAGCGACCTGGGTGCTGCATGCCCAGTCCATCCCGCTTTGTGAAAACTCTGGTGAAAACCAGCTGCACCTTAGACTCCGCTCCCTGGTATGGTCCGAGTCATCTGCTACACAGGTCCAGAGGATCCACATCATCCCAGGGTTCCTGTCTTCAGAAACTTGAGTGTTACAGCAACAAAGGCTAAAAGTGGTATTCTTGAGTAATTTTTTCTATTTAACTTTGCTTAGGGTAAAGTTACCGTATTTATCGGGGTATACCACGCACCGGTCTATAACACGCACCCTCATTTTACCAAGGATATTTGGGTAAAAAAAGTTTTTTACCCAAATATCCTTGGTAAAATGAGGGTGCGTGTGTGTGCATGTGTATACCCCGATACACTGTTTCTTACCCCGCAGAAGCCCCCAGGAAATGCAGGGGAGAGAGGCCATCGCTGCCCGCTTCTCTCCCCCTGCCTTTCCTGGAGTCTAGAGCCCTGCTGCCTCCGCTTCTCTCCCCCTGGCTATCGGCACCGCTGCCCCATCGCCTCCCCCATCCTCGGTTTTATGATTACCTGTTGCCGGGGTCGGGTCAGCGCTGCTTCTGGCTCCGGTCCGCGGTGCTTCTGGCTCCGGTGTGGCATCTATGCGTCGTTGCTATGCGCTGCGACGCGCAATGACGAGTGACGCGACGTCACTCGACATTACATAGCGCAGCGCATAGCAACGACGCATAGACGCCACACCAGAGCCAGAAGCACTGCGGATCGGAGCCAGAAGCAGCGCGGACCAGACCCCGACGCCGGCAACAGGTAATCATAAAACCGGGGATGGGGGAGGAAAGGGGGCAGCTACGCCGATAGCCAGGGGGAGAGAAGCGGCGGCAGCAGGGCTCTAGACCCCAGGAAAGGCTGGGGGAGAGAAGCAGGCAGCGATGGCCTCTCTCCCC